>NC_047673.1:8284856-8584856 GCF_011762505.2 Arvicanthis niloticus
ACCAGGTGCAGTCTGTACCAGGTGCAGTCTCCACCAGTGGTGCAGTCTCCACCAGGTGCAGTCTCCACCAGGTGCACTCTCCACCAGGTGCACTCTCCACCAGGTGCAGTCTCCAACCAGGTGCAGTCTCCACCAGGTGCAGTGTCACCAGGTGCAGTCTCCACCGGGTTGCAGTCTCCACCAGGTGCACTCTCCACCAGGTGCACTCTCCACCAGGTGCATCTCTACCATCTCTAGCTCTCCATCATTGCTAGGCCTCTTCAGCCAAGACCAGACCACATACCTGAGCCTAGAGAGCCTTGGGCATCCCCTTTGAGTCTCTGTGGGATACTCGGGGCTTAGGCACTGCTTTCTATGTGATAACATGCTCTCCTTTCTATCAACATCTCTTTCTGCAGGAAACAAAGCTTACTCTCAAAGCTGCCTGGGTCTTTTTTAAATCATGCTCATTAGAATGAAATACTTGGTCATTATACAAAGCATGTGAAATGTCATAAAAGTCCAGTTTCTTCTCCCTGGTAATGTAGGGCAGGAGTCTTATTAGGCTTGTGAAATAAAAGTCTGGAGTCAGAACTTACTCCCCAAAGGACCAGCGGGACATATACCCCTTGCTCATGGAGCCACACACGAAGCTCCTTCCATAGTCATAGGGGCTACTTTTCTGTACTGGGCCCCTGCCTAGAGGGCAAGTAGTAGCAGTCTGAATCCCCCTTGCTCTCAGAAAGCTGCAATCAATGTTTCTGTGTTGGAGGTACAGCCTTGAGTAAGTCTCTCAGGCAGCTCTGGGCAGGCTCGCCTGACTTTGAGGAACTTCAACAGGGTGGGCCCACACATCCGGAGCGATCAGATGTGTTCTGTGTTCACCTAGACTGAGTCCTGCCTGCACTATCCATCCATCTGCCTTTGACTAAGGGTCTGCCTTCTACTCTGCCTTGGCCCCAGCCAATCTGTGTTTGGATTATGTTCCTTGCTGGGACCACCAAAGGCACAATTATTTTCATAAATCTCCCCAGTCACCTCTGGCTCTATTACAATATTTTGTGAAGTGGCCAATGCAAGAGGACACCATTATTACGCCCACATCTGTTGACCACACTCTTCCAAACTCTGCAGAAAAGGAGAGAGACCCTGGCTTCTGTCTTCACACATTTGCTTCATCCTTGACCAGGGCTCCAGGGTTCCACCCTCCTCCAACCAGCTGGGCCAGCCCTTCCTGAGACACGGAGCTCCTGGGGTTCCTGCTTTCTTAGTGTGCTTGGACCCCTGATGCAAATGAGCACAGACCACATGGCTCAACTGTTACTTATCCTGGTGCTTAGGCCTGGAAGTCCAAGATGAAAAAAGTCAGGAGACGGGTCTGGAGGCTTCCTAGAAATCTGGTCTGGTTAAGAGGCTACCTGGTTTAGAGCAGGAAGTGTTGGTATGTCCTCATGTGATGGGGGAAAGTTCAAGTTCCTGTCTCCTCTTCTATGCCATTGATCCCATTAGGGACATAACTACCCTGACCTGGCCCTGGTGGCCCCACCGATTGTGGCCACCAACAGTTGGAGTAGAATTGATTATAAGCATTATTTGAAGAACACACCTATTCATTGCATAGAACTATTTTGGTGCTATGCAATAAGGGCATTTTCCTGGCTGACCAGTACCTGGTTTTATCATAGACCCTCCCCAACAGAGAGCTGCCAGTCCTTTTCCAGCCTGGAGGCAGTCTAAAGTTGGTGTAACTGCACTGATGGTGAAGAATCCTAGCTGCAGCAGGACCGAGGAGTGGGCATAATGTCTCTTATTTATATACATCATGGAGTTCATATTTGCCAGCTCCTCTAATTATCAGACTGCACCCTAAGCAAGGATGTCATACACCTTTCTTCACATAGGGAAAAAAGGCTTTCAAAAGTCTAAACAGATAACGGTAGGAAAGATAGATAGGACACCCCCAACTCTGTCTCGGTCTTCATGTTGTCAAGCATAACCGCGTTATAGCCTAATCATTGCTTGCACACAAGAAGACAAAGGGAAGTGGGAGATCCCTACCCACTGGGGATAAGCCCTGTGAAGTGAAGTTTTGGTTGTGTCACATGATGCAGACTCGTGTGGTGTTTTGCTGAGGCGAGACCCAATGGGAGGGACATATGGTGTTTGGAGAGAGTATAAATAGGACTCAGTGGACGGTGACACAGTGACAGGATGCTTCCACAGTTAGCTTTGCAATGCTTCTTGGTTTCTCATCTTTGATCTCACTGCTTCACTGAGAGAAGCATGGCAGAGAATCCTGGCATCCCAACTGATTCAGGTCGCTCCCACTACCTCGTGTTGATCAGCAGAGGACTGGCAGTTTCGCTTGGATCGTGCACCCCACCGCTGCTGATTTGTGTTTGGTATCCTGACATGACTGAACTGGGCTGCGGTTGTCCTGACAGAGATTGGAATTTTCCCAAGGAACTACTTCCAAACAGGTCCACACCCCCAGTCCTATTTACCGTCTTTTCTCCCTACTTCCGATGGTGGCTAGAAGTGGGGTTGAAAGCATTGGAGAACCCTTATTAAAAGTAGGTTTTAAACAAACTAAAGACTACAGCCCTGTGGCTCTGCTTTGCACCTTAAGAGATCTACTGGTCAGGGGCCTTGCAAGCTGACTCAGCAGTTAAGAGGACTGGCTGCTCTTTCTGAGAACCCAGGTCCAATTCCCAATACCCACATGGTGGTTTATAAACTGTCTGTAATCCAGTTCCGAAAGATCTAATGCTCTCTCTGGCTTTCCCTGGGCACCAGAATGCATGTGATACAGAGATACACATGCAGACAAAAACACCCATACACATAAAAATAAAATGAAGTTATTTTTTAAAACTACTTTAAAATTACTGGTTAGTAAAACACTAAATTAATTTTTATAGTAGGATGAGAACCTGGCTGGGAAATGTTTTTCATTAAAACATGACTGGGGGGCTGGAGAGATGGCTCAGAGGTTAAATGTACTGACTGCTCTCCCAGAGGTCCTGGGTTTAATTCCCAGAAACCACATGATGGCTCACAACCATGTGTAAGGGATCTGACACCCTCTTCTGGTGTGTCTGAAGACAGTGTACTTCCATAAATAAATATTTAAAAAACCCACATGACTGGGATTTTTGCCTCTAGACAGACACAATAATTAGGGTCTAGGGCTGCCTGAAGTAATTAACAATAGACAGTCATAGGAAAAAAGACGGTCAAATCCCTCATGGCATCTCCCAGGAATCTTTAACTCAGCTTCTAGATGTCTCAGTAGCTAGGCATACATGGGCTCAAGCAACAAGCAGATACAGACACGCATACAGCAAAATATTCACTTTAAAAATTAATTTTTATGAAAGTGAATATTTTGCCTGTATGCGTGTCTGTATACTGCTTGTGTGCTTGGTGCCCATGTATGCTAGCTACTGAGACATCTAGAAGCTGGAGTTAAAGATGCCTGTGAGATGCCATGAGGGATTTGAACCGTCATTTTTCCTATGACTGTCTATTGTTAATTACTTCAAGGCAGCCCTAGACCCTAATATTGTGTCTTGTCTAGAGGCAAAAAATCCCCAGTCATGTGGTTTTTAAATATTTATTTATGGAAGTACACTGTCTTCAGACACACCAGAAGAGGGTGTCAGATCCCATTACACATGGTTGTGAGCCATCATGTGGTTTCTGGGAATTAAACCCAGGACCTCTGGGAGAGCAGTCAGTACATTTAACCTCTGAGCCATCTCTCCAGCCCCCCAGTCATGTTTTAATGAAAAACATTTCCCAGCCAGGTTCTCATCCTACTATAAAAATTAATTTAGTGTTTTACTAACCAGTAGATTTTAAAAGTAGTTTTAAAAAATAACTTCATTTTATTTTTATGTGTATGGGTGTTTTTGTCTGCATGTGTATCTCTGTATCACATGCATGTCTGGTGCCCAGGGAAGCCAGAAGAGAGCATTAGATCTTTCGGAACTGGAATTACAGACAGTTATAAACCACCATGTGGGTATTGGGAATTGGACCTGGGTTCTCAGAAAGAGCAGCCAGTCCTCTTAACTGCTGAGTCAGCTGTGCAGGCCCCTGACCAGTAGATCTCTTAAGGTGCAAAGCAGAGCCACAGGGCTGTAGTCTTAGATTTGTTTAAAACCTACTTTTAATAAGGGTTCTCCAATGCTTCAACCCCACTTCTAGCCCACCATCGGAAGGTAGGGGAGAAAAGACGGTAAATAGGACTGGGGGTGTGGACCTGTTTGGAAGTAGTTCCTTGGGAAAATTCCAATCTCTGTCAGGACACCAGCAGCCCAGTTCAGTCATGTCAGGATACCAAACACAAATCAGCAGCGGTGGGTGGCACGATCCAGCAGAAACTGCCAGTCCTCTGCTGAATCAACACGAGGTAGTGGGAGCGACCTGAATCAGTTGGGATGCCAGGAGTTCTCTGCCATGCTTCTCTCAGTGAAGCAGTGAAGATCAAAGATGAGAAACCAAGAAAGCATTGCAAAGCTAACTGTGGAAGCATCCTGTCACTGTGTCACCGTCCACTGAGTCCTATTTATACTCTCTCCAAACACCATATGTCCTCCCATGGGTCTCGCCTCAGCAAAACACCACACGAGTCTGCATCATGTGACACAACCAGAAACTTCCACTTCACAGGGCTTATCCCCAGTGGGTAGGGATCTCCCACTTCCCTTTGTCTTCTTGTGTGCAAGCAATGATTAGGCTATAACGCGGTGTATGCTTGACAACATGAAGACCGAGACAGAGTTGGGGGTGTCCTATCTATCTTTCCTACCGTTATCTGTTTAGACTTTTGAAAGCCTTTTTCCCTATGTGAAGAAAGGTGTATGACATCCTTGCTTAGGGTGCAGTCTGATAATTAGAGGAGCTGGCAAATATGAACTCCATGATGTATAGAAATGAGAGACATTATGCCCACTCCTCGGTCCTGCTGCAGCTAGGATTCTTCACCATCAGTGCAGTTACAACCCAACTTTAGACTGCCTCCAGGCTGGAAAAGGACTGGCAGCTCTCTGTTGGGGGAGGGTCTATGATAACCAGGTACTGGTCAGCCCAGGAAAATGCCCTTATTGCATAGCACAAAAATAGTTCTATGCAATGAATAGGTGTGTTCTTCAAATAAATGCTTATAATCAATTCTTACTCAAACTGTTGGTGGCCACAATCGGTGGGGCCACCAGGGCCAGGTCAGGGTAAGTTATGTCCCTAATGGGATCAATGGCATAGAAGAGGAGACAGGAAACTTGAAACTTTTCCCCCATCACATGAGGACATACCAACACTTCCTGCTCTAAACCAGGTAGCCTCTTAACCCAGACCAGATGTTCTAGGAAGCCTCCAGACCCGATCTCCTGACTTTTTTCATCTTGGACTTCCAGGCCTAAGCACCAGGAGAAGTAACAGTTGAGCCATGTGGTCTGTGCTCATTTGCATCAGGGGTCCAAGCACACTAAGAAAGCAGGAACCCCAGGAGCTCCGTGTCTCAGGAAGGGCTGGCCCAGCTGGTTGGAGGAGGGTGGACCCTGGAGCCCTGGTCAAGGATGAAGCAAATGTGTGAAGAACAGAAGCCAGGGTCTCTCTCCTTTTCTGCAGAGTTTGGAAGAGTGTGGTCAACAGATGTGGGCGTAATAAATGGTGTCCTCTTGCATTGGCCACTTCACAAAATATTGTAAATAGAGGCCAGAGGTGACTGGGGGAGATTTATGAAAATAATTGTGCCTTTGGTGGTCCCAGCAGAGGAACATAATCCAAACACAGATTGGCTGGGGCCAAGGCAGAGTAGAAGGCAGACCCTTAGTCAAAGGCAGATGGATGGATAGTGGCAGGCAGGGACTCAGTCTAGGTGAGACACAGAACACATCTGATCGCTCCGGATGTGTGGCCCACCCTGTTGAAGTTCCTCAAAGTCAGGCGAGCCTGCCCAGAGCTGCCTGAGAGACTTACTCAAGGCTGTACCTCCAACACAGAAACATTGATTGCAGCTTTCTGAGAGCAAGGGGGAGTTCAGACTGCTACTACTTGCCCTCTAGGCAGGGGCCCAGTACAGGAAAAGTAGCCCCTATGACTATGGAAGGAGCTTCGTGTGTGGCTCCATGAGCAAGGGGTATATTGTCCCAGCTGGTCCTTTGGGGAGTAGAGTTCTGACTCCCAGACTTTTATGTCACAAGCCTAATAAGACCTCCTGCCCTCACATTACCAGGGAGAAGAAACTGGACTTTTATGACATTTCACATGCTTTGTATAATGACCAAGTATTTCATTCTAATGAGCATGATTTAAAAAGACCCAGGCAGCTTTGAGAGTAAGCTTTGTTTCCTGCAGAAAGAGATGTTGATAGAAATGAGAGCATGTTAATCACAATAGAAGCAGAGGGCCTAAGCCCCGAGTATCCCACAGAGACTCAAAGGGGATGCCCAAGGCTCTCTAGGGCTCAGGTAGTGTGTCTGGTCTTGGGCTGAAGAGGCCTAGCAATGATGGAGAGCTAGAGATGGTAGAGACTGCACCTGGTGGAGAGTGCACCTGGTGGAGAGTGCACCTGGTGGAGACTGCACCCGGTGGAGACTGCACCTGGTGGAGACTGCACCTGGTGGAGACTGCACCTGGTGGAGACTGCACCTGGTGGAGAGTGCACCTGGTGGAGAGTGCACCTGGTGGAGACTGCACCTGGTGGAGACTGCACCTGGTGGAGACTGCACCTGGTACAGACTGCACCTGGTAGAAACTGCACCACTCTCCTGCTGCAGTGGATCTCAGAGGTCTTTGAAGACTCACCATGTAGGAAAGGAGATCGCTTGTGGAGAAGACCAGGTGTGCTGCATCACTCCCATGGTGAGATTTGGAGGCTTTTTTGTGAAACCATTATGGAGTAAGACTACTGAGCTCTAACCTGCTGATCAAGGTCACTTGTGGGCCCGTTGGACAGGAGCTCAGGTAAAGATGTCCTTGAATAACCCAATGGCCTAAAAGCCAGCCTTTTATCTACAGTTTGCATAACAGGAGTACAGGACAGGATTACAAAGAATACATCCAAGCTCTGGCCCAGAGATCTCCCTCTGACCGGGGAAAGGGAGGCTGGAAGCTGTGCTCAGCTCTGCCCTTGTGATCTGGAAGAAAGGGGCATCCACAGGCCATGTGGTCAGGCTTTGGTCTTCTCTGCCCATAACCATGTGTTTGTCATGTCATCTGTCCTCTGGGGAAGGACTCGGGGTGGTCAGCACAGGCACTGTGTGGTGCTGTGCTGAGTCTGAAATGCCCTTCATGGCCAGCTGGAGGCCATCCTGGCTTGAACTGAGCCTGCAGTGACTAAGCCATGCTGCCCAGTAAAGCCAGTGCCCACAGGGATCAAGCCGTGGGTTATGAATGCCGGGGAAAGCGTTCCCAGCAGCCGTAAGGAAAGCAGTCGACTGTAGTGGACATCTCCTGGTAGAGGCTGTGGTTTGCTGACGTCTCATGTTAAAGTGATGAGCTTTGCATCTGTTGGTTTAGAAAAAGGAACCTGGATCCACACAGAACCGGAAGAGGTCTACAGATACTATTTGGAGAATATCCAAGGTATTTACAGCAACTCTACACATCTTTGGAACTGACACAGCTACTTTGGTGTGACAGTGGGTTTTTTTTTTTTTTTTTTTTTTTTTTTTTTCCTTATAGAATGGGCAGTCAACTGTAGGCTGCCCAAGGACTGCTCTGCTCTGCTAGCTAGACCTATACCCTTGAGGACACAGGCTCTGGGTATGCCAATGCCCTGGAATAGTCAAGCGACCCACCTAGTAGGGATATTCAAACAGTACAAATTTGCTCTGTCCGTTCTGTAGCCCTGAAGCCTAAAGGCAAGAAAACCCACATCTCCCAGGAGGTCCTGTCTGTCTCTCCATCCTCATCCATCCATGCACCTCTGCCTTCCTGGTTTTACACTTGGCCTCTGCCTCTTTTTGTATGCGCCCTCTCCAGGTGAGTCTGCGCCTGTCTCTCCTCCTCCTAAAGCAGCATTCTATGGGACCAGTGCTCATTTTACCTGGGTAGGAGTTCACTTTAATTACATCTCAAAGGACCCTGCTGTGAGGGTTTGGGCTAGTCTTGGGCTGGCAAAGCTAGGGAAGACTCAGAGGTATTGGTCCTCACCTTGCTTGCTTCAAAGATGAGATCCATCTCTGGGTTTCCTGGGGGTGGCTGGGATGGTTCTGGATGATCCTCTGAGCGCTACTGCCCTGGAATTGCTGTACGCTCGCCTGCTTTTCCTCTCAGAGACAAAAGTACAGGTTTATGATCCTTAACTTGGCCCTCAAGCTCACAGCATGAACAGGCGTGGGAGAATTATCAACTTGCTGGATAATGAAGGCGGCAGAGGGCGACTTAAGGGATGAATGGCTGTTCTCCAGATTCAAAAAAGGAATATAAGACCTGGCTCAGGCACAAAAGGGATCCCTGTCCTTCAGTGACATTGGATGTATGTAACATGGCCTGTTAGCTTATTTATTCTTGAGAGCAAACATTAAAGGAGTCTTTACTGGAAAAGATCTGTGGATTAATGTGTAACTTAGAGTTAGCAAGTAGTTATAACAAGTATCAAGGTGAACAGGGCACCTGCCAGAAGACAAACATCCTGGCAGGGCTGGGGACAGGGCTGTGCCTGCCTTCCCAGCCAGTCAAGGGTGTCACTACCCAAGAAGCCATTGTCCCTGTCACACAGACTTCTGGGGAACTTTTCATAATGTTGGATGAGTTCTGTGTCCTCTGTGAAAGAACTGTTAATTCACGACATGAAGATACTATTTCATGTTTTAGTCCTTAACTACAAATTCTGTTTCTAAAGTTTATTTTATGTGTATTGGTGTTTGTTTTGCTTCTGCATATTTGTCTGTGTATCATGTGTGTGCTTGGTGCCAGTGGAGGTCAGAAGAGGGCATCAGAACCCCAGGAATTGGCCGAAAGGCCCAACGTGGGAGCTGAGAATCAGAATAAGGTCTTCTGGAAGAACTGTTAACTATGGAACCATCTCTCCAAACCCAACTTCAAATTCTTGATATACAAATTTCAAAACGTGCTGATGTGTTTGGTGAAGTTAATACGTGGAAATACCATCAAGGACCACTCTTCTCCCCAGATGGTCCCTGTCTGCATTTGATCTTCACGGAGAATCAGGGATTCCTGTTAAAATTGCTATTGGAAGCTGAGGGCAGGCATGGAAAAGGCTGCGTCCAAAATCTAGCTTGACAAGTTAATTTGGTCACATTCTTAGGGTAAGCCTCCCCTGTCATCACTCCGCAGAGCACACAGGGGACTCTCATTTCCAGGCAGGGTTGAGGGAAAATCTGAGTCCATCTCTTCTGAGCCTGCTTATCCTCCGCCCCGGATGGAGCATGCTACAGAGAAAGGTGGCTACAGTAGCCTGGTGTCCTTTAGAGACAGAATGTCCCCTGTCACCTCCTGACTCCTACAATTTATAAAATGAAGGACATGGGAATGATATGATGCCTTCGGACTCTGTAGAAGCGGATCCGACCAGCATGGAACCTGCCCAGCACGGAACCCGGTCCTTGAACAGCCAGCCTTCATCATCAGGGAGTGTGACAGGCAACTTGGATATAGTAGTGGTTTGAGCTAGACCTGGCACCTGTCCCTTCTTCCTGCTGCAAGGAGTTATGGCCAATAGCTGGTTCTCACAGAGTGGAAGGGACAGCCTGTGGGCTGAAGGCTGAGCCAGAGGCTCACCCAACTCTTCCACTATGAGCGGATGCTCATAACTTTAGCACTACTGAGAAGTGTCCTTACAAGATGGGAGAGCAGCAAGACACGAGGGACTGGGTCGGGGTAACCATGTGGGATTGGCAACTCGCAAAGATGCTAATAAATCAATTCCATATTTCCTGAAGTCACCGTGCTTGGCTTTTCTCTGTTACCAACCAGGGTTTGTCACAGTAGCTTTGATATCAGGCACATGCCGGGGAGGCTACAGGATGGATCATGGTGACATCCAGTGCCTCGTACTGCCTCCCTTGCTGGCTGTCTCAGGAGGGCACCTCAGCCTGCCCTTGGCCACCTGACAGCCCTACCACGTGCTATCCTGACTCAGCAAGGCTGGCGTTAGGCCACCCTGGACAGAGTGTGTGTATGTGAGGTTATATTTGTCTGCCAGGGCTCCAAAATCAAGAGCTGAATCCTGACTGAAGAGGTCTCAGATTTGGCTTCTTGCTTCTGTCTCTGAACTTTGGATAAACTAACAGAGGGGCTGTAAGTTCAAGGGCAGTTGGCATCCGCAACACTGTGGGGTGTTATAGAAGGAAGGAGGGTGGCGTTCTAGGAGGAGGAGGGACAACAGTAAAGATTTACATTTGTTTGACACTGTGTGTTTGGCCTTCATATCTTGAGGGAGTGGTCACTGGGTTCAGATGTGCTTGTGCTGAAAAGAATGTGGGAGTCTCTGAACTGCTATAGAACCCTAGCAGGCAAGAGCTGCTGGATGCTCTCTCTTGCTTCCCTAACTGAGGACAAATAGGTCCTTGGCCACAGAATGTTGGCAGAAGGTACTCTTGCCCAGCTTTTATCTGCTTTTCCCACCATGCAATGTGAGGCCTAAGAAGGCGCTTTCTCTGTAAACACTCTGTAAACATGGCAATGGAGCAGGGGTGTGTGTGTGTGTGTGTGTGTGTGTGTGTGTGTGTGTCCCAGATGTCTGGTCAGTGGCTCCCTACCTCAGGGCAGCTACATCCTATTTTGTGATTGAGCATGCCTTAACTCTTGCCTTGTCTCTCGTCTAGGCTCTGGGCCTGGCACAGGTCCTGTGTCTTGCCTGCAGTCTGGCCCATTTCTCAGAAGCACTGCTAGTGCATCCTCTACTGTTCCTATGGGTGCAGGGCCTAGGGCACCCTTTGCATGCAACTGCTCCATTGCACAGGTGTAAAGCAAGGCTGCTTCTGTTCTTCCTCTTCTGTCCTGTGGACTGTAGTGTTTCTCTCAGCAGCTGTCCCTCTCTGTTCACCAGTTTTCACAAAGGTAAGTTCTTAGCATCCCTAGTGGTGACTTGTGTTGTTGTTTTCAGAACTGTCATGAACTCACGAGGTTTGCAGGGCTGGGAATGTCTCTATTCACTGCCGACATTTGCATGGTTCCCTTACTGACGAGAAGGAGGTCATTGCATGCTTTGGCCAATGAGAGCCTTCAGTGGAACTTGGTCTATGCCTTGCATGGTGTTTATTAGGTGATTCTGACGTGTAGTGATTTTCATGACTGGGTTTTGAGGGCACAGCTCCAGGAATGAGTGGTCATGGAAGCTAGTCTTTCCACATCAGTAATGCTTCTCAAAAAACCTCCCCAGGCATAGAACACAGATGCTCGCCCTGTCTTCTTCCTACCACATCACTACCTGGAATTCTAAGCTGTGTCTGTGCACATCATGTCAGGTGTCATCTTGGTCCCAGGCTTGGGCCTGCCCTATGCAGACCAGGGGAGGGGTGACCCTGACATTTCTCCTTGTACATGTTTGGATGAAAGCAAATATAAACACATGTGCCCCTTCCAAGGTTATTAGATTGTTGAAACAATGATCCCATGAAATTAGAATTATTTCAGGAATCTCATGCTGGGAAAAGGGAGAGGAGGAAGCCTGTGTTTAGCTAAAGGAGGCATTTGTCTCTCAGAAGACATTTTAAACAACTCTCAGAGCACCTGGCAGGCACACCTAGAGCCCAGACATTGATGCAAATGATGGGCTAGACCACACCCGCACCAGGACTTAGTTATGTATTCCCCTTATTTAAACCTGAGCTTCATTACAGATCACTCACGATGGACTCGGGAACGGGCTTTGGGTCAGTGGGACATTGAATTCTTCATTTACTCCACTTCCCAACGGGACCACATTAAACAACTCTCTTTTCTCTGCCTCTCACCATCACTTGTCTGTTTAATCGGTGTACTGAGGATGAGTGGCTGAGTTTAGCTTGTTAGGGCTTCCAGGGTCCAGTTTCTGAGGCTAACAATGCCAGTAAAAATTTTGGTGAGCCAGCCAGGAGAGGAGACACATTTTGGGTATCAGTCACTTGTAGCAAGTTGACCCCAAGTAGAGAGAAAAGGCTGAAAAGTTTCCACAGCTGCGGAATCATTTATTCTACCATCCAGCCAACGCCTGGTGATGCAGATGAAGCTGGGGCTTGGTTTCAGACCTGAGAGAATGTGACCCTGGTGAGTCTCTGTGATGGGAGCACTCTGATCACTTCCTCTTTCAGTTCAGGGCTCTTTTGAGTTGTTGTTCACTTTCAATCAATTTGATGACTGTCATTTGATGACTGTCTTTGTCTTTTGTTTTATTCTGAGCTGCTGGGGTTCTGTGGAACTATTTGGTCATTGCAATGTTTATGTGACTGGCTTTATCGATAACTAATTCAGAGTTAGGTTGAACTATTTGGTCACCTTGTGTGACAGAAAAAGTTAAATTGTGTTGGTCTCTTGGGGCCCTGCTGAGCCATAGGAGTTTGGTTGAGCCTTTGAGACAGGAAAACAAGCTGAGGGAATCTGTGTTGACTTGTGTAGCCATGGATAACTGAAGTCTGTGATGCTTTGCTGCTCCCCAGGGAGAGTGCTAGGTGATGAGGCTTTTATGTGTGTGTGATGGTTTTAATGCAATTGTTTTGTGTCATTTGTTTCTAAAAGAGCATAGAAAAAAAAAACATGATCTATCTCTCATTTTCTTGAAAGTAATGAAATAACAAACCTCTGATAACACATCATTTAAAATTTCTTTGAACTTATTACAAGGCAAAAGCACTATTCCTGGCAAATATAATTTAAAATGAATATTTATGTATGAGTGTGAGTGTTAGGGGGACAATTTTGGAGCAACATAGTATATAGAAGCTATTGCTTATACATTATATATAATATGTAATGTTATATATAATTATATATAAAATATGTTATGTATAATATATTATATAGTATGTGTATGCTATATATTATATAACATAATGTAAACCACATATAATTATGTAATATATGTATACTTATATTCAATTTATATAATATACAATTATTCATATATAAAAATATATGTGAATATAATATAATAATATTTTATATAATATTCATATATATATATCTTAGTCAGGCCTAACTAAAATGTTCACTAATTGAAATGTTAATTTTGAGGTTATTAATTAAATAGTTTGTATCTAGTGCTTTCAATATTAATTTTGGAAACTGAAGCTGAGAAAAATTTGTTATAGAAATTACAAAATAAGCAACTTGTATCTTAAATCTAGAGGGCAACTACATTTTTTATTATATATATATTATATATATATATATTATATATTATATATATATATATATATATATATATATATATATATATATAATTTCTCTTTTTTAAAGATTTCTTATGTATACAGTACTCTGCTTGCAGGTATCCCTGCAGGTCAGAAGAGGGCATCGGATTCCATTACAGATGGTTGTAAGCCACTATGTGGTTGCTGGGAATTGAACTCAGGACCTCTGGAAGATCAGTCAGTGCTCTTAACCTCTGAGCCATCTCTCCAGCCCACAAACTACATTGTTAAACCAAGCTTTTGTTAAAGCTCAGGAAATTTCTAAAATTGCCTTTTAAAGGCAACCTTAAATTTAAAGGATTAATTTTGTGAATGGCTTATTTCTAGAAACACTTGTCTGGTCCCCAGGCTTCGCTCCACATGGCGTATACATACCGTCTGTCAGTGTCGAGAAGGGTTAACTTTGCTACTGGGATAGTAGTGATTGTTCAGCATCAGTCCACTGTAGACAGTTGGTATATTCTGTTGTAAATAATGTTATCAGATTAGATGTTTCAGTATCCAGTTTAGTTACCCAGACTTGATGTTTTACTCAGACGACCATTTGTTTCCTACTGATTGTAACTTAATAGAGTCAAGGTTTCTTTAAGGGTCTATAGTAAAGGTTTCTAAATGACCACTTTATAAACAACTATTTTTAGGTAACTTTAGTGTATTTAACCCTATGTCTAGAAATGCATAGAAATTTGCACATGAACTTTATGCACTGTGCAAAAGTTTATAGAGCTAATTATTATATGATAATACATGAATACAACATTTTATCATATTTATTATTTTGTAATGTTTTATATTGTTTTATACTATAACATTGATAAATTATTACATGTATTATAATAAATATTTAATATGTTAAAAGTATAAGAAGGGACTCTGGGTAGGCTTAACTGAAAAGCCATTCCATCTTCAATTCTTAGTTCCTTAATACTGGACAGGAAGGCTTTATTGGTACCAACTCCTTGTCATCTTTTACCACACACACACAGGCATGCACACACACACACATACACACACACACACACACACACACACACCCCATCAGAAGGTAAGATCAGACTGACCAGAATTGACCTCATCCTGGTGACAAGAGACAGATAAATCACAAAACAGATAGTCAGCAATGTCTTTAGAGAAAACTGTTCAGAGACAGGGCAGGAAATTTTCTGAATCAAAGCAATACTGAGCGTGATGGCGCCTGCTTCTAACTGATACAGGAGAACGGTAGGTTTGAGGCCAGCCTGTGTTTCGTGACAAGACTCCATCTTAGAGCCTACAAAACCCAAGCAACTTGTGCCTGTCCTTCCAAAGAAAACTAAATCCAAGGGGTCATGGAGAAATGGTTCTTGCACATGGTCACCTGACACCGAGTGTCTTCTAACCTTGGTTCCTGTTTGTATTCTGTTGGTGATGTTTCAGACACAGATGTGTTTTAGGAAGTTTCACACCAAATCCCTCAAGCTTGAGATGTGGGACTGGTGAGACGGTTCATCAGAGAAGGGCTCTTGTCACCAAGACTGACACTCAATCCCCAGAACCCCTCTGACAGCTCCTGTAAAGTGTTCCTTCAGCTCTACACATACACCTTGGCATGTGCACTCCTGCATGCATGCAGAAACACACACACACACACACACACACACACACACACACACACACACTAAATAAATAAATAAATAAATAAATAAATAAATAAATAAATAGATTGATAGATGTTAAAACCTTCTTTAAAACATGGAGGTGTAAAAGCCGAGAGCTGGAAATTGCTCCTGGCTGAACAGAGACATTCTGAAGGCAGACATTTTGTCCTTTTACTACCAGACAATTGAAACAGGGATTCCTAAGAAAGTGGGTTTCCTCAGGAACTTCCTGCTGGGAGAAGGAAAAGCCTGTAGTCAGAAGCCAGCGGGAGGGAGAGTCTGTCTTCAGGAAGAGGTTTCACAGCAGGCTTCTGAGAGAGAGAACAGAGCTGAGACCACACTGTGACTAAAACTACACGCACTGCTTGCCTTCTTTTTAGCCTAGGCCTCACATCAGCACCCCAAAGGTAGCCTTAGGGAGTACAGGGGCCACGTGGGCATTTTATGCAGTCTTCTTCCCAATGTGGCCAACTTGAATAACTCCCCTTGCTTGTCACCATCACTGCCTGTTTAATTGTTGTACTGAGTCTGGCTTGACAGGGCTGCCTAGCAGGTTCTTGAACATCCTCTGAGGCTGGACTCTCAGGAGAAGACAGCCAGGCTTGCCGTCTTCCTGTTCAGGGTTGATAGGAAACCCAGGGCCCTGAGTCCCAGGAATGTTGTCAAAGCCCAAAGCTCTTCTCTGGAATCTGTGCTTAAACATGGAGCCTCATGAAGGAACGAGACAGCTTGAGCCATCTGTGGAAGGGTCCTTTGGTGAGTCTGACATGTCTTCTGCTCTTAGAACACCCAGCCTCATCTGCCCAGTGCTTATGAACCATCTGTTCCATGCAAAAAATGTCACTCTACGTGATGCCTGTGTGGGCCCAGGGACTAAGTAGAATGAGGAAATTCCTCTTCAACTGGAGGGAAGGAACCGAGAATGTGCATGCCTGTATACAACTGTGAGATATGTTCATAATATATACATGCTTGAGTGAAAGCATGAGATATGTTCATAATATATACATGCTTGAGTGAAAGCATGAGATATGTTCATGATATACACATACCTGTATACAACTGTGAGATATGTTCATAATATACACATGCCTGAGTGCATGCATGAGATATGTTCATGATATACACATGCCTATACACAACTGTGAGATATGTTCATGATAAATACATGCTTGAGTGAAAGCATGAGATATGTTCATGATATGCACATACCTGTATACACCTGTGAGATATGTTCATAATATACACATGCCTGAGTGCATGCATGAGATATGTTCATGATATACACATGCCTGTATACACCTGTGAGATATGTTCATAATATACACATGCCTGAGTGCATGCATGAGATATGTTCATGATATACACATGCCTATACACAACTGTGAGATATGTTCATGATAAATACATGCTTGAGTGAAAGCATGAGATATGTTCATGATATACACATGCCTATATACAACTGTGAGATATCTTCATGATATACACATGCCTGAGTGCATGCATGAGATATGTTCATGATATACACATGCCTATACACAACTGTGAGATATGTTCATGATAAATACATGCTTGAGTGAAAGCATGAGATATGTTCATGATATACACATACCTGTATACAACTGTGAGATATGTTCATAATATACACATGCCTGAGTGCATGCATGAGATATGTTCATGATATACACATGCCTATACACAACTGTGAGATATGTTCATGATAAATACATGCTTGAGTGAAAGCATGAGATATGTTCATGATATACACATACCTGTATACAACTGTGAGATATGTTCATGATATACACATGGCTGTATACACCTGTGAGATATGTTCATGATATACACATGCCTGTATACACCTGTGAGATATGTTCATGATATACACCACAGTCACTTCCTTCTCCGATGTTTCCTGGTACCTGCTGAGCCTGGAACCTGGCCAACATTCAAAAAATATTCATTGAATATTTATTGAATGAAAGAAGTCCCCTCCCCAAACAGCTCACATTCATAATCTTCCAACTCTAAAGCAAACATGTACTTTTTGTATGATCATGAGTACCTGTGTCTGATGAGCTACTATTCACACAGAACTAGAGTCTGGCTACAGTGCCTAGAATCCTTGTACTGCGGATGAAGAAGACAGGAGGATTCCTGGGGGCCATGCTGTCTAGCCAGCTGATCCTAGTCCACAAGCTCCAGGTCCAGTAAGAGAGTCTCAAAACCTAAGGTGGAGGGTAATTGAGGAAGATTCCACTGTCAACCTCTGGTCCCACATGTATGTACATACATGATCACCCATGTTCATACATGAGTGTTCACACATGCACACACACACATGCACACACACACACACACACACACACACACCTCAGTGTTTTAAGAAAGCTTAAGATTTTGTGTTGGATAACATTCATAGCCATCTTTGAATACGTGTAGCCCATGGGCCAAGGGCTGGACATGCCTGATGGAGGCTTGGACAAGTGTCTAGCGGTTCCCATTTCTAAAGGTGCTGCATGCCAGGCACAGAGGCTTGCCCCGAGCCTCCATCAGGTGGTCTGTCTGTCTGTCTGTCTCAGAAGGATCAGTGCTTACTTGGGGCCTATCAAAGTCTCTGGACAACCTACATCTCACTTTCTCATTCAGCTATCTCTGCAAGGACCCTTCCATGCTGTAATGTGACAACCAGGTTCCAGGGCTAGGGGGAACATTGGGACCATGCTGTCCATTGACATTCTGGGAGCAGACACATCTCTGTGATGTAAGGGCAGGCACTATTGATTGCTCCCCCAGGACAGTTTACTGGGGTTCTGTTGTATATATATCACGTGTTTCAAAACTAAGCTCATCCAAGTTGGTAGCTACTGCCAGCCATAGAAAGCATAAAATGAGAAAACCTGAACATGTATGTTCCCATGCATGCAGAACACAAATGTTTGGGTACTGTTTGCTGGCCTCTGTTTCTGCTCTGGTCTTGGGGAGCTCTAGGCTCAAGGTCACACAGGGCAGTCCCTTCTTTCAAGGATGTGTGGGTAGCGGAAGATGGCGCCAGACAATCTACTGAGTAGTGTCATCAGGCTGGCTTCTCCCTCCTCCTGGCAGCACCCCCCTCCCTTCTGTGTGTGGGTAAGGAACCGAGGTGAGCAGGCTTTAGCTGGATTAAGGGCCTTATTTATTTAATTCTTGTTGTATCCTGATTGAACATGAGGACAGGATGGGGAAATGCAGCAAGTGTTTCTCACCTTGCCCCTGTCTTCAGACAACAGTAATAACTCGTACCATGTTAGCTCCAGGGCTGCCAAAGTGTCCTCAGTAACGACTCCCTTTATGAGTGAATTCTTTATCCTGAAATCCTGTGACTCACATGAATGGTTTTCTTTCTTTTTCTTTCTTTCTTTCTTTCTTTCTTTCTTTCTTTCTTTCCTTCCTTCCTTCCTTCCTTCCTTCCTTCCTTCCTTTCTTTCTTTCTTTCTTTCTTTCTTTCTTTCTTTCTTTCTTTCTTTCTTTCTTTCTTTCTTTCTTTCTTTCTTTGAGACAGGGTTTCTCTGAGTAACCCTGGCCGTCCTGGAGCTTATTCTGTAGACCAGGCTGACCTTGAACCCACAGAGATTCACCTGCCTCTGCCTCCCAAGTGCTGGGATTAAAGACTTGCACCACTACCGCCTGGTAGGAATGATTTCTCACAAGACAAACTTGTCTTGCAAGATAAGGTCGCCCCTCTTCGGTACCTGTCCATACTCTCATGGCATCTGGAGTGTTATTTTAAAATTTAAAAATTTTTAAAAAATTAAAAAAATTAATACATCATTTTGCCTATAGGTCTACTCTTAACAAATGAGGTATATTCATTGTATCTCAGAAAGATATTAAGATTTTCCTTAGAGAGGCCTTCATTCCAACATTACAAAATGGATATCTTTGTTTCTCTCTTTTGCTGTCTTCTGTCTGTCTGTTCTCTCCCTTTGCATTCATATTTTAATCCTGTATTTATTTTAAAATTTTAATAAATAAGATAAAAATACACAACAGGAGTTTTGTGTTCACTAAAGTGGATAAACTGGTTGTCCTTACATTGATTACCAAATAGAGTTTTTTAAAATAATTTTTTAATTCACTTTACATCTATATTATAGCCCCTTTCCCTCTTCTCCTCCAAGACCTACCCCCACAAATCCCTCTCTCCATTACCCCTTCCCCCTCTCCTCAGAGAAAGAGAAGCCCCACCCCCCTCGGCTATCCCTGGGATATCCAGTCTCAGCAGGACTAAGCACATCCTCTCCTACTGAGGCCCAACCAGGCAGTCCATGTAGGGGAACAGGATTCAGTGGCAGGCAACAGACTCAGAGACAGTCCCCTGTGCTGATTGTTAGGGGACCAACATGAAGACCAAGCAGCAAATCTGCTGCAAATGTGTAGGGGTTCTAGGTCCAGCCCTGCACGCTCTTTTGATTACCAGATAGTTTATCGTATAAATACTTGGTCTTGAGTCCTCAGTGCTTACTGCTGATACATCTGAAGTCAAGTTAAACACATTGTTCCAGGTCACACAGCTTAGAACGACAGAGTTTGGATACCTGATATCTCTCCCATCCCCGCTATAAACCACCTGCATAAATCAGGCTCACAGAGACTTCGGGGTCCTCAGGCTGAGCGCCTATAACACAGGCATGTTACAGGTCCACCTCAGGTTACCCAGTGCAAAAAGATCTTTGGTCTCCTGGTCAGTGTGACCCAACCACAGAACTGGTTTTTATAAGACAGTGGTAAAAGAGTGAGCACATTCTCTCACCTGCCCCGAGCTGTCTTCGTGTGGCACTGTCCTAACTGTAGCACCTTCCTTTCATTCCAGGAAAATGAGAAGAGAGTGTGTGGAAGGAACCTGTTTTAGAGAAATTAGTTTCCAAAGAGTAGTTCTGGTGGTTGTAGCATCGAGGTGCTTTAGAGTGGGTGACAACCAAGTAGAGCCCTGGAGAGCATGGGAAGAACAGGTGAGCACCTGTCCTGCATCCAACCACAGCAGTGAGATGCTGGCCTGCAAGGTGGGTTAACGCCAAGGGGCCACCTGGTGATAGTGAGGTTAGACTGTGGAGGCTGTGGTTAGACTCTTGCCAAGGTTCTGTTTTCCCTCAAGTAAAGGCAGTGGTTTTGATGCTCTCTGTTGTTGTCAACAAACCCAAGGCTGCCTCTCATCAGAGAGGCCTTAGGCTCTTGTTCCAAACCCTAAAGGCCCTAGAATCAGAACAGTTAATTGGATTGAAGCCTCAGCAAAGCATCGATGGCTGCTTTATCAGAACCACCCAGGCACTTGCTGGAGGAAGATGAAAGCCACTCCAGTAAGATCTGCACCACAGGCCAAGCAGACTCGGCTCCCAGGCACTCTTGGCAGCCAGCCCTGGGATCAGAATCTGACCTGGTAGGAGGGAAGCCACTCACCCACCAGCCGGGTGGCCCCCCTTGCCCTCCTCACCAATCCCTTTCCCTTCCTACAGAACCTGTGGGCTCATTTCTCCAGACAGAGTGTGCTCAGCCTCCGGACCCAGAAGCAATAAATTACTGGGAATGTGGCTCAGGCTTCACTGGGGCCTGCTTTCCTTTAGAGCCTGTTTCCTGCTCCGTGTGGACTGGGGGAGAAGCAAACCCTGAGTGAGCATGCATTGCTATGTCCCACTGCAGGACAGAGCTGTCCGCCATGGGGAGCCATGACTTCTACCCCAGAACAGACTCCCAGAACCCCCTTCACTCTGGACAGGACTTCAGGAGGTGGTGCAGTATGACCAAGGAACCAGACCTCTTCTATCTCCACTTTCTCAAACCCTGGGGAACAGGTGCTCCACAAACCACAGGAGGAACTGCAGAACTCGCCTTAACTAGTCTTCTTAACCACGTCATAGCATCTTTCCCATCGTTCTTCAAAACACGGAAACAAACTTCTTCCTCAAACACTAACCAAATAAAAATGTCCCTGTGATAAATACATTTCACCAACTAGGAGGCTGCGTGGGGTGAGGTCACAGTCCAGTAGACCACAGTCTCTGGGATGTTCCTCTCAGGGCTTTGCTCTGGGAACAGAGCTAGAGGAAGGAATCTAAAGTGTGGAAAATATCTCAGTGTCCCCAAACACTCACTTCCAACCTGGTTTTTTTTTTTTTTTTTTTTTTTTTATCACAGTGAAAAATGTTAACAATCTCAATGTCCAGCAGGAGGTAAATGGGCTGTGGCAAATTCTCAGGTTAACATTTATCTACCCCGTGGATGGTTACAGGTCCTGTGCAGCAGGTCTGCTCTAAGAAATACCAAATTGTATGTGTGACATGTAAGAACAATGGTTTTAATGACGATATAAAGCTCTCAGAGATAATACGTTATGCATAAATCATGTTCACGACTTTTCTCCTGGGTGGTGGGGATTTGGTGACCCCTCCCTCTCCCTTCCCAAATCTCCTACACTGAGTATATTTTAATGGAAAATTCCAAAGAGCCTTGGCTTCGGCCACCACATTATTTTCTGCTTCTGTCTGTGTGGTTTCAACCCTCCTGATACCTCACTGCCTGCACACTCCCTCTTTGTCCTGAACATTCCTGAACAAATGCATTGCTCTACAGCCTTGGAGCCCACAGTGCCTGACTGGGCTGCAGGACTCTGGCTGGTCAGAGGAGAGAGGCATCTTACCTGTGCATACCCACACAGCTGAAGAAATGGGCAGTGGGGGAGAACGCGCTTACAACATGGTGAGACCAGGCTGTCAGAACATGGGTAATCTTTCTGGCCTATAGACAAGTTCTTGGAAACAGTGTGCGTCCTTTCCAAATACCTCCACTGGCCCGGCCACTCTGCCTCCTAAGACAATTGTGTTGCAAGCAGAGTGTTCAGGACTTCCAAGCATAAGTTGGCACAGTTGGTAAGTGGGAACACGTTCACAGTCCAGATACGACTTCCAAATCCTTGCTGGCCGCATGGAAATGAATTACCCAACAGTTAACTTCCAGAAAGTTCCCTGACCATTAGGAGGTCCTGGCATCCATGTGGCTGGCATGTAGACAGCAGTTCACCCAGAGTGGCTCTGCAGGGAACCCACCCATTTTTGGCGGCGGCTTACCGAGCTGGAGATGTTAGGAGAGGAGAGCTGCTCATGTGCGGCCAAAGAAATGGGGATAATCATGGTGGTGTTTTTTGAATAAGAAATGTTCTAGACTGGAGAGATGGCTCAGTGGTTAAGAGCACTGACTGCTCGTCCAGAGGGCCTGAGTTCAATTCCCAGAAACCACATGGTGGCTCACAACCATCTGTAATGGGATCTGATGCCATTTTCTCGTCTGTCTGAAGACAGCAACGGTATACTCATATACATTAAATAAATAGGTAGATAGATAGATAGATAGATAGATAGATAGATAGATAGACAGACAGATAGATATGTTCCCTCACAGGCTCATATATTTGAGCACTCAGTCCCCAGTTAGTGGTACTGTTTGAGGTTATGAAACCCTTAGAATGAAGAGCCTTGCTGTAGGAAGCATAGCACTAGGGGTGGGCTTTGAGCTTGGACTTACTTCCTGTTCCCTCCCCCCCCTTCCCATGAAACGTGATCACTGTATTCCTGATGGCCACGTCAACACCTGCCCCACCATGAGTGAGTATTTTCCCTTTGGAACTGTAAGCCAAAATAAACACCGTTCTCTTCCAACATGCTTTTTTGTCCTGGCATTCTATCAAAGCTGCAGAAAAGATAACTAATACAGGTGCTAAACAACCTGGAAGTTGTGCCTCAGAGATGGACCATGTCGGGGGTCTGTGATGGTTTGTTTTCCATGTATAATGTAATAGCCCAGTGGATATTTCAAGGTGAGCCAACCAACCTGGTTGTTCCTCAAACCAGCACCATCTACTCTGTGGAGTAGCTGTGCGATATCTTTCTCCTCTCCTCCTCTCCTCTCCTCTCCTCTCCTCTCCTCTCCTCTCCTCTCCTCTCCTCTCCTCTCCTCTCCTCTCCTCTCCTCTCCTCCCCTCTTCTTTCCCCTCTCCTCCCCTTCCCCCCCTCTCCTCCCCTTTCCTCTCCTCTCTCCTACTCTCTTCTCCCCTCTCCTCCTCTATATTGACAAGGAGGTTTTGTTCTAAAGTGTCTACTCCCAAGCCTGACAAGGTGAGTTTGATACCCCACCCTGGTATCGTGGAAGGAAGATATGACTCTTTCAAGTTCTCTTCCACACATAATAAAAGCAAAAAGAGAATTCACCTGTGAAAGTTGCCTTCACAGAGACAATAGCCTTTTATATAGACGTTTCAAAGAAGATTGTTACAACAGCAATGAACTGTTTAAGGCCTAAGCAAATATGACCAAGTGTAGCCTTTCTCAGTGGTCATTATAGTCTGAGAAGCAGCTACTAAAAGTTATCATCTAATCTCCAGATGAACATATACATACATACCCCCCATATACAAAATACATACACACCACACCACATACACACATATACCTGTGTGTGTCTCTTTTTCACACACACACCTCACATACCATGCAGACACAAAAACAAACACACCACACACATACACCTCTCTCTTACATACACACATAGACACACATACAAATACACAAACACCTCTCTGCATGTGTGTTTCTCTCTCACACATACACACATGCACCTCTATCACATACCACACACAAACAAAGCCAAACACACCACACACACACACACACACACACACACTCACACACTCACACACTCACTCACACATACACAGAGACCTATCAAACAAAAACCTTCATATACCCCATCACAGTAACATTGAGACAAGAAGAGAAATGGTCTTTTAAAAGAAGCTTCAGGGTCCAGAGACTATCTTCTTAGATGAGACAGGACAAAAGTGGCGTTTCTAAGGAGACCATCAAAACGGAGCTCAGAGCAGTGAACACAGCACAGGCTATGTGCTCAAGTGTGGATCTCTGCAGGGTTTCCCACGCACCCCTCCTTGGTGCTGCTGCCAAGCTTTTACACAACGATCGGTTAAGGGTATTTAACCATGTGATTAAACCCTCCTCACTAGACTGACATCTCAGATCTAATTGCACTTGCTGTCACCTATGAAAGGTACAGAGCAGTTTCACTATTTTCTGTACATGGCCAAGGTGAATTAGAAACTATTAGAAAGTGCGTGCATGCTGCCTGGAGCTTCATCTGTGGGCTGCAACTTCTCCAAATGATACGTCACAGAGAGATCACAAATGAGGGAACTGTTGGCCACTGGAGAAAGGGAAGACTGGTGTCTATCCAGGCAGTCCTCAATTTGAAAGCAGAGGCATGCTGCACTTAAAATTGGGAGATGTTTGTGAATTCTTGCTAAAATGGATGAAGTACATCTGCAGAACTGGGGGGGGGGGGGAAGATGCCACCACTCTTTCTATGGCCCTGGAGCCCACAGTGCCTGATTAGGCTGCAGGACTCTGGCTGGGGGTGGGAGGAAGTCAGAGGCTTTAGATACCCTAAACTGGGCAGGGGAAATCTGGATTTAAATAGGGAAAAAGGAAAGAAAAGAAAAAGAAAGGAAGGAAGGAAGGAAAGAAGAAAAGAAAGAAAGAAAAGAAAGAAGGAAGGAAGAAAGGAAAGAAAGAAAAAAAGAACAGGCAAGGAAAACAAATACTTCAACAGTGCCAAGGTGGAGAGCTTGAAATTTTACATTTTGGTGTTATTTGGGCGCTAGGGATCAAAGTAGGCCTGGAAAATGCTGAGTTAGCAGTCTAGCCTTGAGCCAGTCCCCCACACAATTCACCAGCAATCGTACCACCCGGTCCAGGGCACTCCAGTGGCTGTGCTGGACCTGATTATCCTGGCTTCTGCTTCCTTCTCTGCCAGCTTTCCTTGGTCTGTAGCTGGGCTGAGGGCTCAGTAGGAGCCACAGTATCATCCCCAACCAGCCAGTGCTACATGTACTTGCATCAGTTTTCAAATACAGCCACTGTAAGAGACACTTGGTAGAGTGAAACTGGCAAAACGCCTCCCAGTGCAATAAAACTAAAGGTATGCAAAAAAATGACAAAGATGGAAGAAGCACTAAGATTCCAAAGGATCCGGCATTTTCGTCACCACAAAAGCATCCAAGGTCTGCTTCAGCATAAGGACAGATAAATCAACCCTGCAGCCACAAGGGCGGAGTTTCAGAATCCAGACAGAATCTATACTTTTGCCAAGCAGAGGCAGACATACCATCAGAGAAGAATTCACAGAGACGGTCTTCCAAACATGGTGAGTCAACCTACATATTCTCTTATTACATACTAAGTTATAATAAAGCATTTAGATTCACAGGTTATCATTGCTGACTCCCCGACAGATTCCGTCTTTCACTCATGTAAGTAAATATTCAGCGCACACACAGACTCCTAAGAACGTAGCAGTTCAACAATAGTAGCAACATAGGCAGAGTTTCTCACTTTAGGTAACAATATTAGTTACTTTTTAAAAAATAATGTGATCAAAGAACTGATCAATCTGAGTGTATAGGACTAAGTGTTTTAGATGGACCAGGCACTGGGGCCAGGGTGCCTGAGGGGGGCTGAGCCCTGGGGTCCGAGGGTCTTGCAGAGTTTTGCCTAGGCATCGGTTTCCTCAGTGACTCTCCCATGGAGGCTCTGCCTGACCTTTCTCCTCCCAGCCGCCCTGAGGTTCACAGTGTCTAGCAGAGACCTTTCCGCACTCTCCTTGTGCCTCGCCCTCTCTTATCTTAAAGTTTAAAATAATGTCGCAATGCATTGGGCAAAGCCAGCCAGAGAGCATTTCCAGGCAGAACAGCTGTCACCACACAGGGATTTATGGCTTTTCTCGGGATGTTCTGCCAGAAGAGGTGGATAAAGCTGGGACGGCGGCTCGTTTAATCCGGTTTCCCACCATGTTCCAAGAGCAAAAACAAGTTTCCTTTTACTATTACATAAAGTCACAGGTAAAATTTTTCAGGTAAAGTCACAAAATTTCAATCTGTTTTCAGTATTAACAACAAACAAAACTCCCAATTTTCTTCTCTGACCATCTCCTTTGATGTATGAACAAATTGCTGTGCTTCTAACATTGATCTGGCTTAGCAATCTTAACGCGCATTGGTCTGGTGGACTAGTCTTCTACTATGTGGTTGAACACTGCTTGACATTATTTTGTGTAGAAATTTCTTTTTCAGTTTTTAATGAGAGGATCTTGATATGTAGTTGATATTGGCTTGACCTTTTGATCCTCTGGCTTCAGCCTTCAGAAACCCATCATTTTGTAGTCCTGGAGGCCAGATGAGCAAAATATCAAGGAATTGGGCCCCTCTGTGGGCTGATGTTGCCGATCTGCCCTTCTTGGTCCCACCATTTCTCAGCTGAATTTTTCTTGTCTTCTTAGATCAGGTCTTGCCTCACTTCAGGGTTGGACACTGCCAATTCTATTATCTGCAAGGAATTTATTTCCAAACAGAGTCCCACTTGAACAGGATGAGGGCTTTAGCCGGCCATAATAGTAGTGAAATGCCAAGAGGACCAGGATGAGGGGCAGGGTAGTGAGGAGGGGGCTCTGGGTAGCAGTCACTGGTAGAAGTGATGGGATTGGTGGACTTCCCTTCATCCAAGAGATGCCACTGTGATCTCTCTTTGCAGAGGCAAGAGAAGCAGGAAGATAAACCAAATCAGAGGCACAGAACCTGCTTCTCTCTCCTAACTAAGCAGAATCATCTAAGAGACTAAGCAGTCTCCAGATGGAAGGAAGCACCATGGCAGGGATGAGGGTGGTCCATGTCCGTGACTTTTAAGACTTTCTCTGAACATTATAAAGCTGTTTGACTCCTGTTTCTATGGCAGCACTGGCCACCTAATGAAGCAATAACAATCAGTGGGTACCCAGGGGCAGAGGGTTGAATGCCTGTGGGCAGGAGGAGGTGATTCTGTGTCCTCAAGGGTGAAGTAGGTTGTGCAGGTGCAGGACCAACAGGGTTTGCAAGGCCTGTGGTGAGAGGATGCTTGTCCTTGATTATTAAGGATTCTAGGGAAGGAAGAGCAAGGGACTGGAGAGATGGCTCAGCAGTCAAATCATGGACTGCTCTTGCTGAGGGATTTGGTACCCAGCACCCACATCAGGCTGCTTACAAATGCTTGTAACTCCAACTCTAGGCTATGTAAAGCCTCTGACTTCCTCAGGATGAGCACTAGACAGACAAACACACACACACCCCTAAAAAAGACTCTCAAAGAAACAACAAGCAGAGTATCAAGCAACAAAGGAAAACTCTTAAGTGTGGGCGGCCAGCCCAGAGGCCTCCTGTATGAGTCCCACCCTCTCTTGACCAGACAGTGTGACCATGTGGCCCTTGGATCACGAAATAAGCCAGGAGACATTTCCACTTACCTGCACATTTTCAGACACCTGGCCATGCTCCCTCTTTCTGATTCCCAGGGCTCAGGGGCTGGGAAAGGTATTTCCTTCACACCCTCTGTGCGCTCCCAGGGACTGCTCTTCTGTTCCTTCCCTCTTCTTGGGGATGACTTGTGGTGTCCGTGTGTCCCATGGGACTTGGTGATGTGATGATGTCCTTTTCTCTGCATTGTGCGCCAAACTCTGACACACAAGGACTTTAGTAGCTTTGAAGTCTACAATGTGCCATCCATCTTCTGTGGCAAATCCATTGTCTATCAGAAGCGTTAGGACGCTGGGGCCAGATGTGGCACGGGCCATCCAATGGGAAGCCAGACACACGGGACCTAGCTGTGTAGCCTGACCTCAGCTCTAGGAAGGTAGCATTGAATTTCTCAAACATTTCATTTGGTGTTGTAGACGTTGTCAAAAAATGGAACATTTTTTTTTCTATAGCCACCTTCTACACTTTGTCACATGGTAGGGATGGGGCTCCATGTCTCTCGTGATAAAGATACTTATTTCCTCATGGGAACTCCACTCTCCCTACCTCATTTAAACAGAGTTATTATTGAAAGGCCCCCACTTCTAAATACAATGAAAACGAGAGTCAGGAGTTTTGTCTGTTAGTGGGGATGGGTGATGTTCAGCCACAGAGGCAGGCATCCAAAATAGTTCTCTCCCATTCCTGCTCAGCTGTCGGCTCCTGGTACAGTCATTTTAAGTCATTGCTTCTTACAACTAGACTGACCTAGAGGCTCTCTCTGAGAGCACTGTTCTCTGTTATACAGCTGCCCCCCTCGCACCCCTGTGAGCACCACAGGCGCTGAGCACCCACTGTGGCAGTACAGTGAGCAGAGCAGACAGTGTTTGCTGTATTTGCAAAACCTTTGTTGTTGCTTATGGCTTTTGATGCCCAGACAGTACAGAGACTGACATTATGACTTAAATTGTGTCGCCGCTGGCTCTGCCCTGATGAAGAGATCTGCTGTATAAATCTCTTCCTCACAGAAAAAGTCTTAAGCTGGGCTTAGAGACTTCCTCAAGGCTTTTATAGGATCGGTATGTAATTTCAGCCTTCATTCTCTAGCAAGGCCTCTGTGTGTTATCTGGCTTGTCCTGGCAGTCAGTAACTGGCTCTCCATAAGTAGTTATTAGCTTTGAGAAACAAAAGAACTCTTTCATGGTTGCATATGGCTTGCCCTGCCATCCAGGAGAAGATTGGTCTGCATGTTGGTAGAGCCCTTTTCTTGGGTTCTTCTCTATAGTAAATCCTTCATCAGTGAAATGCAACATCTTTATTTGACACCATGCTCCGTAGAAGGGGGCATGTCATGCACACTTCTGTGTGCTATGCAGTCTTGGGTGTCAGGGCACTAAGACAAGTGACCTATCTGAGCTTCCCACTTGCTTACCCAGGTCTAGGGAGCAAGATGTCAGAGCAATCCATCTGTTCAAGCAATGGCAGTAAGGGGACTGAGTTCAGGATCCTGTGTGAGCAAATGGCCTACTTCCTGTTGGCATCCTGTACCCTGTCTCCAGAGCAGAGAGCCATGCTGCAAACTGGGGGGCCATCATGGGCTGGCAGCATAGTCTCCCTGCAAGCCTGGACACTGTGGTATGCTCAGTACCTGGGAATGCTGGCCTTGGGCTCAGAGTGGAAAGATCTCAGAGCAAGTTCTGGGCTAGGAGTTACTACCTGACCAGACCACACCAGTGTTGGCCCAGACAGCACAGGAGGGTGTGTTGGGAGCAGAGAACTGAGAACTGTGTGCCGGGCGGCCCTTTCTCTAAGGATAGCTCCCGATTTGATGCTTCATTAGTCCTTGGTTTTATGTGGAACTATTTAGGGACCCCAACTCACCAAGTAATATTAAAAAAAAAAATTAAACAGTACTTTCATTCATTAGAGGTGCCTTAGTCTGGGCACAAGAAAATTTTATTGCACACAGTTCTAGAGACACAAAACCCAATGAATGTATCAACAGATATGGTATCTGTGGAGATATTCTCCTTTTAGTGCTACCTGCTGAGTGTCTTCAAGCAGAGGAACAAAGGGCTCCCTAAGAATAAGCAGCACCTTCAAGACCTAGTCACCTCTGAATGCCTACTTCTATATCACGAGTGTTTGGTTTCAGTACATGATTTCAGGAAGACACAGACTTTCAGAGCAGAATAGGTTAACTCACACATCTTGCTTCATGATAACTGTGAAGAGCTCCCCAAGGGCAGACAGGTAGATAGATACAACAGAACCTGGGAGCCCAGATGAGACAAACACCGGGGCTATGAGGGCACAGAGGCCATGCGGTGGGAAGAGCGATTGATTCAATAGCTCAGGGACAACTGGATAGCCATTTGCAAAAGGATGGATTTAGAATCCTCTTATTTCATATATAAAAGTTCACTCAAAATGGATCCAAACATAAAACTCAGTGACCCAAATATAAAAGCCCCCAAACTATAATGGATAAATATATACAACATTGGGTTTGTCAATGAAATCTTAGATCTGATCCCAAAAGGCAGACACATAAAAAGACACATGCATCAGGTTGCATACAAACGTAGACTTCTGAGCATTGATGATGTTATAAAGAGGAGGAGGAAGAGGAGGAAGAGGAGGAGGAAGAGGAGGAAGAAGATGAGGGAGAGAAGGAAGAAGAGAAGGAAGAGGAGGAAAAGGAGAGGGAGGAAGCAGAGGAGGGGAGGAAAAGGAGAGGAGGAGGAAGAGGAGGAGGAAGAAGAAGAGGAAGAAGAAGGAGAAGAAGAAGAGGAGGAGGAAGGAGAGGAAGAGGAGGAAGAGGAGGAAGAGGAGGAAGAAGAAGGAAGAAGAAGAAGGAAGAAGAAGAAGGAAGAAGAAGAAGGAAGAAGAAGAAGGAAGAAGAAGAAGGAAGAAGAAGAAGGAAGAAGAAGAAGGAAGAAGAAGAAGGAAGAAGAAGAAGGAAGAAGAAGAAGGAAGAAGAAGAAGGAAGAAGAAGGAAGAAGAAGAAGGAAGAAGAAGAAGGAAGAAGAAGAAGGAAGAAGAAGAAGAAGGAAGAAGAAGGAAGAAGGAAGAAGAAGGAAGAAGGAAGAAGGAGAAGAAGGAGAAGAAGGAGAAGAAGGAGAAGAAGGAGAAGAAGGAGAAGAAGGAGAAGAAGGAGAAGAAGGAGAAGAAGGAGAAGAAGGAGAAGAAGAAGAAGAAGAAGAAGAAGAAGAAGAAGAAGAAGAAGAAGAAGAAGAAGAAGAAGAAGAAGAAGAAGAAGACTACAGAATGAAAGAAAATACTTGTAAAACTTCTATCTGATCAGGGTTTAGTGTCCAAAATGTATAAAGCAGGTGTTGATATAGCTCAATAGTAAAATATTTATCTAGAATGTGTGAGGCTCTGGATTTAGTCCTAACACACACATACGCACAGACAGTCATGGGGACACAGATAGACACACACACGCACGCGCGCACACACACACACACACACACACACACACACACACAGATAGAGATGAGGACACATACATGGACACACACACACACATGCACACACACCTTTATTACTGTGATGAAATAGCTGACAAAACAATGCAAGGCAGGGTTCTTTTGGTTCAGGGTTCTTTTGGTTCAGGGTTCTTTTGGTTCAGGGTTCTTTTGGCTCACAGTTGCAGGGGACAGTCCATCATTGTCACAGTAGGGAAATCATAGTTATCAGAGTAGGAAGTGACAGGTCACAAAATATCCAGTCAGAATGCAGAGAGAAATGAACCCTGGCTGCTCTGGCTGGCCTGCAGCTCACTTCCCCTTTATTCCATCTGGGATCCCAGATCATGAAATGGTGCTATCCATGCTCACAGTGAGTCTCCTTACTTCAATTAACGGGAATCTCTCTCAGACTTTCCCAGAGGTTCATGTCATAGATGATTCTAGATCCTGTCAAGTTGGCCATCAGTATTAATCATTTATATTTATGTGTGTATATATACACACACATATACATATACTTATATATACATATGTATATATATATATATAGCGTTTACAAATACATATATATATATACACGATTCTTCATGAAAGACAAAACACAACTCAGAAATAGACAAAAGATTTAAATAGACACGCCTCTGAAGATCTACACATATCCAATGGGAATGTGGAGAGACAGACGTTCGGCGCCGTTTGTCATTAAAATAGTGCAAATCAAGGCCACAGAGAAATATTGCTCCTTGCCACGGAGAGGACTGTGGTTTTCCTTTCAGCATGAAAGGTGAAGGCATGAGACCCAGACACCCTCATACTGTGCTAGCAGAAGTACAACATGGTACAGCTGCTATGTAAACGTTTTAATGGGCCCACAAAACTAAACGTAAAACTATCGTCAAACCCAGTGATTTGACTCCTATGCATATACCCAAGGGAAATGGAAACACGTCCTGAAGAAGCTTAGATACTATGTTCACAGCAGCACTACTGACCAGGGGAGGAGATATCACAAGTGCCAGCAATGGAGGAATGGGTAGGATTGTGCTATACTGTACTAGAAATATTATTCACCTAAGAAAAAGACTGGAGGTCTGATGCTAGGAACTGCGATGAGCGATGAGAGCATTGTGCTCACTGAGAGAAGCTACACGTGAGCTTGTGTGCTATACGGTTCCTTTCTCGTGGACCGTCTAGAGCGGCTGTGGTGGTTTGATAAGAGCAGTCCCCGTGAGCTCCTGCGGTTGGATGCCTGGTCAGTAGGGAGAGGTACTATTTGAAAGGATTGGAAGGTGCAACCTTGTTGAAGAAGGTGTGGCCTTGTTGGAGGAAGCCTGTCACTGGGGGATGAGCTTTGAGGGTTTGAATGCCTAACCCAGGCCCAGTGTCTCTTTTCTTGCCGCCTGCAGACCCAGATGTAGAACTCTCAGCTCCTTCTCCAGCACCACGTCTGCATGCATGCCACACGCTACCCACCATGACGATAATGGACTCAACCTCTGAAACAGTAAGCTAGCCCCAATGAAATACTTCCTTTGTAAGAGTTGCCTTGGTCATGGTGTCTCTTCACAGCAATAGAACAGTGGCTGAGACAGAAGTCAGGTCCTTAGAAATAAGCAGGGAACAGTTAGAAATAAGCAGCCTACCTCACGCGCAGACTCGCTGGGCGTCGGCTGCACTTTCCTGCTGAATGGACACTGCTTACTTGAGAGGCACATGGTGCCTTTCTGGAATGATGAAAATGTTTTGAAACTCTAGAAAGGATGTGGTGGTGCTTTGAGGTGCCCTTGTAGAAGGTTGCTAGGTGACATGACTGTCACCTCAGGACCAATAAGTACCGAGAAAGCAGGGTGTTTAATGATTGACAGCTGCAGATAAGAGTCACAGAGACAGCCAGCGGCTCTACTGCTGTGTGTCTCTTGCTCTTTACTGTGGAGGGGATCTTACGACTGCCAAAGCCATGTTCGAGCACCCACCCTTCCCATTCATCCCAGAGACTCAGCAAGGAGCCCATGTCTCAGAGCCGTCAGGCTTCACGTTTGTCTCGACTGACTGTGTGGGGCTTGCAAAATGATGATGCTTGGGGAAGAAAAAATCCCCAGCTCCACTTGCTGGCAGAGGAAAGTACTCTGAAAAAAGAAAAAACCATCAATTCCTGGAGGGGACCCTTGGTTCCTTCACTGAAGCTGCAGACTGTGCAGTAGTAGTTCTTGTCACTGAGACCTCATTGGGACAGTGGCTGGACATCTCACTGTAGACATGCTGCGTGGCTATCCCACCTCCCAGGCATGTCACTGGCATTAAAAGTACCTCACTCACTCCACCCCCCTCCTGGCCTGTCAAGGCCTGTGGGTCTTCCTCAGAGATCTATCCCTCGCATCATGGTTGATGCTTCACTGCAGAGAACCTTGTATCCCCAGTTTGCCCATTGTTTACCATTACTGGGTAGATGACCTGTGCCATCCACATGCCCGTGTTTCAGAAAGAGCTGAGTGGTTAATAGTCATGACTCAGGTTTGTTATGTCTAAATCTGACAGAATTCCCAGCTCCTTGGCCAGGTGCAGATTATCTCACTAGCAGCTCGGGAGCAGCCTACCTCATGGTGCAGACTTGCTGGGCGTCGGCTTCACTTTCCCCAGTTCTTTGAGACCCCAGGAACCCTTCCAGTAGTCTAGAGCACACAGGCCCAGATCCCTAACGAGGGTTGTCTGTCCACGTGAGTGATACAAACTCAGGCCCATTTCTGCTGGTGAAGGAATGTGCTGCGGACTCCGCGGCGGCCCCCAAAGCTTGGGGAGATTCCTGGAAGAGAAACTCTGTGTTCCTTCAGATTCAGAGACGTGTGTACCCAGGGTATTTAAAAGGAAAGTGGAATTTTTGGTTTTCCTTGGAAGTGACGGTTATTTATCTTGTCAATTCCAGAACACGTGAGGCACAGGGTTCTGGCCTGACCGCTGCCAAGCCCGAGACTCTGTTGTCTGGGAAGACAACTGCATTCCTGAGGCGTGGGGCCATCAAGAGTGCTGTTTTTATGGGCTCTGCGGAGGCCCTGTGGCCAGGAAGAATGTTCTTGTGGATACGGCCTGGTTTGCCAGAGGAGTGGGCTGGACCCTCTAGCGCTGGGACCTCAGCCCCGCACAGGGAAGACACTTCACCCATGGCTTCCTCAGCTCATAGACTAGCTGGAGCCTCCCTGGACCCTGAATGTGAGCCAGCTCATGGATGGACAGAGGGAGAAAGTGTAGCTCAGGAGTGAGGGAAAAGCAAGCCAGACCTGAGAGGAAACAAGGCCTCAGCACCCCTTGGACAGCAGCTGGCCCAGCGTCTACAGAACCAGTTCTCCACACACCCGGGTGATTTCCCCAAGGCTGGTAGAAGTGAGCTCACTCTCCAGCCTTGGTTTCTCCATCCATAAACATGAAAAGTGCACTCAGGTCATGTGCAAACACGCATGTGCTCCTGGCATGGGAGAGCCATTCTCCCTGTTCTGTTTCTCACAGGTGACTTTGTCTCTTTCCAAGGGTTTCACACTCTCAGTGCCCACGAGGACCTGTCTCCAATCTTGTTGACACTGGTTGTGTTGACATCAAGTGCTCTGTTCTGGTCACTGTGTCCCTCTGACTGGCCCAGCGTGGGGCTTACTGTGCTCTTGGTTAGGCAGAGACTCAGAGCTAAGGCTTGGGAGGCTGGGACTTAAGCCAAGGCCGGAGGGAGCCAAGCCCTGACTGTCCTCGCCAGAATCCACAGGATCCAACTACCAGGCACCCAGCCAAAAGAGGGGTTACGTCTGCCACAGACTTGAAGAGAAGCTCCTGTCTTGCACATGGAGGCCCCGAAGCCACCCTTTGTCCTGTCCTCCATTGCCTCCCGATGCTGAGGGTAGTGAGAAGTGAGGACCATGAGGTCCTGGGTATCTGACTGGTGGTGGTAAGAGGCTTGGGGAGTGTGCTATTCCCATCTGTACACTGAACCCCAGGGATGCTCAACTCCCACAGATGACTAGGGATCATGGCCAACTACTCAACCCCCCCCCATCCCAGGATGGTGAGTCTTAGAGACTCCTTCCACAGGCTCATGTGTAGCTTCCTGAGTCAGGGGGAAGGAGAAGCATGGAGAGATTGCCCCAAGGCCTTGCTTGCAGGAGTGCTCTGGCCTGACTGAATCCCGCCTTTGTTCCTTGGGCTATTGGCAGAATGTGGACATGTGGGGGCTGAGGTAGGCCTGTGCACTGCAGGCTATTGAGAGCTATTGTAGGGTATGGTGAGGTCCTCAAGTGCACGTATGTGTTGCCACTTACGACAACTCTAAGTGGTAACTGCATCCCAGCGGTCCTATACCTAATCCCCGGGGACACAGCCAAGGCATCTTTCTCCCATGCCACCAGAGCTTTTAGCATCTGACTTTCTCTCTGGGAAGCTGAGTGCCATGCAGAAGCCTTCCCTCCTTACCCCTGGTTTGCTGGCTAACAGAAAACCATGATTGGTTCTGAGATAGCCCTGGGGCCATTCTGGATGTCCCCTGTATGGGGCCAGGGTGACTGGTCCATGTTCCTGTGGTCATGCTGGGTGTACAAGCACAGACTGTTGGGCTACAGTGGAGTCCTGGACTCAGAAGGCAGCGTTCTGGCTCTATGCCATAACCGTTTGTGTGCCACCCAGGTTAGGCTTCAGCCGCTAAGGCTGCCGGATAAATCATAGGGTACCTGAAGGAAGCCTCCAGGGGAATCTGGAGTGCAGCCCAGGCTCAGGAGCAGAGGTCCTGAGTTCCTGCTTCCGCTTCATGGCCCATTCTTAAATGTGTCACTGGCCATGAGCCGGCTGGCAGCCAGACCTCTGTAATATTACATAAGGCATGAAAAGCTCACTCCTCAGATCAGACAGATGCGCAGGAGGCACTGTTTCTAAGTCCTTTCCTTCAAATTCCCAGCATAATGTCCAAGCAGACCTGAAATGTCCTGGCCTCTACGCAAAGATGCCCGCGTCTGAAGGCTCAGTGTCTCTGGATGCTCCCAGAAGTCCCTGTCTGACGACTTACATTCCTCTTGGATTTCAGGGGTGCTGGGGTTCAGGATGCTACTTATCAGGAAACTGAGCTTGACTACAAAGTGGAAGCCGCTAAGGTCCTACCTCAAAGGAGACCTCAAAGGTGGCTGTGGTTGTAAGCTTTGACAACAACAGGCTACCACCGTGAAGATGATCATGTCCCCCAGAGGCAATGAGGGCACACCAGTTAACCAGGTTGCAGTGTCAGAAGCAGAGAGGGTCCTGGGCATTGGCGTCTGGGTGGAGAGGATTACAGACCAGGAGGAAGGATGATCATGAGGGCCCAAGGCTGGACTAGGAATGGATGACTTCATCCAGGCTGGTTAGGGTATTGGGGAATGTGGGCTACAGCATTCATGTGTTCATGCATATATTTACCTAACGTCTCTAAGATATCTCCGCACAGTCAACAGGGTCCCTGGATAGAGATACAGATGTGGTCAGACTCCAGGTTTCCTCTGGTCCTTCTCAGAGGCAAACTTGACTCCTGGCTTACCCTGGTTTTTTTAGCCTGTTCTAGACGGTTGAGATAAATGAACCACAGAATACTCCCACTTTGTCTGGCTTTGTCCATGAAGCTCTAAGTGGTCCCTGGAAAGGTTTCCAGTGGGTGGAGCTAACATTTTCCTCTCTCCAGTTTGTCAACTCTTTGGTGAGACAAGATGTGTCCTTGAATCCATGGAGATAGGGATGAGAGCAAAGAGTGGACAGAGTGAACGCCTGCCTTACAGGGGAAATCCTCCAGCTGCTGAGTCTGCCGCTGCTGAAGACTTTAAAGTTCTGGACACTTATTCCTACTTCCATTCTTTCTGAAGGTTAGACAAAAATAGTATGGGATTCTCATGCTTAGCAGACTGCATCTCAGGGTCCTCACTAGTCCTAAGTTTAAACACATCTAAGTAGTGCCACGGTTCCTCAGAGCCCATGGCCTCTGGTGACACATCTTTACTGCTTGCTGACCTCAGTCCTCTCATTAGAATCTGTCGTTTGTCATGGGTTTTAGCGGCACTTCTCTCTCTGTTCATGTATTTTGGGCACATGGTGGAGCATCTGTATCTAAGACATACCTAAGGGTCTTGGAAGTTTTATGCATGGATGCATAGCCACGGTCAAGATCACGAATGCACTGGTTGCCCCAGAGCTCCCTCCCTTCCTACCTCACTCTCTTGAGAGCATCTGTCTTCCCAGCAGTGCATTTTACAGGCTTTGGAATCTGATACAAGTGGGGAAACACTTTTATTGCCCATTATTTGTTTATGCAACATAGTTACTTTGAATTGTGCCCAATAATGGTCAATGGCATTTTGTGAGTCTCTTATAATTTGTTCATCTCCTATGCTTTGAAGGGCATCTAGGTCGCTTCTGGGTTGAGCAATCGCAGACAGATAGGCTATTTTGAACATTTGCATTCCAATCGTTGTCTAAACATACAGAAAAACGGAATGTATGGATTGAAGAAGAGTTCATATCTACCTTGTTTTTTTTTTTTAAACAAAACAAAAAAACCAAATTGGCAAGCCATTCTCAATTTGTTTTTATTGCTTTATGTCCTGGCCAAGAGTCTCTGAAAGATATATGCTTTGTATCACAGTCAGCTCTCAGAGTGGCCATTCTAACGGGTTTGTAGGACTACCTTGAGGTTATTTTGTTATTCACACAGACCCTATACCTCCTGGGCTCCTCTGCAGCCTTCAGCACCACTGGCTTATTCTCCACAACCATAATTGGTCATCTCAGGAATATTATGTTATCCAGTGTGTAACTGGGTTTGCTTTGTCATGATTCTCTGAAGGTTCCAAGTCATGGTCTGGGTCCTTTTATTATCATGAGTGTCCTTTGGTGCTGGTGCACCGCCCATGTGTGGGGCCAGTGCCATGTGCTTTGACTATAAAAAAAAATAAAGCTTCTGGGAGCATGTAAATAAAGCCTTATTTCCTGAAGATCAATGCCTGGGCTGCTATTGCCAGGTTGTAAAGTGCACATTTATATATGTGCAATGGCCAGTCAGACAGAATGGAGCAGAGCATGAGCTCAAAACAGAGGAAAACATCTCACAATTTTTCTTTAAAAATCATTTTACAAACAAATAGGTCATACATGTTTGGTAGATTATTTCCTTCTTCCCCTCCATTCTTCATCCCCTTCCTCTCTCCATGCCTGTTTTTAGATAAGTTCTCCCAGTGTTCTCTAGGCTGGCCTCTAACTCAAGGGTCTCTCAGCCTGACTTCTGAGTAGCTAGAATTACAAGCATATCACCAGGCGTGCCTTCTTGGTAAATTAGCTTTCAGTAGGGAGCAAAAATAATTCAACTGGAAAAAAAAAGTCTTTCCAACAGTTAGATTCAGATTTTACTTTTAAGATTCTGGCTTTTATCTAACACAGCTTATACCAAAAAAAAAAAAAAAAAAAAAAAAAAAAAAAAAAAAAAAAAAAAAAAAAAAAAACCCTCCAAATGGGTTATAAAGTGAAGTACAAATTCTAAAATTGTACAAATTATGTAAGGAAACATAGGATGAAACCTTTTACTTGGGGTAAATGAAGCACAAAACCCATGAGAATAGGTTGGATTTCATTATGTCTTAGGCTTTTACTGCTGTGAACAGACACTATGACCAAGACAACTCTTATCAAGGACAACATTTAATTAGGGATGGCTTACAGTTCAGAGATTCAGCCCATTATCTTCTTTGCTGGAAGCATGACAGCGTCCAGGCAGGCATGGATGGTGCTTAGGGAGCTGAGAGTTCTATATCTTGTTCCAAAGATAAACAGGAGAAGACTGGCTTCCAGGCTGCTAGGAGGAGGATCTCATTGCCCACCCCCACAGTGACACACTTCCTCCAACAAGGCCACACCTACTACCACAAGGCCATACCTCCTAATAGTGCCATTCCCTGGACCAAGCACATTCAAACCATCATACATCACAACCAAAATCTTTTCTTTAAACATTGCCAAGAAAAAGAAAAGGCTTATCACCATGGAAGCAAACCTTCAGGATAGACACCCGTTGGAATCATATCCAGAGTGAACAAGGAACTCCTATTTGTTCAGCTTTGAGCAGATGCCCATATAGGAAGACACATGGATGGTCTCCATGCTCAGAAAGAGACGTGAGATGCCATTACTGCCAACAGAACCACCCAACTAAGCAACACTCATCATTCTGAGTCAGGGATGTAGCAACAGGTGCCTCATACACAACTTGCTCTGGAAAACTAGCTGTATCCTAAGAAGTTAAGCATAACTGCTCTATGCCTGATATCTTAACACCTGCATGATTGCCCCAAAAGAACAAAACATTAACCCCCCTGTTAATGACAGGTTGTGTACACAAGGCTCTGTCTGAGACAGTCAATATCATGAACCCCCAAATGGCCACTATTTGGGGATCTGTGCACAAATGGTAGTGTATGGCACAAGGCAATACCAGGCAATGTAAAAATGATGTGTGTACTCTCATGAAAGAGCCTTGGAATCTCTGTGCTGTGCACAAGATGCCGCACCATGGACAGATCATGGCCAAGACTCCTCTCATGCAGGATTCCCAACCCGTGAGTCCTTCACTGAGACCAGGATAGAAGCCTGTCTCTAAAGAAGGGTAGAGAGAGGGGTCATGACTAGAGAGAATTAAGCTACTTTTATGGCAAAAAGGCTTCTGCTTAGAGCAGAACTTCTGTGCAAGGCTCATGGACCTGAGTAGACTACAGTGCAGACCTTAAATGAAGTACCACATCAGCTCCAGAGACCAAGAGAAACCATCCCACTGGAGTCAGGGTGATAGGAGGCACCATCTACCTGACTCTGCAAGAAAAGCAGCCATGGAATGACCTCTCATAGACAGTTCTGTGTCCTCAGCCCTCAAAGGCCTGTTGATCCTCCACTTAGGAAACTTCTGTTTGTCTCAAGGAGGATTTCCTGACTGGAGCCTCTGAGCTGAGGCCATGATACCTTTAAACTACATTTGCTACAGTTTTGTCTCTGACAGTAGTGACCGAGTATTCAAAGCCATGCAAGTGTGCACTTGTAACATATACATATGGCAGGGCACAAAGCTTAACAATTTTTCTGCTGAGTCTCATCTCTGTGGTGGTAGCCAGAGTAGAAATTGATTCCCACAAAGAGAATTCACAGTGTTGACAACTCATCAGGCCATTCTGAAGGAGACTGGAGCCCGGTCAGTGATGGGCAGAGTTATGTTTGCACTTCCTGCCCTCTAAGTCTAAAGGACTTGGGATCATCAGACATCTTTGTTATCACATTGAGTCTCTTTCATGGTTTTGTTTCTTAAGCTGGTTTGTTGAAGGGTGGCTGACTCTAACTTGTTAGAGCTGCTAGGCTCTTGGTTGTGACCCTAACCACTCTGATTACAATGGTAGATCAACACTGGGGACACTTAGGCTTTCTGACCTATCAGTTACTCCTAGAAACTACACTCTCTTCCGTCTCCAGGAAGGTCCTTTTGTTTTTGTTTTTGGTGTAACAGGAATCCATGTCCCACCTGGCATCCTGCTTCGGCCTTACCTTGACTCTCCCAAACTTAGAGAAGTGGAGTCCAGTCCTGAAAAGCCATTTTCCGGGATCAAGTACACCAGCCTGGAGAGGCCCTTTGTCCTTGACTATTGTTTTGGGTTTTTTTTTTCTTTTTTTTTTTTTTTTTTTTTAATGAGCAACTTGGCTGTGGCCTGCTTAACCAAAAATGCTTGGCCTCTCTACCCCCTGCTGTGAGAGGCTGTCCTAGGGATCCAAAGAAGGGCAGCTGCCTGAGGCTTGGCTGAGCTTGAGCTGGGAGAGTCAGCCAGCCCCTCAGCTCCAGCTCCCCACTCTTAGTGCCTTTCAAATCGTCTCTCTGAGGACCCATGAAGCCAAGTCTTTCCCCACATTGGAGCCATGCTAGATGCTGCTGGCAACAACACTTCAGACTTTCCTGTCTCCATGGCAACGACTGTTTGGGTAAACTGTGTCCAAGCCCTCCAGCTGGCAGGATGAGAGTTTTCCCCTGGACGCCTTCATGTTTACGCACCCTTGCTTCCCTCGGCTCCTGGTCACTGGCCTGCAGCACCAAGCCGAGCAGAGGCTGCTCCTGTAGCCCCTATGGGAAGTGGCCACCAAGTGCCTGCTTAAAAATCTACTTTATGATCCGACGTGATACCTCACACCTGTAACCTTAGTGTGTCATGGAAAGGGGTAGGCAGGAAAATCCACAGTTCAGGGTTGGCCTAGGCTGTACAGGCTCAAACTCCATCTCAACACCCCTCCCCCACGACACACACACACATACACCCACCACACACACATACACACAAACCATCCATACACACCACTTACACCTTGCATACATCAAACATACCACACATACATCCCATCATACACCACACACACATGTATCATACACACACACCTCCACACGACCTGCACATTCCATCCACACACACACTGCATATGCCATGCATACACCAAACACCCCACATCTCACACACACAGACACACACACACACAACATACACATCATACATCCCATACACATATACACATACAACATCCACACTGTGCATGCCCCCACACTTCATCCACACACACCACATACACCATGCATACTCCAAACATACATCTCACACACACACACACATACACACACACATACACATTGTACATCCCCTCCCACATCATAAACATACATACACCATCCACACACACTACGTATGACCTGCATACACCAAACACACCACAACATACACACACACACACACACACACACACACACACACACACTCAACTTTCCCCCACTTCTTCCAGCAAGTGAAACCCTGGCTTAGAATCCAGAATTGATCAGTACTGAGCTAATGACAAGGATTCCATCAAATTCCTTGTCCTGTAGCGCTAGACAGGACACTCATTCACACCAGGCTCGCTGTGATGATCTGAAGGAGGACGCCTTGAATATATCTAAACGCTTAGCCACCAGACAGTGGAAATGTCTGAGGAGTCAGAGGTATGGCTTTGTGGGGGAAGGTATGTCACTGGGAGAGGGCTCTGAGATGTCAAAAGCCAATGCCAGACCAGTCTTGCTGGATCTCTCTCTTTGCCTGCCACCTGTGGATCAATATGTAAAGCCCCAGACACTGCTCCAGCACCATGCCTGTCTGCTTCCCCATGATAATCATAGACAAGCCCTCTCAAACTGTTAGCCCCCAGCTAAATGTGGGGTTCTGGTTTTGGTTTTTTAAGGAATTACCTCCATCACTGTGCCCAGAGTGAGAAAGATTGGCATAGTTTAGGAGCCAAAAGTATACAGTATATGACTCGGTGCTCAGTCCAGTGTGGGGTTTGACGATAGCCACCAGAGTCCAGTCTCCCCTTGGCTATGAGGGAGAGCTGGCACAGTCTCAAGTATGCCAGACATGGCACAGCACCCTGTACTCAAGGTCTCTTCTGGATCTCAGCCTCCTGCACTAGGCGCGCTGTGCTTAGGTGGCTAACAAGACACAGCCATATTGAGCCTATGTGAGGGCTTCTCTATAATTTTTTCTTTGCTGTACTTTTTTGAGGCAGAGTCTCATGTATTCCAGACTGATTCTGAACTTCTGAGCCTCTTGTCTCCACCTTCCATGTGCAGATAATACTCGGCCTCCGGGATCAGTCTGGCTATTCAAAGTCCAGCATGGACGGGGGCTAGGGTTTGTGAATTCTGTCTCACAAGTTGGTCACTTCTGCTTGAATGATTGTGAAACTCCATGAAGCTCAGTGTCCAGGGTTCTAGTTGCTGACACTTGTGGGTCCCCAACACATCCCCAGAATCACTGAAGGGCCTGAAAGATAATTGACTGCTCATGGGAAGGCCAAACCTGCACAGGAAATGGACATATACCTACAAGATACACTCAGACTTTATAGACACACACACACACACACACACACACATGCATGTTTAACAATAACGATTAAGAGGCCATGATTGAGACAGGATTGAGAAACGATTAAGAGGACATGATTTGAAACAAATTAGAGGAGAAAGAAGGTACTTATATACATGAAATTCTCAGAAATGACAGTTTTTGAAGAGAGACCACAAACATTTGGAGTAGGAGAAGAGGTGGGGCAGATCTGAAGGACAGAGAGGACTGGAGTTAAATGGGATCAAAATACATTGTATAAAATTCTAGAAAACAAGTAACAAAAGCCCTGTTAAAAATAAAGGAGAGATCTGAACAGACTTAAGCATAGGGAGTTAATAGAAAGCCGGTCAGGTAAAGGAAGTAGCACGCTGAAGCGTGTGTGTGAGCGTCTCAGTGATTGGCTAAGGAATTTAAATGAGATCATGGTCCTCCAGGTAGGATCCCAGCTGACCAGCAAGCCTGAAATCTGGAGGGTTGCATGGGAAGCCAAGATGATTTTTATTGTAAAGAGACGTTTATTGTTCTGTGAAATTCTCATAAAAGATCTGAGAAAGGTCACACTCAGATAGACACACAAGGTCTGTAGGTTCGTTGGTATTTTAACATGCTTATTCGAGAACAGCTCTCTCTAAAAAGAAAGATTCTATGTCAGCAGTCTTCACAGCAAATAGCATGTGTGCTGGGATTCTCAACTCTCAGTTGTAAGAGGCTTGGGGCTCCTTTCCTTTCCATAGACCCTCAACGCCTCTTCCTGTCCTGCCTCAGTCTGCTATGTGCATCAGACACCAATAGGGAGAACCCTCCAGTGCCCTGGGCTTCAGCTCAACACAGTTCCCACTGGTTGCCATGGCTCATTCAAATCTGTTATTTTTGCCTGGATCAGTCTTAGGTCTCTGACACCCACTTTGTCTCTGTACCCTCCAGGTCTCCACCTGGGTTCACTAACAGCTTTTCTAAACACTTGCAGTGTCTGTCCTTGGATGTATCTATTCCCTGTTGTCTGCCTTCAGTGAGCCTCTTTAAACCATGCCCTATCCAACCCATTTTAGACACTCTGTGGCATACATACATGTCTTACTGTGGGATGTATGCCTACATATGCCTCATTGTATGATATGTGAGTATTGCTAATTAAGATTGGAATAAAAGATCCTTTGATTGCCAATGATCTTGGTACTGAAAACAATCAGAATTACTTGATATGATGGTTAAACACACAGTTTGAGATCTAGAATGTCCTGGAAGAGAGATGCCTACCTGTGGAGGACTAGCTTGTGTCAGTCAAGATGGGTGGCACCATTCCTTGGCTGGGATCTTGGACAGTTAAGGTAAGGAAGAACCAGGCAGTTGTGTGAATTCCCTCTCTGGTACTAGTTACATGCAACATGCCCAGAAGCTTCACGCTCCTGCTGCCTTTTCTTCCCACCATGATAGAGTGTATGTACACTTGAAGGATGAGCCAGAATAAAACCTTTCTCCCTCCTCCATTTCCCCAGATTGTCTTATCACAGCGACAAGAGAAGAAACTAAGAGACTCGGAAAATTGCACCCCTCTCTGAGAAACTGAGTCTGTGGATTTATTGTTATTCAGTAAGTTCTGACCTTGCGGGAAAACACTAACATATCTATCTGTGTTCTGGCATAGTGCGTTTATCTGTCTCTGGAAGCCACAGCTCTCTGCTGGAGATGGCTATTGGGAGCCGACTTTTAGCAGAAAGCGGCTAGATTATCTTTGCAGCCATCTGGAACCATATACCCTGATAAGAGATTTGGTTTTCAATAGCCTATAACAGCTGAAGCACACTCTGATATCCCACATATTTTGTGTTGCTGTTTATTGCCCCCAGCTGCAAGGCACATGTGGTAGCCATGCCTGCAAGGCATGCAGTTCACGTGCTGTCCACGTGCTATCTAGGCCATAATGCCTGTAAGGCGCACATGGTATCCAAGCTTGCAAGGCATTGCGGTGCATGTGCTATCCAGGCTATAGATGCCTGTAAGGCTTACGTCATATCAACACCTGCAAGGCATGTGGTATCCACGAGCCTACAAGGCACGTGGCAAAAGTGTATAAATACCTCAGAATTCCCTTCAATAAGAGAGACTTGAGAAAAGAGACTCAATAAAAGAGACTTGGTATGAGACTAGAGAATAAACAAGACTTGAGACTTGATCACACCCTGTCTTGTCTCCATTCTTTGCGTCTCCTGTCCCAAGAGCCCCTCTCTCTCTTTCTTGACCAGAACACTTTGGCCCCCAAAGCGTTGAGGCAAAGCGTTGAGGAAGAGTAAAAGTCGCAACATTTGTGGCGCCCAACGTGGGTCAGGGTCTAGCGAGAGAGAGAGAGAGAGAGAGAGAGAGAGAGAGAGAGAGAGAGAGGATAAAGGGGAAGAGATGCGAAGAATGGAGACAAGACAGAAAGTCTGATCAAGTCTCTTTCCAAGTCTCCATTCTTCGCTAGACCCTGACCCTCGGACCGGAGCAGCAGCTTGGGCCAGGACACAGTGGCCGCCAAGCGTGGAGCGGAGCAGGCCGCAACATTTTGGCCCACAAAGCCGGGCAGTACGGGCCGCGACAGACGGCACACTACCATAGTTCCTCACCACCTCATCTCTCTCATGTCCAGCACACAGAAGCAAGAGTCTCTCCTTGATCTGCCCTCAGTCCCATTATAAACTCATGGGGAATGATCCCTATAGCAGGCAGTTTCCACAGAACTCAGTTTGGAAAGCCAGAGGGACAGGGCAAGGTACTGTCAAGGAGCACCCTGTGCCCACTTTCCGAGGACCTGCAGAACCCACCAGTTCACCCAGACAGTGAAGGAATGGTACTGGGATCAGGGTGGGGTCTGCCCCAAGCTACTCCACAGCAGATAAAGCAGTTGTTTCTTCAGGCTGTGCCTTACCTAGTATTCTACTTAGGGCTACTATTGCTGTAACGAAACTCCATGACCAAAAGTAAGTTAGGAAGCAAAGGATTTATCTGGCTTCTACTTCCACATCACTGTTCATCAAGAACTCAAGTAGGGCAGGAACCTGAAGGCAGGGGCAGTTGGAAGGGTGCTGCTTACTTGTTTGTTCCCCCTGGTTTGCTCAGCCTGCTTTCTTATAGAACCCAGGACCACCAGCCCAGGGATGGCTCCACCCACAGTAGACTGGGCCCTCCCCCATCAATCACTAAGAAAATGCTGGATCCCATGGAGGCATTTTCTCAATTGAGTTTCCTCCCTTCCCAATGACTCTAGCTTGTGTCAAGTTGACATAAAACTAGCCAGCACAGCTGACCCTTTGTCAACTTGACATACACACACACACACACACACACACACACACACACACACACACACGTCACTATTAAGCCACAACCTTTCCTTCCTTACTCATCACCAAGATCTCATATTAATAGATTTACAATATAAAACATTCTGCATTTTAAAAGTCCCTTGGTCTTTAAACATTCTAAGACTTAAAAATTTAGTCTTCATCCCAACTCCAGCAGAATCTCCTTCTAACCCACAGGCCAGTCCTGCCAGGGTAGCAGGTAGACTGACTACAGGTCTTCGCCTCTTGTTCTGATCTTGCAAATCCAATCCCATATTCTCATCCCAGCTCTGTAGCAGAACACCTGCTGAGGTCTCCCTTTCCACTCTGACCCCATTGCCAATGGTTATAAAGATCTCTTCCACCCTTCCTTCCACCCAGTCTCATTTCTAGCTCTGCAACATAACACCTGATGCAGCCACCCAACTCTGTGCCCACATTCCTGTGGATCCCACAGATCTTCCTTCCCCTTCTAGTCTTCCTCCTCTGACTCATTGCTTTATCCCAGCCCCCAGGCTCCAGCAGGCACCCCCTGCTAAGTCCCAGGACACTCCATCCAGGGAACAAGACAGGCTACTGCAGACCTTCACCTCCTTCTGTTCCTCCAGATACCCCCAACCCCCAAGCCCAGCTTTATAGCAGACCTGGAGGGACCTCACTTCACTCTCTTGTCCCCATTTCAAGGAGACTAAATAAGCAGATCATGGTAGAACAACACTCTACTCTCCTCTGTCCTGTGACCCCTGGACCCCCTGGACCCCCTGGACCCCCCTGGACCCCCTGGACCCCCTGGAGCCTACCTATCCTTACTCCTAAGTGTCAGCCCCCAACCCCAGAAACACATTTTACATGGAACTTCCAGTGGCAAAGCCAATCAGGTCCACAGAACATTTCCTACAGGGCAACACACAGCAACCACACGCTAATAACCAAATAGAAAATAGAAACCAAGAAACAAAACACCCACCCAACAAAGACAAAACCAGATACTAGCACCTAGAACTATTATGCTCCCAATTCCAGATGACTAGACACCAGAAAAAAAAACACAACCAATAACAGTCAGGACAAAATGTCTCCTCTAGGAAGAAGCAATCCTACCATACCCGAAGCACAGTTACAACAGCCATTGTCAATATAAGAGGTCCTTAAGAGGAAATGAATAAATCCTTTTTTAAAATCCACAATAATGCAGAGTGGAAGGAAATGAATACAACTGTTCAAGACCTGAAAATGGAAATACAATCAATAAAGAAAACCCCAGTGAAATGGCTCAGGGGTTAAGAGCACTGACTGCTCTTCCAGAGGTCCCAAGTTTAATTTCTAGCAACCACATGGTGGCTTACAGCCACCTGCAATGGGGATCTGATACCCTCTTCTGGTGTGTCTGAAGACAGCTATAATGTATTCATATAAATAAAATAAATAAATCTTTAAAAAAGAAAACCCAAGCTGAGGGAAATTTGGAAATGAAAAATTTGGGACCTTGAACAGGGACCTCAGAGGCAAGCTTCACCAACAAAATACAAGAAGAGATGGAAGAGAGACTCTCGGGCATTGAGGACACAATAAAAGAACTTGATACCCTGGTCAAAGAAAATGTTAAATCTAAATAACTCCTGACACAAAACATCCAGGAAACCTGGGACATTATGAGAAGACCAAATTTAAGAATAATAGGAATAGAGGGAGGGAAACCTAGATCAGAGGCCCAGAGAATATTTTCAACAAAGTCATGGAAGAAAATTTCCTTGACCTAAAAGAAGAGATGCCTATCAAAAGTACAAAAAGCTTACAGAACACCAAGAAGACTGGACCAGTAAAGAAAGTCCCCTTGGTGCATAACAGAACACACAGAACAAAGAAAGAGAGAGTACTAAAAGCTGGAAGAAAATAAACACCAAGTAAAGGCAGACCTATTAGAGTTACACCTGACCCTCAATGGAGACCCTAAAAGGCCTGAACAGATAGATGTGCTGTAGACTCTAGAGACCACAGATGCCAGGTGAGACTAATCTGCCCAGCAAAGCATTCAATCATCATAGATGGGGGAAAACCACCTCCCTAAGGAAAGGTGCTGGAAGTAAAGTCCAACCTAAAGAGGTTAGTATTTAACTACACCCAAGGAAACACAAGGAATGAATAATTTCAGACCATACACACATGCGCGTGCACACACACACACACATCACCACCACCACTACCACCAGCACCAGCACCAGCAGCAGCAACAACAAAATAACAGGAACCAACAGTCATTGATATCTCTTAACACCAACAGTCTCAATTCCCCCAATAAAAAGACACAGACTAACAGAACGAATGGGAAAACAGGACCCATCCTTCTGCTGCATACAAGAAACACATCTCAACACCAAGGATAGACAACAACTCAGGGAAAAGGGTTGGACTTTTTCCAAGCAAATGGACCTAAGGAGAAAGCTAGTGAGGCCATTTTAATATCTAACAAAATAGACTTCAAACCAAAACGATTCAGAAGAGATGGGGAAAGAAAAATCCAAGAGGACATTTCAATTCTTAACATCTACACCCCAAACACAAGAGACACTACTACAGATCAAATCATATGTGGACCCTCACACACTGAGAGTGGGAGACTTCAGTACCCAATTCTTACCAATATACAGGTCATCCAGACAAAAACTAAACAGAGAAATAATGGAGCTAACAGACTTTATACACCACATGGACATAACGTATTTACAGAACATTTCACCCAAATACAGAAGGACATACCTTCTTCTCTGCACCTCATGGAACTTTCTCCAAAACTGACCACATACCCCAACATAAAGCAAGTCTCAACAGATAAAAGAAAAATGATATCACACCCTACATCTTATCTGATCACCATGGATTAAAGCTGGGTATCAACAACAGAAGCAACTGAAAGTTTACAAACTCATGGAAACTGAACAGCTCTTTATTGAATGAAAAATGAGTCAAGACAGAAGTCAAGAAATTAAAGACTTTCTAGAACTAGGCAAAAATGAATGTACAACAACACACCCAAACTTATGGAGCACAAGGAAGTATGGTTCTCAGAGACAGGTTCACACCACATCATCAAAATGAGCAAGAGAGAAGAGGCAGGTTCATACCATATCTTTCAAGAGGGAAGAACCAGAGCACAGTCACAAACAAAGCAAACCCAAACCCCCAAAGTGTATATAAAAATGTCCGATATATCTGGGATTCACTTACGATCTTCCAGACTCCTCCAATGGGCTTGGGTCACTTCTCTGGCTCTGCCCTCTGCAGCACACACAGTTTGTCTTCTAGGCTCCAGCTGGCTCCACTCCACTGCTGCTGGTGTCTTGGTGGTTGTCCTATGATACTAGCATCTCCAAAATGCTGGGGTCTTCTGCTGTAACTGGGCTGTGCTTTCGATAACATCCCCTCCTGGGTTTGTGGCACCAAGCCTCAACTTCTCTTCATGACCCTTTAATCAATAATGAGGCTACACCTTCTCCAGTGGCCCACTGTGGCCTCTCACAGTGCCAAGCCTCAGCTGCTCTCCATGACCCCTTTATACCTTCAAAACCAGCACCACCTGTGTGACTCTTACACTACCAAATCTAGCTGCCAGCATAAGGTACAACCTTGGCTGATTCTAGAGCATAGCTTTTGTGTATGGACTCTGAGGAAACACTTCCCAGAAGTTTTCACCTCAGTGATGCTGGTCTCTTCTTAATCACCACTAATTTCTCAGCTCCAGCTGGCTAGCATTATTGTCCCAGTAAAACATTGGTTTTCCTTTATTGTTCTGGACTCATGTTAGTCACGCTGATTCTTCAGTCCCAGCTGACCAGAACCACAGATTTGTAACCAAAGACCTGGTAGAGTTTTTCCTTCTCTGAAGCTTCACAAGACAGGCCTCCATCACCTGCACTGCTCTCAACAGTCATCTTCCAAGCTCCCACAGAACAGCTCACTGAGCTCTCAACACTCAGTGGCCTTTCTACCCAAAGTCCTTCCAAAACAACACTATCAGGTCTCTCAGAGCTATACTCCACTAACCTGGTACCAACTTATCTTATGGATACTGTTGCTATGGTTAAACACCATGACCAAATGTAAGATAGAGAGCGTGAACAAGTTTCTCTGACTTACACTTCCACACTGTAGTCCATTATTAAAGGCTCAGGACAGAAACTCAAGCAGGGATGGACCCTGGAGGCAGGAGCTGATGCAGAGGCAACGGATGCTGCTTACTGGCTTGCTCCTCATGGCTTTCTGGGCCTAATTTCTTATAGAATCTGATTTCTTATAGGACCACCAACCCAGAGATGGCCCCACCCACAATGGGCTGGACCCTCCCCAGTCAATCACTTATTAAGAAAACGCCATACAGCTGAATTTCAAGGTAGCATTTTCTCAATTGGTTCCCTGCTTTCCCATGACTCCCATGACTCCAGATTGTGTCAAGTTGAGCCAAAACTAGCCAGCACACTGGAGACTCCGTTTGCAGTGCAAACACAGAATCAGGATGTCTCTGCTCCTTGTTTGGCATTTAAAACCACCTGTCCCACACCTCTGAGAGGCATTGTCTCATAACTTGTTTAAAATTTAAAAAGACACCGTATAAACTCATCAAATTGGCACTATCGACATAAACACATGTATTAAAATCACACCAACTCAACGGACCCATAGAAGACACCTTAAGTCAGCAATGGGTCGAGAGGGTCACCTACTTGTCACCTGAACATCCTGTAAAAGATCTGAGAGGACTTGAGTGCCCAACAGACCCAGGTGCTCATCTCTGCCTGGTCTCCACAGTTGACATGGAGTATTCAAATAGCCTTCTGGTTCCTCATTGTCTGGAGCCAGTTCTATACTTTGTATCCATGGCTTCTGGCTTCACACCTGGTCAGGCAGCTAAAGAAGCTTGCTCCAGAAGCTTGCCTCTACCCCAGTGCCCTCAACAGACCTCCACCCAGTTTGTCATCTAACTTCTGCAGAAACTCTATCTGCAGCTGCCTAGGACAGATGTTGTCACCCATGGGTTGCGACCTTCAACAAATCTCTATCTCCAGAAATATTTACAATTCATAACACTGGCAAAATTACAGTTACTTAGTAGCAACAAAAATAATTTTATGATTGAGGGTCACCAGAAACATGAGGACCTGTATTAAAGGGTCACAGCATTAGGAAGGTTGAAGCTCTCTGGGAGGACTCTTTTAACTGCTTGAACTCTTAATACTTTGTAGCCTGTGACCCACAAATATACACGAAAGGGATACGTTCAGTGTGTGATATGTAATGTGTAATCTGAGGGTATTTGTAAAATTGGAATAAGGCCTGGAAAGACGGCTCAGCCATTAGAAACACATACGGAGGATCCTGGCAGAGGAGCTGAGTTGTCATCAGCACCCACGTCGGTGGCTTTCCTGAGATTCCCTCTAGTATGTCCATAGTGCTAATTCTAATAAACTTCTTGCCCCAAAGAACATTCTACAGCAGGGGCCCTCAGTCCCCAAACTGAGACCTTTCACTGTGTTCCTGATGTAGCACACTCAAGACAAATGAGTGTGGGGAACTGCATCCCTTCCTGGAGGACAGCGCCACCTAGAGTCTATAGCTGTGGGGCTCCCCGCTCTGCTCTCTATCTGCCAGCAGGAGCTTGTGGGACCAGGGAAGGACCTAGTACCCCTTGTCTCCCATGCATGCATGGAGTGATATATTTGTCTGTTCACCCTGCTCACTGTGGCCATCCTGTCAGTGGATGTCAGGCCTGTGACATTAATTGTATTCTTGGCTGCAGACATTCAAGGTGTTTCCAGTTCTGACATCATGGGTGTCTGAGCTACTGCAGACTGGGGGACAGCACTTTATAAAGCCAGCTGTGAGACACGCTCATCCAAATCTGAAAAGGAAAATTACCTTCTCCTGGTTTGGAAAACCACAAGCCGTGCTAAGTAGATGCTGAGCCAGGCTAACGTGAGGACCTGCAGAGTCATGACCCTCAGCCCTGGCAGAGACCGGGCAGGGTGGTGAGTTCTGAGGCTCTGGCTTCCTCCAACTCCTGTCCTTTCTAGGTCTAACTAGCATTCCAGGTCTTCTTTTTGTTCTTGGAATCTGTGACTGTTCCCACCTCGGGCAGGAAACTTGGCAGCAAACTCCGGAGGATGTCAGCCAGCCAGTCCTCAGAGGACCTGAGTGGGCGGCGAGTTAGGCGGGCTTGTGGAGAGGGAAGCTCGGGGGAGAGCTGCAGGCATGTCTCAGCATGCCTGGGCCTGCCCCACAACCTGGTTCTGCAGAGCTGCTGACTGGAGATTTTCCCTATGGCTCTCACTTGGAAAGAGGCTACCCTCTTTCCAAGTGACAGACATGGACTGCAGAGAACTTTGTTGCCAAGTTGCCTGGATGCCAGGGGTTGGGTAGGAGACTGGAAGGTGGAAGACTGAGCTCACAGTCAGACTGACTAGATAGGGAACTGTTCTTGTGATGTGGCTTCAGCTCTGAGCACTTGGTGTTCACCCAGGGGCTTCTGTCCTCTTATCCACTCTCATACAGCCTGGGGCTATGCTGAACCTTAACTCTTTAGCCTTGGGTTAGTTGAGGCCACAGATAAGAACGGACGGACAGGACTGTTACTTGTAGAAAATGATCTGGCAGAGAAGATGGGAACTCCTTGTGAACAGAGGTCTTGGATTGGGAGGGGCACTAGTCTCGTGGGCTAGGTCCCTTTGGAAGCAAGGGTTCTTGAGTGTGGGGTGGAGGCCCTTGGAGAATGAAGTCTTCCCTATCATGGGCCCTGAGAGAAAGCTAGATCTTTCCACAGGACTGGACGAGTTATGAGAGGGACCAGAGTTGTCATGACAGATCATCAAATTAGGAGAAGGGGTGGGGAGAGCCTGTGGGTAGCCCCTGAGGATGTATGCTCCACCCCAGCGCTGCTCAGTCTCTGGGCTCTGCCTCAGCTTCATGTCCTCTCCCTGTGCCTCAGTTTCTCCATCTGTAAAGCAAGGGTCGTCCTTAAGATGCCTTAAGCTTTGTCAGACCCAAACAAGATGGCTGAAACCAGGGGTTCCTTCACTGAGACAGCCTGTCTTAATCTTGCAGAACATTTGCTCACCCCCAGGGAGGGTCCTGACACCACAGGTCACTTTTGTCAGCTGTGGTCACAGTGCCCTGAACTCTGAAAATGTGCCCCAAAGCTAAGCTCACACAGGGAAGATGCTAAGAAAGTTGTCAGAATTCAGACCCACCTACTGGAGCCTCTTCTAAAGGAGATAGCAAGTGCCTCACTCAGAACTGTCAATGGATCTCTAAGCCCCTAGCCAACTCCCCAGACGTCCTGACCCAGGGGGATGATGGGTACCATTCTTATTTTCCCATGAAGCTTACAGATTGCCAGACTCCAGGACATCAAATGGACCATAATAGGCCACACCTCTTCACGCCCTTAAAGTTGCATGCTCTTCCCTGGCAATGCAAGACTCTTTACCACCTCAGCCTCTCAGTAAGGAGTCATAGACAGTCTGACTACATGGGACATTTCCATTTCTCTATAGCTATAAGAGGGGACCACCCCGACTCTGCCTCATGGCTTGAGCGCTTGTTAGAGCCTCCAAATGCCCATCTGCCTGTCTATGGCATTTGGCCAGAACGTCTTTCAAAGCACCTGCCCGTGATACTGTCTCTGTCTGCAGATACACCAGTAACTCTTCTAAGCAGTTTCTAGACACAAAGGACAAGCTGCTCAGTGACCCAGGACTTTCTCAGCCTTTCAAACATGAGCCTGAATTCCATCAAGACCATCCCTGAACCATCCCTTCTTCTTGGCCTTTCCATCCCAGCTTGGGTTCTTCATTGATACATATCCTGGACTCCTGTCAATTATGAACCCATTAGGATGTTGCTCCTAGGTGAGAGGGGAGGCAGCAGACCCTCTCACCCTGTCCCATGCCTCCTAGTGACCATGGCAAAACCCAGAAGCCCATTATAGGATCAAGCTTCTGCTACCCCGCCCTCCATTCAATGGACTCACCATGTCTACCGTGTCCTTAATGAGTCCAGGTACTTAACAGCCTCCGATGTTTCAGGAATTGTTTTGCTTTGATTGGTGTATGTGGAGTCACATGGGAAGGTAATGGGGGGTGTCACATGGGAAGGTGATGGGAGGGTCACATGGGAAGGTGATTGGGGGTGTCACATGGGAAGGTGATAGGAGGGTCACATGAGAAGGTGATTGGGGAGTTCACCTTTCCAAGCATCCTTAGAGAACTAGGCTTCCAGGCAGAGGTACTAAGGAGGGCTGTGGCCCAGGATGTAGGTGCAGGGAGGACCAGTTCAGAGGTGACCTTATCCCCTTCTCCTCTCCAGCTGTGGCCTGGAAGTTGTCTATATATGACATTGTAACTCCAGCGATGCGTTCATAACGTGTTGTTTCCTTTAGTGAACAATTAGCTGGCGCTTATGTAGCCAGGAAGCGGGAGGTGCCTGTTGGTCCTGAAGAGTTGGTTCCTAGGGCTGAAAGCAGAGCTGTTTGGAGAATCTTCGTCACCAGAGGGCGCCATCAGACAGGCTAAAGTAGCCACAGCCTGGTGGTTTGGTATTTGGACAAATAAGCCTACAGGGGCAGCAGCAATTCGGGTGGAGGACAGAGGGGAATTGTGGGAAGGCTGGCTGGCTGCAGAAGGGTGTACTCTATAGAGACGAAGGTGCAGAGCAGTTACCACGAGCCTGCACAGCTAACAGGGCACCCTTCCCTCTGCCTCTCAGCTCCCGCAGCCTCCTGCCTTCATGTCTTAAGTAAACTTGACTGCTATTTACCCTAAGTCTAATTTTTACAAAACTCTTTGTAGGTAAAATAAGTAGTATCAAAGGCTATTGTCTATTCCACTGTAGGCAGGGTCCATGGGGACACCATGTGCTACCCCTATCTCCTCAGGGGCAATGTGGACAGAATGTGTCACACAATCTCCTTGTGACCCTAACAGAGGTCCCTGTTCCCTCACTCTGCAGTGACCATCTGCTGGAAGATGAGTTCACTGTTGTCTGTCACCTTACCTGTGCTTGGCCTTGGATTGGAAGAGGGTCCTTTGCCTTGAGTATCCGTTGGCTGCTGTCACTCTGGCCCTGCCCATGGGGGGGATCACGAAGCCATTCCAGGCCTAGGCTGTCTTCCCTTAGTCCCCAGAAAGCTCTACTAGTGGCTGAGTCAGAGGGGTCCTGTTCTGAGACGACTGATGGTTCTAATAAAGCCAAGCTTGTGTCAGTGCCCTGACTGGAAAGATCAGGCCCAAAGAGGATCCTTGGGGTCTAAGTCACGGGGGCTCCTGGAAACCGCCAAGAAATGGGATGCAGGACTGTAGAAACTGGGCTGTCAGCCCTCCCTGAATTTCAGCATCACTTGGATCTGGGAAGCCAATGGCTGTGCTGGATCATAATGGCGGGCATCCTTCAAGAGCCTCTGGCCATCGGAAGCAGGATCAAGCAAGCCCACTGATGACTGGGCCCAATGTCTTTGTTACCCATGGACATGTGGACAGAATGCAGGCACCCTTTGTTCCTCAAGCTCCAGATCTATTTCATCCTTCCAGTAAAACTGGCTGCTGCTGGCTGCTGCCCAAGTGTCACTGAGCTCCTGCCCTGACCCTGAGTCCTCAGCACATAGATGATCACCTCCTCCTCCTCTTCCTCCTCCTCCTCCTCCTCCTCTTCCTCCTCCTCCTCCTCCTCCTCCTCCTCTTTCTCCTCCTCTTCCTCTTCCTCCTCCTCCTCCTCCTCCTCCTCCTCCTCCTCCTCTTCCTCCTTCTCCTCCTCCTCAGGTGCTGAGCTGCCAAGTGCTGAGCAGCTCCTGCCCAGACCTCCTCTTTGATGGGCCCAATGATGCTAAGAAGCCGGTAGGCTCTGAGTCTATGCACAGAGAGACAGGTGCAGAGAGGCAGGAGAGTGTGGGCTACCTCTCATGAACATGGGGATGCTCAGAGCCAAAGTCCCAAATATTTCTTGAATCTGATATCAGTCCTTGGACCTGGAAGATGTTTTGGCCCTTGACAAAGACACACAGAAGCAACCATATTGCTGAGATTTAATCTATGTGTTCTCCTACCAAGGTACCTGGCCGTGGCCAACACAGGACTGCTATCCAGACACACCAACCAACGATGGACAGGTAGACAGACTCACGCTGAGGGCAAGAGTCTAAAAGCAATGACTGAGGCCTCCTCTTCCATTCTGGCAGAGGGACCAACTAGTTGTTTGTCCTCTAGTGTCCATGGGTACCTGTCTCGTTAATGGCAGCTGGAGAACGGACCTGATTCAAAATCACATAATAGACCCAAAGCATTGCCTCAGTTTACCATATAGATCCACTCAGAGGACCATCTGGACCCATTTATCGCCAGTGAATGATCTGGAGAAAGAGTTGCCCTTTCAGCTAGGGGTCTAGGTGGAAATTGATGGATGGACCTCCCTCCCTTCTCTACCCAGAGTGTGGTCTCCCTCTAAGACTCACTGTGAGAGACTGCAGCTCCAGAAATCTGTCCTTCTATAGCTAAATGACCTCAATTCTCACCTGTACTCCATGTGTCCCAAAGGAAACAGAAGAGAGACATACAAAGTACTCATCTGTGGTGGCCCGTGATCTCTGACCTTTGACTTCCAGGTGTCTCATCACCTGCTCCGTGTGCCTATGTGTATATAACCACGAACATGGAGTGTGTCTATATGTGACCCCATACATTTGTACTATGTAAGTGGTGTGTGCACTAGGAATACACATTCAAGTGTGAATACATGTGTACTATGCATTATACATATGACTGTACAATGTGTAGGCATATGTGTATGTGTTTGAGGATCTGAAGAGCACAACCCTGCACACTCACATGGGTGTGTTCGTGTGTGCTCTATGCTGTATGAATGTTGAGCATATGGGAGTTCTCTGGGTGGACTCTGGAGGTACATGTCTTGTGAGAGAGAAGCTATGCCCACCCTTAGGATGAAGTAGAGCCACATGACTGGCAACTGTTGGCCTGTGGTGGTTTGCTTTTATCCAACTGGTTTAAAAGGTGAGAAGTGTCCACATCGGCCTTCCACTCCCACATGGCTGTCCTGGTTCCTGACCCTGTGAATCAACTCTGAGCACACTCTCCAAGAAGCTCAGGCTCTCTATCTGAAGGTCAAAATGTCTAGATAATCCAGAGGCCCTAGCATCCTGGCATCTACCTCTCAGAACCATGGCTGTGGTAATTGCCAAGAAAGAAGGTGACTCTAGCTCTAGGTTGGGAAGGCAGCTGGCCTGATGGGTGCTGTGATGGGGCCTTCCCCCATTTGCCAGGGCTTGAGGTTTGTCACAGGAGGCCTCAAGCCCTGAACATCATTTCTGAAGCTGTGTTATCCTTGCACATTTAACCTGCATCTCTGATAATAATGAAGCTAGGGATGCTGGGTAAATGAGGAGACCAGGCATTATGTCATGTGTTCCTACACCTGGTGAAGGGCCAGCTTCTCCTCTGGGCTGAGAGCACATGACCACAGCCAGATCCAAAGGTAGGAGTACCCATGATGAGGATCATATGGCAATGCTGGACTTTGGTTTCCCCAGTTTACCAGGGCCTGACAAGCACAGAGGGTGGCCAGGCTGCTGGACATCCCTGGACCTTATCCTGCAGGGACCTTGGCGCCCACCATGCCTTCCCCAGAGCACCGTGTTCCACTATGTATTTGGGCCAACTGCTGCTTCTAGATGTTTCCAGGACCTGCAGGTTAGGACTGGGGCATGCCAGCATCGCCCACTATTACTGACAGGAGCCTGTCATAGCCACTCTATTGCCTCTGTCCACATCCCATGGAGAAAGGAAATGACCTACAAACAGCATCTCATCATGCCTCTGGTGACCAAGGGCACACCTGTGTGGTGCTCGTGACCCCTGGGCATTCTCAGACTACAACAGACTAGAGACTTCTACATCATAGCATCCCAGCCTTTCTCCCAGCTATGGCTAATCTTACAAGATGCAAATGGAACCCCCTGGGAACTGGTCAGAGAGGATCTGGCGTGAGCACATGACCCCTGTGCCCCTAGTTGCTCAGTGTCCCACCCTTCTCTGCCCTTCAGGCCTCCAGTACCTTCTCCATAGTACTGGTGGTTTCCTTTGCCTTCTTCTTTGTGTGGTATGGGATGCAGCATACCCAGCTGGTCCTTATCCTGGAGGCCAAGAACATGAGGATTTAAGAACTCCCTCCCCACCCTGTAACGTGCTAACCTCCTGGCTAGCAGCTTCCACCCCGGTCTCTCCAGATTGCTCTCTCAAACCCCATAGCTCCCACTCTACAAAGTCCCAGGAACGTGAAGCTTATACCCCAGCCAACTTATGTATTATTCAAACCAGATTTCATAGGTGGCTACTGATTTTTGTCCTTTGGGTACCTATGTCTCTTATCCTCTGGAGTAGGACAATCTGGGTGTGGATGTGATCGTCTGTCATGGCCTGGTCATGGAGGTCTGTCAGGGTCACTTCCCAGTGAGGATAAACAAGACATCTCAGAGTTGCTTCCCCAGAGACATACAAGCTTGAAGCAAAGGTTGTGACGGCTGTAACAGTAACTCATCAACTGGCCGCCAAGCAGAGCGCTAAGCAGAGTGTTATCATTGCTTGACCAAAGAGCAGAGCTTCTGGGTGGCTTATGGTCCAGAGGACACCTACCAGCCTGCACAAACCCAGCCTGGGTATGAGTATAACATCAATGGCTGTGCAGCCTAGCAGTGTCCTGGGTCTATGAGGCTGGATTAGGGGTGACTCTGAAGACCCCCCCTTTTCTGTGCAATCTTGGCGCCCGCACAGTTGCGGTCATTCCTTGGAGAATTCCTTGGTGTCAGTTTTACAAATCCAATAGAAAAATTTTATTTTGAAAGTCTAAGTAAGGCAACAATACTAACAAAGCCACTAATTCCGAGAGGTGGGAGTCTGAGTAACCGATATTGTGTTCTTTGTACTTTTCTGTATTGTTAGAAATAAAGTAAACTGGATCCAAGGGCCAGAGGCAGGCGTGTCCTTGAAGCCTAATACTCTTCCTCTTTGTGGCTAATGGCTCTGGACCTCAGGAAGTCTTAAAGCTTTGCTGCTCTACCTAGAGGCACAAGTCTCAGCACCAATGTATAAAACCTTGCAGGCCTAAACCCAGCTGTGGAGGGCTGTCCTCTCCCTGATGGCGTCCATGTGTGCAGGGCTTTTCCAACCCAGCATTCTCTAGCTAACCTCCAAGCTGGAGATCCTGATTTTACCTTCTGCTTCTTGGCCATTTTGCTGGCTTGGTGGAGTCAAATGTGGCGCCTGGTAGCCTGGTAATTTTTTTCCCCAGCTCTGAGAAAGTCTACTGTGTTGTTCCTTGTTCCTCTCTGGTCCCCCAAATCACGTGGCTTATGCATGGCTTGGGGAACAGAGGGAAGGCAGGAGGCACGGTGCTGCCACTATAAGAGTTGGTGGCAGGGATGTCACTCTGGATAAGCACCCCTATCCGGGCAGTTCCTCAGCAATACTTACTCATCTTCAGACAAGTCCCCTATGTCATTGGGGAGTCTCTTCTCTTCTTTTATGGTACAGGTGATTACCTGAGGGAGGTAGGAGAATAACCTAGGGCACCCATCCAAGGAACAGACAGGGACAGAGGCCAGTCCCCTGTGACCCTGAATGTCCTTCCAGACTGTGCCCTGTTGAGTGGGAATACCTATCAGGGACCCTGGCTCCTTGTGTGACCCTCCGTGGCCCCTGGGCTAGGATGGGAGACCTGGCCCCTTGGTCTAGCTCTTCTTCTGGCTGACCTTTCCAGAGTCCTTAGAACTCAGGGCCTCATAGAGATTTAATGGACAGTCTTTTTTTTTTTTTTTTTTTTTTTTTTTTTTTTAAGTCAGACACTGATGTGGAAGCCAGGAAGTGCATGCTGACAGGAGCCTGATATAGCTGTCTCCTTAGAGGTCTGCCAGAGTCTGACATATTCAGAGGCAGATGCTCACAGCTAACCATTGAACTGATCAAGGGGTTCCCAATGGAGAAGTTAGAGAGAAGGCTGAAGGAGCTGAAAGGGTTTGTGGCCCCATGAGGAGAGCAACAATACCAACCAACCAGAGCTCCCAGAGTCTAAACCACCAGCCTGGGAGCACATAAGGAGGGACCCATGACTCCAGCTGTATATGTAGGGGAGGATGGCCTTGTTGGGCATAGATGGAAGAGGAGGTCCTTGGTCCAGTGAAGGCTGGGTGCCCCAGTGTGGGGGAATTCCAGGGCGAGGAGGTGGGAGTGGGTGGGTGGGTAGGGGCACATCCTCATAGGAAGAGGGGGGATTGGATAGGGGGTTTCTGGGTGGGGGGAATGGGGAAATGGGATAACATCTGAAATGTAAATAAAATATCCATTAAAAATTTAATTTAAAAAACCATATTGTGTGATTCAAAAGCTAAAGGTATAACAGGTGTTAATCTGGAAAATAACCAACCCTCAGGCACCCTTTGACCTTGTCAACAGAAATCCTCAGGAACTGTCCAGAAAGACATCTGCTCATTACAGCAGGAAATCAGAGGAAGGGACTCCAAGTAACTATGTTGGCACAGCACTGAGAAAACCTCATCGTTTTATGGATAACCATGGTGGTGATGGTGATGTAGGTGGTAAAATTAATAATGGCAGAGATATTGGTGATGGCGGTGGTGATGATGGTGACAATGATACTGAGCGTGAAAATATGGTGACAGAGATAAAAAGTACTGTGACAGCAGCAATGTCACAGTAGTGGTGACATTGATGGTAGTGATGGCCCCACCAGTGGTGATGGTGGTGATGGAGAGAGATAGTGAGACAGCCATGTTGTGATCATGGTGGTGACATTAGTGATACTTAATTCCAAGGTCGCTGTTTTGCGAGCTTCGGGAAACAACCTTGAGATACTTGCATCGAACACAAGAGGCTCTGAGTGGTTTGAGCAGTTACTGACAAAGCCATACACTTCCTGTTTTCCTAGATCCAAGTGCGTCATTTCCTGTGCATGATTCCTTCAGAGCTCTGGGGACCCAAGGGTCCAGGCTGGTGTTTAAGGGAGGAAGACAGACAGACAGACAGACAGACAGACAGACAGACAGACAAGGGAGACAGAGACATACAAAGAGAGTCAGAGAGAGAGACAGGAAGATAGAGATAGGGACAGAGACAAAGGCAGAGACAGACGGACAGACACACACACACACAGAGAGAGAAAGAGAGAGAGAGAGAGAGAGAGAGAGAGAGAGAGAGAGAGAGAGAGAAAAAAGGTGTTCTCATTCTATCCCTAAAGGCAGGTCCTCAGCACCAGCACCATGGAGGGTCCCTGGAACGTCTGGCCTTGGGTCTCTGCCTCCGCCTTCAACACAGTGCAAGTGCTTTCCCAGTGGGTAGTTTGAATTTCTGGTCTGGAGGGTTTGGCCTGTACCTCCTCTTCAGTATGGTCTCCCAGGTCGATCTCCACAAACACAGATGGTTTCTACGAATGGAAATGATACCCTATGAGTAAACTTGACAGAATGCAGACTCCTAGCCATCTGGGTCTGAGTGGCTCCACCCGATTCTGGCGATGACTGAATACTCCTGAGAAGCTTGACAGAGGCCCCATGGTGACATAGACAGCCGGGTGTCCAGGGGGTTGGCTCTGGGCAGAAGAGGGAGGAGTATGGCCTTCTGCCTCATTCCTACCCATTGGAAACAAGTTATTGATGTTCCAAGGGTTTCACCTCCTTCCACCTTGAGTGTTAGGGCCTTCAGGTGACAAGGTGCCTGAGACCTGGGGATCTCTCCTCATCCCTGATCTACTGGGAGCACATGGGTCACCTCCATATACTCCCCTAGAGCCAAGCTTCACTGACATGAGACCTACTCCACAAGACGGGATGATATAACAGCTCGGGGTATGCCACCGAGGTCTCTGCTTGGCCCTTTAGCTGGCCCAGAATCTTACCAAGGACTATCTGTTGTAAAGTCCTGGTGAAGAATGTGTTCTACTGCCACTATTCCCTGTGACACGGGCTGGGAAAGGTCACTGCAAAATTTATAACTCAGTATGGTGCTTGTACAGAAGATGCACCTCAGAGGCCAAGTTCAGATGGGCCTTTAGTCACCACACCTGGGTGAGGGTCTCCGGGGTGTATTACTGTGGGCTAAGCTCAACTGGAAGGTGAAATCTTTTCAAGATCCACACCTCTGGTGACTTCGTCGTTTGGCAAGCTAGGGCAGGATGGCAGCATCAGGCAAAGTGGTCCAGAGCTTGATCCCTCAACCCCTCACCAGCCCAGTTGGACAGCACAGCACCTGCTCAGATGGCCTTATGGGATACAAGCCTACAGTGTACTCCTAGCCCACTGCGATTTGTCTACAGACAGATTTACATATCTTAACTCCTGTAGCTAAAGAAGGAAGCTCTTGCCTGCTTTTCTTCTAGGTGATCCAGCTTCGTGGACTCTGGTTGCTGCTCCTATAAATCCAAGAAGACACCAACAGGTAACTACAGGGACACCTCACAGGAGGACAGACAGAGCAGGCAGAGCCGCCCAAGGCCTTACCTCAGCCACAGAGGTAGATTTTTCTTTGCAGGCATCATTCTGTTCCCCTGTGGCGCTGGCCTCTGAGTCACTCTTCTCTGGGTCCGTTTTCTCACACTTGAGGTCCACTTTTCCCACCTCATCCTGGCCCTCTTTCTTCTTCTCGTCCTCTAAGCTCACCTGACTGGAGGTAAGCGCGACAGGGGTGTCAGAGAGGCAGTTTGGAATGAGTCAGGACAGGAGTTACTTGCTGTCTTTCTGGCTCCTCCCCCTAATGCTAGGAGTGGGGTACGCCTGTGGGCCCTTTGGAGGCAAAAAGGATGACCCCCTATTCCCTCTAATGATTTGTCCTGTCTGGAGACACCAGCCCCACTCCCTCCAGGTAGGGACCTTAATTAGGGCATCAGTGGATGGATGCATGCACATGACTCATGACGACCTTAGTGGCTCCCTGACCCCATGTGTTTTGTTGAATGTGGCTTGGGAACTGCAGTGGGAACAGGGAACACAGCTATCTGCTTACCATTGCCAGAGGGAAGACTCAGAGAGCTACTGGCCTTTGACGTATTTGGGGTTACGGTACCCAAAGTCCCTGTCCTTTATCTGAGGCTAGACAGATGCTATAGGCCTATGTGACATGTTGGTACCTAGTTCTACCAACCAATGACACCTTCAGTGGCTTCTTAGTTGCCAGCATCCCTCCACCTCAAGATTTCCTGGTCTAGTATCCTCCACTGGTATTGGCTCATGGGATGTCATTTGTAAACAGGCAGCCTGGTCCACAGTGGATGGACTCTGAGAACTGGGGAAAGCCCTTGGTTCCATGACTTCTAAGCCCTTTAGAGGATGAGAAGGTAGGAAGTATAGAGAGATGGCCCCTGTGTTAGGTGGCCAGACATCTTGCTCTATCTGACCAATAGACATCTTGTTCTGTCTGACCAATACTGAGGCTGGTTATGCACCCCGCTTGCTCAGCAAGGAGACCTTGAAGGCCCAGCTGACATGACAGGGTGCAGATTCTTTTCCAGGAGAAGCACATGGAGATGTTTGTTGAGATACTTCCAACAAGCCAGCTCGATGCCAGACAAGGACCAGCCAGAAGGGCTGCCTAGGAAGTGAACAGGACTCTCTGCAGTTCAGAGACACATGATGGTGGGTTCTGTTTTTAGGACAAGTCTCTTGGATAAAGAGAATCCTCAACCCTACCAACCATCCCTTCATTAAAAGGATTCAGTTTCCTTTGGGTTCCCCAAAGTCATGACCCCAACAGTGGGCTCCAGGCCCACTCCCCACACCCCAATTGTCACATTTTAGAAGAAAGCCTCTTCCACTCACCAGGTGCCATCATCCGTGTCACTTCTTGGGTCTTTACCTTGGTCCTCAGAGTCTGAGGAGCGAAGGAAGTAGGTTAGTACATGAGTATTCTAAGCAAGATATGGTGGCTCCTGCATCTAGGCCTTCCCACCGTTTGCTACCTCACAGGCTCACTGTCCTGCCTGGCACTCCTCTCAGCCAGCCTGAGGTCAACAGCCATGGCTAAAAAAGCTCCCCTTTCTCCTCTTTGTCGGCTTCTTTGTCCGTGCTCCAAGCTTTCTTCTGGCCCAACACGCTCCATGCCTGGGCTTGAGCTTTGAGCCCACCTCATGCACTGTTGTAAAAGCACAACCCCCTTGCTCTATTATTATATGTTTGTGACCCAGGCCGGGCATCCATGGCCTTCTGGAACACACCCACAGGTTGGCAAATGTCCTTATCTCAGCTTCGATTATTGATGTGGCAGAGCAGGAGACAAGAAGGGACCCTCCCAAGATGGCCACTCTGTGGAAATGGGATGACTTGTTCAGGAACATCCTGACCGCTGATGCCTCATGGCTCTGAGGACCATCACTGGGGTGATCTTAATTATCCTTTATCCTATGAGGCAAGAGGTACCTTGAATGTGCTCAAGGCCGAGGGGACCCTAACAAGCTGACATGGATTCCCTAGCTTCAGGGCAATACCTGCAGGGAACTGTGCCAGGGGAGCCTGGAGGGATGCTTGTTGGTCTGTGAGCTATCCCAACATGCCATACTCCTTCTGCATGTAACTTCCTCCCCTCAGCTCCAAGGGACCTGGCAGTTCAGCACAGCACCCAACAGGAAGAGTCGTGCACAGATAGCTTCTCTGAGGTTTTATTCTGGACTCTCCCCTAGAGCTGCCATTCGGGCCAGACCACAGCTGGTATGACCTGTTCCCCCACAGTGGCTTTGTGACTCAGACAGGAATTCCAAAGTGCTAGAGAAGAGTTCTTATAGAAATCGAGCCCAGAGCCTGAGTTGAAGGCTGCCCTTCTCTGGAAGGTTCCCTTACAGAATTGGCTGGCCTTTTCCTGGGGCTTAGCTTGCAGGCTAGTTGAGGGCAGTGCAGGATAAAGTTCCTCACAGGTTCATCTGTCTTTCCACCCATTTCAAACCTCATCCCATCCCCCATGCAGTTCTTCATAGAGATGCCAGGTGCCTAGCCACCTGCCTCCTTCCCAGAAGACAGCCTGACCCTTCCTGTGTTCAGCATGCCTGGCTTTGGCCTGTGCCCCGTGTCCCTTCCTCAAAAGACCCTGTGCTTTGTCTCTCTATTGCCTGAAGTGCTGAACTCAGACATCTGTGGATGTCCCAACAGTGAGGAGCAGGAGGCTGAGGCCTTTTAGCTGGGGCTGGGAGTTGTTATACAGCATTGCATGATCATTCAGACCTTGGCAGTTCTCATATGCCCCAGGGAGAAAAAGGGCAGGTTGCAGTCTGATCCCAGTCTCAGACGAGAGTCCAGGGGGTCAAACAACATAGGAAGGGGCCTGATGGGAGGCTTGCTGGTGATTTAAATATTTCCAGAAGATTTAAAAATGGACTGGGAGGCTGGAGAAATGGTGCTAAACATACTTCCAGAGGTCCTGGGTTTGATTCCCAAACGCACATGGGACTCAAGTCTAATTCCAATCCCAGGGGATCCGACACCCTGGTCTCCAAAGCACTGCATGTACAAGATGCACATACATACATGCAGGCAAAACACCCACACACATAAGGTAAAATAAAAGGACTGAAAGCTCCCCAGCACTCCCACACACATGCACACATGTGACTGTGTTTCAGAGGATGCTGATTATTAGGAGAATCTTCCAGACCTGATCTTTTCTATTAAGTGCACCGAGCAAAGAGCGGTCACGAGAGAGACAGGGTTTCCATTGCTTGGTGCAGTTCTGGAGTTAGAAACCAGCTACCTTCTCCTAATAGGAATGCGTCTTGCATGATGGATACACACATTGCCCATGTTCAGATGTCCACAAATTGTACTTTCTTGAGGCTGGGCCAGGTCTGCCTGCTCCCCCAACCCTCCAGGAGGGAGCCACCCCCTACCTAGCTCCTTGCGTAGCAGCTTCCTGATGCAGACTGGTGGATCCCCCTTCTGGTGCAAGCCACCCACACTCCTGCTCCTTTGGAGTTCCGCCCCCTCACTGGCCGCCTTGAGGTAGACAGGGGTTATTCCTGAGGGCAGGGCTCCAGGTCCAGGCCGGTGCTTCCTGTGAGTGGTGGGATCCTTCTCCATCCTGACCCAGAGGGAAGGAGGGAGTCACCAGCACAGCCTCTGGCATCTCTGCCAGCCTCTCGGCCAGCAAAGTGGTCCAGCCTGAGCTCACTCACTGTTGCTATAGCGCTGCTATGACATCACAAGTTAGAGCTGAATGGTTGTTGAAGGCTGTCCCAGAGGTCCCCGCTGGCTCAGGTTTTTTTCTTTTTTCTTTTCCTTTTCTTTCTCTTTCTTTCTTTTCTTTCTTTCTCTCTCTCTCTCTCTCTCTCTCTCTCTCTCTCTCTCTCTCTCTCTTTCTTTCTCTCTTTCTTTCTTTTTTTTGAGTGGTTTGCTATCTGCTGCTTTCCTGTACTTCTGGATTCTTTAACAGCTAGGGGTTTCTAGAAAGGCAGCGTGTTCCTGAAGCCAGTGCTTTCTTCCATTTGAGAATCTTTCTGTTTCTTCAGGCATGAGGATGGCAGGAGACAAAATCAGGAAAATAAATGAATGGCCCTGGGGCAGTGTGATTCGGTTTACATTCAGACCAATGAGTCAGAACTTACCACTGAGAGCAGGGCTTGCGGGGAGACATTTTGGTGATTTACATGGACAGAGAAATCTGCCCATACAGGACCTCAGCCTTGGTGGCCTCAACTGGAAAAATGTCTCACAGCTGAAGGCTAGAGAGCAAGGAGGGGCAGGGATGTCTCTCCTGCAGTTTCTCCAAGGGTCTACAGATGTCATCTTCATGGGCTATCCCCCCAATCTGTTTCTTCATCTCTACAACAGCAAACACAGTGAACTGGGGCTCCCCCTGGTGTCAACACAGTACACAACTCTCCCCTCAGAGGGATGTCTGTTGCTAAAGACAGGTGACAACTGCCTCAGAGCACATTCAAATGACCCCAGCCTCAATGCTCCAACATAGTGACAATTGGACAATTTTTTTTTCTTTTATGAGTATGTGTATGTCTGTGTGTGGATGTATGTTGGGGGTTGGTTGGTCTGGTGCTGCTATGTATTCAAATGCTAAATACTGGCCCCCCAAGATCTGATTGTACCCAATAAGCAGAACCTCACATACACCAGTGATGCTATGTAAGCTTTGCTCCCCAATTTAAAACTACTGGTTAAATAAAGGTGGCTATAGCCAGTTACTGGGGAGAATAGGAGAGGTGGAGTTCCAGACACTGGGCTAGGGGTCGCAGTGGGGAGCATGAGGAGAAGAGAGAGTGAGAGTGAGTGAAAAGGGAGATGGAGAAAACAGGAGATCCCCATTACACGTGATCAGGTGGAGAACAGGTGCTCAAATGGAATGCCCTCCACCCTCACTCCCACCCTCACCCCCACCTTCACTCCCACCCCCAGGACAGACTTCTGGAGCAGAAGTAACCCTGGGCGGGATTCGAACAGCTGAGTTTTTCTTTGGGGGAGAGCAGCTGAGACTAAAACAGACAGCACAAGCGATTTTTAGAAAGGATTGCTGAATTAGATCAGCAGACAGAAATCCTAACTCCAGAACGGAAAAAAGGAGCCCTGTCACCACGGGAAGGAGATTTTACATTTGTTCCAACCGGAGAAGAAAAGCCACGGATTCTAAATTCCAAACTGATGAAGCTCAGCTTGACAAGGTGAGAGTCAAACCCCAAGTGTCTGGGGAGCGCAGCTGGGAAATTAAGTCTAGCAAATAAAAATATAGTTTAGGGGTAACTCCCCACTAATTGTGCAAGAGAAATAATTCATAGGATTCTGCCTTGGTTGTTGAGGGACTGGCTGTGTCATATTAATAACCAATATGTTGTGGGAAATATTTTAAAAAGGTACCATCCCCTGCCAGCGCCTGCTACTCTCTGGCCTCGGAGATCTCACCGCCTCCATGGCTAGCTCCATGCAGCGACCACCCATCTCGTGGTTCTCTTGCTGTGGATTCTGCTCACATTCTCAGCCATCCTCCCCCTGCAGTTAGAGGTCACAAATCCCTGTAACCCGGTAAAATCAAAACTCTGGAGGCTTGCAATTTATCAGTCAGATTTATATTAGTAAGTTCTCAACCCACAAAACGCCCGCACAATGAACTCAAAACTCAATTGTTATAAACACAAGCTACACACCTAGATGGGGCAAACACATCCTACTTATTATTTGATCATCTATCAAAGAGATCCCCAATACTAATGGCTCCCAGGACTGTGCTCTTCTTCCTCTCCTTCCCTTCTCTCTATCTCTCTGTGTTCCTCTTCATTTAAAATTCTCAGCCCACCTTCCTTTTCCACTGTCCAATCACAGGCTCTCATCCTCTCTTATACCTGCCCTCTCCTGCATATAGACAGTAATCCACACTAATAGTTTATTAATCTCGATGTACAGTAAGTGCGCGTGTGAGTGCAGGCGCTGGCAAGCTCCAGAAGAGAGTGTGGGATCCCCAGACTTGACGTTTCAGGCAGCTTCGAGGTATCTGATTTGAGCACCGGGAACTGAACACTAATATCGACTCTCAACACTGAAGATCTTCAGCCCCTTGGAGTTTTTATATTAGTAGGACAAAGAAAGTCAGAAACAAAGGCTCTTTTCAAATACACTGTTGTATGTTGTAAATAGGCTAAAATCTCAGAATCTGGGCCTCAGATGCTGTCCAATGGCATTCGTTGGGGGAAACTAGGGTTTTGTTAATACATCCCAAAAGGCTGCTCCTGTTAGTCACAGGTTGTGAGGTCAACAAGGACTGGCTATTAAGGTAGCTAAAGAAAGCCACAAGCTCCGGATCTGTGACACTCCAACCCCTCCACAATCACTGATGCTCTTATCAGTTACAGCCTGGAGAAGGTTCAGTGCAAGGTGTTGGTCCATCCAGAAGCCCCTGTTTACAGTTCTCTCTATTGGCCAAGTATCACATATCACTTACTAAGTATTATAAATGTTCCGTGTCTACAGGGAAGACTTCCTAGGACCTGATGTAGGGAAGGCTTGAGCAGTTGGAATAGCAGGCTTCAAGAGAGGAAAAACTGGTAAAGCCATTAAGAAAGAAACTTCTGGATCATATCGTTAAAATCTACTAGTTAAAGATCTGATGCTTTCTAAAAATCATCTGTATTTGACATAATGTGACATCTAATAGTAACATACCTAAAATAAAATAATCCAAAACATTATCTCAGAGTAAAGGTACAGACGAGGAAAACGGGCCCTTTAAACAAACAATTTCCTAGATTGGCTCTATGTTTCTCCTGTATTTACAGCCATTTATACTCTATGAACTGTTTTATTTTGTACTTGGAAAACTTGGGTTATTATCTTTTTAATTTTAGTTTTTCTTTCTGGCCAAACGTACAGCTCTAACCTGCTGTAGCATGGCTAGCTCTAATTTTGAAGAAACACTGGTCTTTCACCAGGCTCTCTGGGTGTATATTTTAGTTTTCAGTTTAGTGTTTTTATGGGGTTCCTGAACATATGAACGAGTGGGTTTCTGAGTGTTTTCTCTTCAGGCTCTTTTCCTTCTGTGGTTTGCCTTATCCAGCTTCGATGTGATGACTTCTGTCTACTACATCTTATTTTGTAATGCTCGGCTGCTACCGCTTAGAAGTCTGTTCTTTTCTAATGAGAGACAGAAAGGGAGTGGCTGTGGAGGTGAGGTGAGGTGGGAACTGGGAGTAGAGGGAGGGAGGACTCTAATCATGATATAGTAAGAAAAGAATCTTTTTGTTTGTTTGTTTTTGAGTCAGGGTTTCTCCGTGTAGTGCTGGCTGTCCTGGAACTTGCTCTGTAGATCAGTCTGTCCTAGAACCCACAGAGATCCTCCTGCCTCTGCCTCACAAGTGCTGGTATTAAAGGCTTGTGTCATGCTTGGCCAAAAATCTATTTTTAATAAAAGGGGAAAAATTGGTCTTCACTATCCAAATTATCATAATTCTCACCCGTGGATACTATTATATTGGCATCATACCAGATTTATCTTGGGAAAGTAAATGAAAAGTTACATTATAGAAGAAATTTGACAATGTAATATTCCTTTAAATTTTCTTTAAACAAGGTTATCTTTTCCTGGGGCAGAAGAGATGGCTCAGCGGTTAAGGGCACTGGCTGCTCTTCCAGAGGTCCTGCGTTCAATTCCCAGCACCCACATGGTGGCTCACAACCATCTGTGATGGGATTGGATGTCTTCTTCTGTCATCTAGGCACACGTGCAAATAAAGAACTCACAAATACATACATAGATAAATCTTTAAAAAAAAAAAAAAAACTTTTCCCATGGACCAAATATTATTTGTAACAGTGATAAAAATGAGATATCAGACCTATTAGAACAGAAGACACAAATCTCTAATAACAATAGTCATGACATTTCATACCTTAAATGTAAATGTTTTCTGACTGAATTATTTAAAGTATCCTACATTAAAAAAAACAAACAAACAAAAAAAACCAATAGCCCAACATAAAGTGTAATTGGGCTCTGGTCCTGCAACTGCCAACCTAGCCACATGCATGGAAGGTCTTATCAGTTAACCAGCCTTGCAGACATTCGGTGTAATCTCTTGTTCTCAAGACTTGAACTCACACTGGTGACCTTACTTCAGTTTTGTAACTTCCCAAGACCCCCTCCCCCTTCTCAAACATGGCATGCCTGAGGTTTCTGGTGTGATGTCTTCAGCAGATGGTGCTGGCGCACAACCTGAACACAGCTGAGAAGGTCTTTAGTGGTCTGTTTTCTGTATGTCTTCCCCACAGGGAGATCAAGTGTGAGCCCTTCCCACCCCCCAATGATCTGAATCCTAACTAGGCGTGCTGGAGTGTGAGTTGGGCACATTCTAGAGGAAACTTGAGTCTTAAGTAGGCATGCCTCCATGTGAACCGAGTCCTAATTAAGCATGCTGTGGTGTGATGGTTCCAGTGTGAGCTCATCTCTGATTAGGTGTGCTTGAATATGAGGTCAATCCTTCATTTTGGTATTGTCCAATTCTTTATGGTTTTTTTGTTTTTTTTTTTTTTTTTTTTTGTTTTGCTTCCAGCTGACCACACTAACAGATGCCCGTGGCCAGGACAGCAGACACTCCACACTCCACTCCTGGGAGTTCCCTGGCAGACAAGAGGCCAAGGAGCAGGGTCATATCTTCCCTGCTCTGCTCCGCTCTCCTTTGTGGCCAGTGGAAACTGACCAGCGACCCACTCCAGCTTCACCCTGTCCTGGGAAGCCTTCTGGCCTGAGTTCTTGGCCCCAGAAAGTCCCTAGAGAAAAACTCAGTGCTCTCTCAAAGCCAAACTCCAGACTTTTCTGGAGTGACTCCCATTTAACTCCCAGTGGAATTAAAAAGGGAAAGAAAAGAATGAAAACCAAAGGGGGAAGAAGGGGACAGGGGAATTAGGTGTTCGGCGCTGTCCCTCATCCTAGTGAGTGGACATGCCATGCTGTTGGAAATGCCACCTGTCATGAGAGCCACACCTGTCTGGGCTGAGCTCGATGCCATCTGCCTTTGTCTGTCACCCTCCCTGTAGGGAAACTCCTGGACACTGCTGCCCTCTGGAAATCCAAACCACTCCACAGAAAGAATAAAACATCTGCTTTAATCAACCAGTAAAATACATTGCAAATTAAGATTAGTATCTTATAAACAGAAACATTAAGTTACAAACCCATGTTAAAAACAAGATCAGTGCAGCCTGCCTACTGTGACCAAAGTTACTTTTTCCTCCCATCCTCCACTTCTAGGCCTTCCAAGGCTATTATGTTTCTAGATACAGAGTGAATCTCCCTAGAAGAACAAAGAGAAAACGGTACCAGGATGTGTGGTTGTGTCCTTCAGGAACATCTGCCCATAGAGCGCCCCTCTCTCGGCCTCTGGAGATGCAGGGGTGAGGCTCCAGAAGTACTGTGGGACTAAGCTGGTGCAGTCTGTCTTGTCTGTCTCAGGACCCTCCCACCCCAATCAAAAGTGGTTCCAGACATTGCCATGTATAGCCTGCTGGACTCACAGAGACCTAGGCATGTGAGATACCACGTTTGGCCTTTATTGCTGACGGTGCAGTCCCCATCTCAGAGCTCCGTCCCTGAGGACCCTTTGGCTTTGTGAGAAGTCAAATACTGTTCCCTTTGGATCTCCCTGGGTCATCCCCTTTAATGCATATAGATGCTGGTGTTCCACACTGCCTTATATCAAAATGCCATTTAAAAACAATCCTTTAAAAACATTAAGAAAGACAGCTTGGAAAATGGAGCATGAGGATTCTAGTTTAAAACCTTACCCAGCATCCAGACCTGCATTCAAACTGAGGGGTGACGGTCACCCAAAGAAGACTTGGCTCTCAGCACTCCCTCTCCAGAGACTCTTAAGAAAAGAACCCCAGGTCCTCAAAGATCAAAGGGTTTCTGTACCATCCTGTCCATCCCAGCCACAAAACGGCCCTTTAGCCAGGGACAGACCAACATAAGGTAAGGAGAAAGGCTGCCTGCCTGCTGACTTCCAGGGAAATACTGCTGCTAATATCCCAAAGAGGGATTAAGTAGAATGGCAGGACTACGTGTACGTCTAGGGCTAAGGCCAGACTGATACATGTGTACAGAGCCAGAGACCGGCAGGCAAGGAACAAGAGAGTGCACACTCCAGAAGGTGCACTCTAACGTGAATGAACCAGCCGTGCCTCTGTGAGGGACTGGGCCGCAAGGGAACTGGTTTAGACAAAGTCCACACTTCCCTAATATTTAACAGATCTCTGGATCCCCGTACAACTGAAGGAGTAAAAAGACAGATGATCATACATTCCAGGATGGCTCAGATCGCCTGCGCTGGCAGCCAAGGGAAGTGCACAGTCCAGGCAACAGTTCCTGCTGGGGAAGAGCATGCTTGGCTTGCGGTGGCCCCACCAGCTTGGCAGGGCCTGTGTGAACGGGTGAACATGATTCCTCTCCATGTATGTGTTCTGTCTTCTTTTATCTGCTTTTCCCCCTGGTGCGGGTCAACAGCGCTGTTCTGGGAAGTGCTGTGACCTTAAATGGAATGGGTGGAGATCTCAGACTGCTGCCTGATGTAGTTCTGGAAACAACTCTTGTCTCCAATGGGATGCTCCCTGGAGAGAGAGCAGAGGGGAAAGTGAGGTCCTGCTCCCGACACCCCAACAACCACTGTACTTTTAATTGTCATTGTGCCTGTTTGTCACTGTGATGCACACTCATCATTAAAAAAAATGTGGAAAGTTCAGAAAGAACAGCCAGTACTGACCCCAAGGAAGCATTCACTGTGACTCAGGTTTCTCCTGTGCATGGTATGTCACACGCTTCACATGTGTAGATGTCATGTGTGCTTGTGTATGGAGCACATTTAGAACATACACACTATACATACATACGTGTGGGCTGTGCGGTCTGAACACATGTGGCAGATGCACACAGATGTGTGTACATGCTAGTGTGGACATACACGGGCTGTATACACGCGTGTGTACTGCGTGAAGTATGTATCACTTGCAGGATGTGTGTATGTGTGTATGTGGTATGTGTTCTGGGAGGGCACGGCTTTGTCTTCCTTTGTGCTGGGAGATGTTCTATGCTGGGACAGGGCCTGGAGCATTGTGGGTGCTTGATAACTGTTACTCTATGGTGAGTGCACTCCCCACCTCCCTCCATGAGAAGTGGAATGAAGCCTCTCACTGTGCTCAGCCTGTGAGCTTTGGTCTGCCAGGCTGACATGCATGTCTAATACACTCAAAGCAATGTTTCTAGACGGTGAATGTGGAGCACCACAGGACTGTCCAAAGGGATCGGGTAGTATGAGCCTGGCTGGGAACCGGTGCAGGTAGGTCTGAGATCAGAGTCAACACCACCCTGTGTTGTTAATTCTCAGCCCTGTGAGTATCTGGGGACAGTCAGGACATGGGCCATGGCCAGCTCTAAGGGTCCCAGCGCAGTTGGGATTGGGCCTTGTTACTGTTCCTGGGGAAGGGTGATACTGGGAGGGCATATAGGCTTCTGAGGTCCCTGTGGGTCACTTACCACTTAAGGACGATGACCCATGCACTTACGGAGAAGTCCCTGAGCAGTCCTTGGGTGGATGTAGCACCACACCACCTGCTGACCATAGTCCCGGAGCTTCCCTAACCCTTATGGAACAGCTTCATCTCCAGCTCCTCAGCTGGAAAGCTTGACCCACCAGGGGCCACATGGCCAGACTTGGAGAGGCTGAATGTCCCAAACTGGCTTGAGTCCTCTACCTACACCCCCACTCCCCACCTCAACCAGGGACAAGAATGTGCTCGGCTTCGTGACCCAGCACGCAGAGCCCCCGGTGGTCAGAAGAGGTGGCAAAGGGTGTGTGTGTGATGGTAGATGGGTGGCCCCAGGCTCCTTCTAAGGCCTCGAACTGGGCTGCTAGTGGGATGGAGCTAGCTCTCTGCACACGACAGAGCTGGGTACCCAGGTCTCTGAACTCCATGGAACCCCGGGGCCCTCCCACGTGAAGTGGCTGCTCATTGAAGGGCCAGATCTCTAGATCAACCCTTCTGGCTAAGGAGCACCCCGACACTCACTGGCTCCCGTATCTCGTCTTCTTGAACTTGTCTCTCCTGTACTGTGCATGCTCCTGTTCAAGGGTCCCCACCCCCGCGATGACCTGCTTCAGCGTCTTGTACGTCTCCTGGGGGTCATCGATGATGAACGTTGAGTACTCCTCCTGCTCTGGGCCGTCGTACACAGACTTGCTGCCGCAGGCCTCTGCCACGGGGTGTGCGGAAAGGGGACCGTCAGTACGGGGTGTAACTTAGGATCCCCCTCTCCCTAGCCATGTCTCTGCATACCCTCCCTCAAAAGGCTTTCTCTTCCCCTTAGAAAAGAAGGGGGCTGGCTGGCCACTTCCAGGGTCAAACACTGTCCAGCCTGGAGGACCTCTGGGGGAGGGGCTGCACAGTCAAGGTTTCTCCAGTTTACATTCTGAGACTACATATCCCAAGCCTCGGTATCATGAACCCATGTGCCTGCCATCAAGCCAAGAGAGATGTCTACACCTACACACTGGGTTTAGCTGTCTGGGGTGGGGCTATCAGGATGAACTTCCATTTTGCATGTCTACAGAGTCTGACAGATGTCACTCACAATGCTTCTGGCTAGGACATATCAGCTGTGAGGGTAGCAGGAGAGAAGACATGTCCAGCAGTGGCCAAGGACCTCTGTTCTCTACTGTTCTCATCTCCCCAGATGGTCTTCCTAATCACCTCCACAGCAGCCATGCCATGGCCTCTGGCCATCCACAAGGACCATCCAGGCACCAGAGCTGCCCTTACTCACCTGACCCTGAATACCCAAGTTGGTATGCTATTTTGCCTCACTGTCCAAGGCTAGGCCCATACCCAGGCTAGGCACTCAAGCCCCATATGCCATGGGATGAAAGCTTGTTTCCCTTCAAAGTTATATGGTGAAGTCTTTGCTTATTTGGTTGACTTGTTTTTTGAGTTAGAGCAATGGTTCTCAGCCTTCCCAATGCTGCGACCCCTTAATACAGTTCCTCACGTTGTGGTGACTCCTAACCAAAAGAAATATTTTCATTGTTGCTCCATAACTGTAATTTTTCTGCTGGTATGAATCATAATATAAATATTTGTGTTTTCTGTGAAAGGGTTGTTGGACCCCCAAAGGGATCTCAACCCACAGGTTGAGAACTGCCAAGCTAAAGTTTCGTTGTATGGCCCTGATTGGCTTCCACTTAGTATGTAAATCAGGATGACCTTGAATTTTCTGAAGTCATCCTGTTTCTGCCTATTGAGCTCTTGGATTACAGGCAAGTGTCACATGCATGGCTTATGTATGTATTATGTATGAGTCTTAACTCCTAGGTGCAGTATCAGGAGGTGATCCGATCATGAGGACACAGCCCTGATGGATGAGACTAGTTCCTCTGTAAAAAGAGGCGTCTTCCAGACCATCAGGCATGGGAGGAAGTCAGTCTGCAATCAGAACTGCCCTCTCCAGAACCAGCAGTGTGATGAGTGGATTGCAGATGTCCTAGACTCCAGAGCCATGAGAAAGAGGTCTCTGTCACCATGACCACGAACAACCAGTTTACGGCAGTCCAAAGCAACCAAGGCAGAAGAAGACACAAAAGATGCCCTAGTGTTATTCAAGGGCATGAGCAGTTTTGGACCTGCAGAGAAGGGGCTGGCAACTGCTAGAGACAGAGCTGGACAGGCAGGCAGTCCTGCTGAGGGGAGAGCAGTGGCAGGGCCATGCTCCTGTAACACTGAGAAAGCAACAGTCTGCTCAGGTCTCACACAGTGACTAAGGAGGAGTTACAAACAGAGAGAGGAGGCGATATTAGATCTTAGGTGACAAAGAACTTGGCTGAACTGGGCTTGTGATCTGTTCTGTGCAAGACAGAACTCGCTCATGGCATGGATATTCAGCCAAGGAGGCTTCCCAGTGAAGAGGCGGAGGAAGAGCTGGTTGCTCCTGACTGCCAAGGTGGGGAAGAGAGAAGTAGGTCAATAGACTTGTTTAAAAAAAAAAAAAAAAAAGGACCAGGGAGTGCCTGGCTTTCCCATTCTGTGAACATTTGGAAGGAAGAGAACCACCGAGGGGAGTGTGGGCTACAGACTCACCTCCTTATCTCAACAGAGTCTGGGGACAAGCAGGGGTCACTCAACAGAAACTGCCATCAGGGACTAAGGGAAGAGAGGACAGGGTAGAAGGAAGGCTGCATGACAGCTTGGGCCCTATAGGACTGGACCAGAGAGTCACTGGCTATTGCTGTACATGTTTCTCACAGCGAGGGACAGAAGACTTGAAAGGCAGACCAGAGGGGAGTAGGGCTGCCCTCAACACCAAGAGGTCAGCTCTTAAGTCAGCCATCAGATTCGGAATTCCTGACTGCATTATTAAATTGAATCTGAACCAGGAGAGGGAAAGATGAAACCAGTACAAACAAGAACAAAGCAAATAAGAGAACAGAATCTGCTTGAAGTGGGGCAGCTTTAGTCATCTACTGGACATAGTCTCAAGTCATCTGGGATGATGATAGTATCAGTGATCTATTATGTAGACCAGGTTGGTGTGTATGTGCATATTCATGTGTGCACATGCAAATGTGTGAGTGTGATTATCACATGTATGGTCACTGGGGTAGGAAGACCCACCCATCATGGGTGACACCATTCCCAAAGCAGGAAATTTTGAACACATGGGAACGTGAATTCAGCACTGGTGTGAATCCCCTCATTCACTGCTCTCTGCTGTGGACGTAAGGTGACTAGCTGTTTTAAGTTCCTGCTGCTTTGATTTTCCCCAATAACGGACTGTAACTTGGAACTCTGAGCTAAATAAACACTTTCTCCCTTAACTTACTTTTGTCAGGATATTCTATCAGCACCAAGAAAGGAAACCAAGGAACCTGTGGAGATGAGTGTTCAGGGAACTGTATTGTGTTTGCAGACTTTAGCAAGGCCACTGGCATGTCTGCACAATGACTGAGATGTAATCTGTGTGTGGAAAATGAGCAGCAGACGAACACAGGCTTCTACTGACCGACCCTCCATTACCATCTGACCATCTGAGAATGAGACAGAGGTGCTGGTCCAAGTTCAGAGCTCTGACTCCGGTGAATGTGACATTTGGAGACATGATGGGGGCATGTCTCAGAAGCCTAGCTGACAGTCATATGCAGGAGGACTACAAGACACACGTAGCCATTGCTCTGGTCTCTGTTGTTGAGCCAAGTGGAACGAAGTGACGGCTGGAAGGACTCATGTTTGATGTCGTGTATGAGATGCTGGTACCAGATTCTACAAGAGTCACCCCAGTCAATCTCCCAAGGTCTGATGGGTGGAACAACCTGGTCAGTAGATGGACAATTTGGCTTGCTTAGGGGCACAGCATGGTGAGCAGGGCCAACTGTCCTCCACAGGGACTCTCCATAGCTCAGCACTGCAGGTGCCATGTTGGCCTCCAGTACAGGCTCTCTCCGAGCCCCAGACCAAGAACAGCACCGAGTTACACTGGGTCACCACATTTCAGAGGGAGTAATAAGAAACTATAGCAGGCACATCTGGCTTGGCCAGAGGAGAGGCCAGGCCACCGGAGGGACAAGGGAGCTGCTTAGGGTTTGAAAGGCACAATCTTTAGCAGACAAAACAAGCTGTGGCCCACTGAGGAAGGGACTTATTGATTAGATGGGGATAAGCCCCATAGGTGAAAGAAGGAGCTTGTCTAATAGAAATGGGATATCCCAAGGCATTCAAATGCTCCGGCACAATGTGCAGAGAGTGGGAGACTTGGGAACACTTAGTCCTAAATGGGACATCTTCACTAAACCCTTCCTCTCAGGACTCAGGAAACTATGCAGAAGAAGCCGTGGAAAGACTGGAAGACCCAGAGGGGATGGATGGTTATCATGGAAGCAGTGTCTTCCAGGACACACCATTGCACACATGAGCACACAGAGACTCTGGCAGTATGCACAGGGCCTGCACAGCTCCAAGCTAGACAGAGTCTCAGTGCTGAGAGGGGAAGTGTACACGAGCTCCCATCCCTAGCCAAGAAGCTCTCTCCACCTGACAACTGTTTGCAAAGGAAGAATCTGTTTTCTCTGATGGAGTCTTACTGGGTATACAACGATGTTTGAGGACAGGCCTCATGCCCAGAAGTAGATGGGCAACACAAATCAAACTCAGTAGTATTTTTTGTAAATTTTTTTTTGGTCTCATGTTGCTTTGTTTGGGCATTTTAAAAAATCTTACCAGTCTTTTGCTTATATAATATGGCTTCTGAGTTTGTGTTTTCATGGTATGTGTGTGTGTGTGTGCATACATACATACTTTTTGTGCTTTTTGTTTGTTTAATTCTGTATTTATTTACCTGTTTGTTTTCTAAAGAGAAAGAGAGAAAGAAAAAAGTAGTGGTGTTGGATGGGTGGGGAGGATCTGGGAGGAAGTTTTTATTTAAACAAAACAAAAACAAACTGTCCACCAACAAAACCACCAGGACAGCACTAAGGCGTAAGGCAGAAGCCTGTAAGCTGCACAGCCTCTGACTTTCACAGGGCGTGGTGCTGGATGAAGTGAGTGCCAAGGTTTCAACCATAGTCAGTGGACCCTTATTGTTAGGACAATCCTTACAGGGAAGAAAGATAAAAATGGGAAGGCAGTTATCATCTGTCCATTTCCATCCATCCACTTTCCTGTCAATCCCCACGTCTACCTGCTTGCCTGTTTATAAAGAGATATCTGTCTATTCCCACCTACCATCATCATTATCCATTTATCTCTTTGTCCAGCTACCTAAAGTCCATCTATCAGCTATTTTCTCATTTGTCCATCAATCTGCCCATCAATTTGTCTGTCCACTTGTTCATTTATCCATCTACTTGTCCATCTGCCCATCTATTTAGGAGTCCATCCAACCAACCAAACAACCAACTAACCCAATCAACTCAACCAACCAAATAAACCAGCCAAACCAGCCAGCCAACCAACCAACCAACTCAACCAACCAATCCAACCAAACAAACTAATCAACCAAACCAACCAACCAACCAACCAACCAAACCAACCAAACTAACCGACCACCTAACCAACCAATCCAACCAACCAAACTAATAGACCACCCAACCAACCAACCAACCAACCCAACCAACCAACCTACCAACCCAACCAACCAACCAAACCAACCAACCAAACCAACCAACCAAACCAACCAATCAACCCAACCAACAACCCAACCAACCCAACCAACTAAACTAACCAACCAACCAACCCAACCAACCAACCCACCCACCCACCCAACCAAACCAACTAAACCAACCAACCACCCAACCAAACTAATCAAACCAACCAACCAACCAACCAAGCCAACCAAACAAACCAACCAAACCAACCAAACCAACCAAACCAACCAACCAACCAACCAACCACCCAACCAACCAATTCAACCAAACAAACTAATCAAACCAACCAACCAACCAAATCAACCAAACAAACAACCAAGCCAACCAAACCAACCAACCAACCAACCAATTCAACCAAACAAACTAATCAAACCAACCAACCAACCAACCAACCAACCAAATCAACCAAACAAACAACCAAGCCAACCAAACCAACCAACCACCCAACCAACCAATTCAACCAAACAAACTAATCAAACCAACCAACCAACCAACCAACCCAAACAACCAACCAACCAACCAACCAACCCAACCAAACAAACAAACCAACCAAACCAACCAAGCAACCCAACCCAACCAACTAACAAACCAACCAACCAAACTAACCAACCAACCAAACTAACCAACCAACCAAACTAACCAACCAACCAACCAACCAAACCAACCAACCAACCAACCAAACCAACCAACCAAACCAACCCAACCAACCTAACCAACCCAACCAACCCAACCAACTAACCAACAGCTGTTGGCATCTCTTCTGCATCAGGTTCTGGTGCAGATAAACCCTGTCCTTTGTTCAAAGACAGTCATATGATACAGTGAACAGTTATGAGGCAGCTGCACTTGCAGTGATGGAAGCAAAGCCCAGGCTGCCAAGCAGCAGAGGCTGGGGAAAATGCACAGGGAACTAGGCACTAGCCAGGCTGAGGAGGACAAGCTTTCCAGGTTGAGGGAGGACGGGGATCCTGGACTGGAGCTCCACAGTGCAGGAGAGCCCCAGGCTATGCAGCATTGCTGGAAGAAGCAGGAAGGCATCTACTCACAGGTGTAATCACCCTCAGTACTCAGTGAGTCTTCTCAGTGAGGCCCCAACCTCTCCAAGGCTCTACTCCTACTCTGCTTCAGTTACTCTTGCTGGAGCTGCCCACAGCCGGCTACCTGTTTACTGAGTCACTGAGCAGTCTTAGGTCATGGCCGCATGCGTCCTCAGAGTAGGTATTGTGAATGCCAGGCTTGCTGGGCATGAAGATGTGACAGATGTTTACATGAGTGTGAGTCCATGTTGTGTTCAAGAACCCAGGTGGACATGCACAGTTGCCCTGCGCTGTCTGTGCATAGGTGTGTACAGGCCTGGTACACTGTCTGTGTATCCCCAAGGCCAGTCATTCAACAGTGGGTAGTACCGGGAGAGATGTGGCCGGGCTCCCATGTGGGCACTGGCATGAGGTCCATAGAGATCCCACCCTCATCCCATCAACCATGGTAACGCTCCTGGACCAGAGCAGGAGAATGGGAAGAACCTTGGCAGGCCCACTTCTAGGCTTCATTGTACATGTTCAGTGGTGCATGGGGCCCATCACGTAATCCCTAAGAACAGATGTGAGACCTCCCAACTCTAGGGTGGACGAGTGGTTCACTTGACTTCGATGGGTTCTGCACCTCTGAGTTACAGACCTCAAACCCTGCCCAGGTGGCATCTAATTCCTCTCATCTAGACTGTTTGCTTTAATTCTACAAAGAAATTAAGTCTTAAGGGTGACAAAGTAACAGATATTCGAAACATGCAGTATGCCTGTTTCACAAGCTGCTAGGCATGTGCCATATTCACATGTGCCCACACAGTCGTGTGTGCATCTACATGTGTGCACACATATATAACACATGTACACACACACACACACACACACACACACACACACACCCCACACACACGCACATGCATACACACCTCTGGAAAACACAAGAGAATGAAATCATGGTGGTGTAGATGTCACTGAGAAAGGCTAAAGAATTTGGAAGTTTCAGTTTACATGTTAAGTTCTCTCTGAAAATGTCAGAATGTCCCACAGCCAATTGCTCTCAAAACCACACCAAGCTCCCGGTCTGTAAGTGGCTTAACAGACATGCACAGACACCAAGGAACCCCAGAGGCTCTTCTGTGGTGCAGCCCCCACTTCCAGTTCCTCACGGTGGGAGCCCAGGGTCCACACTCACCCTGCATCTTTTCCAACTTGCCCATGTACAGGTTAAAGAGAGAGTAGATGCGCTCTGTTTCACGGTCCCCATCAATGTCCAGCCGGATGTCTGCTGGGAGACCACTGTCCAGAGACACAGATACAAAACGGTGAATGTGAGGGGTGGGGGAGAGGGAGGGAAGGAAGGGTAGGGAGGGAGAGAGGAAGAGAGAGATAGAAATAGAGACAGAGAGAGACAGGGGAGGGAAGAAGGGAAAGAGATAAAGAAGATAGAGACACAGGCAAAGACACAGAAAGACAAAGAAAAACACATTCACAAATGCAGAGAGAGAAAAAGAGAGAGGAGGGAGAAGGGGGAGGGAGAGGAGGGACAGGGAGGGAGAAAGGGAGGAAGAGAGGGAGAGGGAAAGGGAGGGAGAGAGAAAGAGAGAGAGAGAGAGAGAGAGAGAGAGAGAGAGAGAGAGAGAGAGAGAGAGAGAGAACGAACTTCGGACACATTAGTGATATGGGGAAGGGTCTTCTTGAGGCACATGGGTAGGAATGACCCAGAATAGCCCCACAGTCCGCGATTCCCCTCACCCTTGAAGGCTATGTGTGAGGCTCTGGCTCCTGCCACAGCCTAAAAATGGAGGCCCTTGCTCCCTTCCCTGGAGGGTTCTGGGAATACAGGGCCACACACGCAGATCTGAGAACCTGAGAAGGGGCCCTCCTGGGACCTGGGCTCTGCACTAACGAAGCTGATACAATTTACTCCAAGGCTCTGGGAGGGTTAAGCGACAGCCTAGGGTGGGTGACCCTGAGCAGTCCTCCACCTCAGGACTTGTCACATGAGGCTGCCAGTGCTTCTCTTATGTGCACAAGCTACATAAGGGTTCAACAAGGGGCACTACCAATCTTCATGGCACTAGGCCATCTATGGGATTGGCAGAGTTGGTAGAACCTTGACAACGGCAGAAGGCCCAGCTGACCACAGGGCCAGGAAGGCAATGGCCTGCCCCAGTTTCTAAGAAAGGGGATGCATGCTATGATCCAAGGAGAGAAACCAGACTGAGGCATCTGTAAGCTAAGCATGTTCTCAGGGATGCACAAGCCATTCATGTTCTTTGTAGAAGAGACAGAGAACCCTGCCCTGTCTTCAGACCCTCCACACAAGCCTACCGCTCCTGAAGACATCTCTGCCCCAGGCAGGACTCAGAGAGAACCTGTGAAGGCTTGCAGCTGGCGGCAGCCTATGCAGAGCCTTCCTGAGGACCACACCAAGGGTTCCCTGGAGACAGCTCTGTGCACATGGCTTCTGAGTAGGTATTAGTTACATCTTAGTCAGTACCTTAGCTGACGTGCCTTATGCAGTGCAAAAGCCACCAGCTGGGCCTGGATGAACAGGGCTGAGGAGCCGTGGACCTACCCGGTACAGGGAGTGCAGCCAGCAGCCGTGTCTGAGGAGGCCCTGCAGCAAAGCCAGTGGCCATTCAGGTAGGCGGACGGGTGGAAGACGGTGAGCCGCTTCTGGTTGCACTGACTCACTTTGGTGAGGATGTCGATCCAGTCCTTGGCCTCCACACAGTTGTTGGCCTGGATGTACAACGCGCGCTCTGGCTGGATTACCTGGAACATCTGAGCAGGCAGGATGGGATCAGGGGCTATTGGTCCAGCCGGTGGCAGGCCATTTGCCTAGCTTCTGGTAGGTTCTACCAATGGGCCAAGTAGAGAAGGAAGTGGGATGTATGAGTGGCAAGGTGTCAGAGTCCCCGGGCCTGGATATACAGGGGGAACGGGGGAGGGCACGTTGCCAACAGGAGAGGTGGACAAGGAGGAGGAGGGACCACCTGTCAGGTTGGAAGGGGCCGTCGCTCACATTTTTCATCCGGAAGGACTCCTCCTCTAGTCTCTCCACAGCCAAGATGTTCTCGATGGGGATGTTGCAAAGTGGCTGGTCACCTACAGTGAAGAAGGTGTGAGTGCCCGGCTTAGATACATAGCACACCCCTTGTGTGAGGCGCCCCACAGCCCAGTGGCTGCAAAGCCGCAGCAGAGGGCTCCCGACTGACTGTCCTTTCCTGAAGGCTGGGAAGACAGGAAGATTGTGGATGCAGGGCTGGGGTAGGCATGGGGCTCTCAGAGCACAGGATATACCCACAGGCAGGACCTTGGCACCTTGGAGCTATTTTCACACTGGTGACAAAGTGTCTTGCTCAGGCCCACAGGAGCATGGCACACACCACCTCCAGCAGGACGGCATGCTGGCCAGTTTAGCTCTAGGGCATGGCAGAGGCATTCAGCTCTATCCCTATGACTGAAACTTGGAACTCTGACGTCCCAGCTCGATGAGGTACAAAGAGACCTGGCTAATAGTGTCTCCCCTAAGCCTTTCCTCTTTATTGAATCACTACTGAGGCCCTGCATCCTTCATAGGAGCAAGAAAGACACAAAAAGGGGTGCTGGGGGCAGCAATGCCACACAGTTGAGGAGATAAAAGTCAGGGGCCTAGGGTCTGCAGTACCACAGTCAGCTCTGCACGCTCTGGTTCTATGGGGGTGGAAGGGGCAGAGGCCTGAGGCTGAGTCTCTCTCTTAGGTCTCATTTGCTCCCCAGGATCCTGTGACAGTCAGCCCGCACTGTTAACTGGCAGGGCCTCCCTGGCTTGCTGGGCCCTGAGGGAGGGAGTGGAAAACCTCTTTACCTTTGCTTTTCTGGTAGGTGAACTCATGGTTTGTCAGTCGAAACCACCTCTTCTTGAAATTCTTCATTCCAAACCGCTTCCTTCCTTGGGCCCGCTTAATCATGAACCTGTCGGAGAGGGCACATGGTGCTTACCGAATGTTCTCAGGTCAGGGCCGGAGCTCCCTCCAGACGTACGGTCTAATCCTCCATCCTTGTGAGCACGGTACTGGTACCATGGTACCATGGTATCATGGGCAGTGGTGCTGGAACCCTGCCACTTCCTTGAGCTAAGACTGAAGATGAAGGGCACACACTCTCGGATTTTTGAGCAGTTTTGCCTTCTACTACTACTTTTTGAAAAAACATAATTTTCTTCGACCCGTTAACATATGGGGTTTGTGTAAAATTCGTGAACACAGCATCCTTTGGAACACTGGACTTTATAGAGGAGGGCGTGGGTAGCTCTAGGTGGCTAGACAGAGAAGAACCTGTGGAGTCCTTGGTAATGGATTCACATAAATCTTCGTGCTCAGTTTTTTTTTGGACCCAAGTACCACCTGCATGAGTGACTTTTTCTAACACCACCTGTCTCTCCTCATGAGGTGGAAGAGGCAGTCGTCATTCCTGGAGGTTACAGATCGCTGAGGCTGCAGTCAGGCCCCCTGGCCTCACATAAGCAGGGCTGACTTAACCCAGCGAACAAGCTGAAACGGGCAGAGTCGACCCCACAGCTCTGTGTTGGCAGGTGACAGACGGAGAAGCACTGTGGCAGAGGTGGAAGTGAATCTGTCCAACCGTGGTGCAACAGTTACCACTGCACTCGGACTTAGATGATACTGCAGCTAACCGTGTAAAGCCCCATGCAGCCTGAGGATGTGACCCTCAAAAGGAACAGGTAGTGCTTGGGTCTGGGGTAAAAGTCCAAGACCTTGGCAGGACAGTGTGTTGGCAGAGCTGGAGAGGGTGCACCTGTCCTGCAATGACCAGTTACCACTGACATAAGGTTTGTAAGCCCTGTGCACACTGGGTCAAGTCAAGTACTATGAGACAAGCCCAGTGCTTTGAGGTTGTGAATTAAATGCACATCACATGGTGCCATGAATGCATTGTTGAACACCTGATTAAGTGATTAAAAAAAGAGCAGATACAGGTAGGGCGGCCTGATGGGTACCTAGGGATGGCTCAAGTTTAAGCCAAAAAGACACAGGAGACATAAGCCTAGCCAGACAGTCTCAACTAGGGACTGGGATCTGGGATGTGGGGCAGGTCCATCAGTTGATGCAAACAAGGGCAGGCTGCATCCCCCAGATGCCTCAGGCAGGGCTGTGGGTTGGAAGGAGTGGGGGCGGAGGAGTTCAAGTTCACAACAGTCTTGACCGCCAAGACCTAATTCCTTACCCTTCTTTAAGCAGGATGGGCTGCTCTATGCTCTTGGGGTCCCTTCTTCCCGAGGATGAGATCAAATCCAGGAACTGAGGTAGGAGGAAATCAGATCATTAGAAGAGGAAGCCTGTGGCCGGTGTCTGTTCTGCGGAGCCCTAGCTGGGGTGTGTAGACTGCTCCTGAACCCAGTGGGGAGATCTGGGGATGTGAGTCCTAAGACGGCTGGGTGAGGGGGTGCTCTTGTCTCCAGTATATTAATCCAGCCCACCCACCCCTCCAGGTCTTGTCCCTCAGCTGTGACCTGGTCGGGGCTGTCACTAGGAGCCACGTGAGTGCTAGGAAAGCTACTTGAGCTTCATGGGCCTAAGTCAGGTTCTATTGGTCCATCCTGAGGTCCTGAGGGGAGGGAGGTGTTAGCTCATCCGGAACCCCACTAGCTCTGCCTGGCTGAGGTTACTATCCCCTCTGGTCCCCAGCTTTGGCGTGTGACCTCTCCATTCCCTGGATTCCCTCCATCGGTTGAAGGTCACCCTGAGCTTCTTCCCTTTCCTTGTCCAGGACTTTAATGCTTTCTAAGAGAGAAGCTGTGTAGACTGTCCCAGAATGGTAGAACAAAAGCTATTTCCAGGGTCCAGAAGTGTCTTTCTCTATTGCATCTGAGCTCAGCAGCACACATAGGCATTAGACACACAGTCAACGTAAGACCTATGCTGACCAGTTTGGGTCAACTCAACACAAACCTAGACATATCTGGGAAAGGGAGACTCTCAACTGAGACATCCATCAGATTCACTAGTGGGCGTGTCTGGAGGACACTTTCCTGATCATGACTGATGTGGGAGGGGACAGCCCACAGATGATGCCAACCTGAATGCGTGGTCTTGGGTGGTATAAGAAAGCAAGCTGGGCAAGCTATGAAAAACAAGCCAGCCAATAGCATTCCCTATGGATTCTGCTTCAGTTCCTGCCTCCAAGTTTCCTGCCTGAGCTCCTGTCCTGACTTCCCTCAGTGATGGACCATGATGTAGAAGGGTACACCAAATAAACCCTTCCCCCAACCCCAAGTTGGCTGTGGTTAATTTTATCATGGCAATGGAAAATAACTCAATAGAAAGCCTTTGGCACAAAAAAAAAAAAAAAAAAAAAAAAAAAAATGAGGGTGACTTTCCACATCAGACTCAGGGGAGCCAATGGTGACTTTTACAGCCTCAGTTAAAGTGGCCAGGCAGGTTCTGGGAATGACCATGGAGAGAGAGGATGTGGGGAGCTGCCTTCAAGGGTGTGACACTTACATTTCTTACAGCATCTGCATACTTCTGCTCATTGAAGAGTTCATAGAACGTCGCCATGTACGACTCCTTAAAACTGGCCTAAAAGGAAATGAATCACCTGCTGACAGCCACTAGCATTAACGCTCATGGCCCAGGTCACAGGTCACCTGCTGACAGTCGCCAGTACTAATGTTTATGGTCCAGGTCACAGGTCACCTGCTGGTGTTAACCAGCACTGATGCTCATGGCCCAGATCTGAAAGCTGTGACACAGGTGACAGGTGTGGCAATTCCAGATCACCTGGGTGAAGGGGAAGCATGCAGCCCCACTTAGCGGCTTCAGCATTCATCTGGAATACTAAAACATTAGCCATAGAGGTTGCCTGGGAGTCTATGTTGAAGCCTCTGGCACAAAGCACATCTTTATGCTCCTATTGACACCCGGGAACTGGGTTCATGGGCTACAAACTAGCTACAGATGTAGTCATGAAGACTGGTGCTATGGGCGTGGATCAAAGCTAAGGTAAGTCTGGAAGAACGGGAGTTCAGGGCAGATGAGAGGCCTCGGCACCAACCCCTGGTCAGGGGCATATAATGAAGGGGAATGCAGGCTTATGACCAAAGGGGTCGGAGGGGATCTGCTGCTGTTCAGGATGCAAAGACTGCATATGGATGAAGGGCAGCTGCTGACCCTCCCTGGGTTCACTTCTATAGCACCAACGTCCCAGGACAGCAAGGTCAATATCACACACCTGGTCTACTATAGTCAAAGGTCCTGGGACAAAGCTGAAGAGGCTCAGCTACCTTGTCCACTTAGAGTAGGATGGGGCTGCTCTGCTCACCATGGCCGGTGAGCCTCCCCACAATGACTGGTAAGGGCAGTCACATGGCTGAGGACAATCTGTCCCGGCAGCAGGACATGCTGGACCATCTATTTTTGCAGCTGGGAGATGGAGACACAGGCTTTAATTATCTTTGCTATCCTCTTAACTGTGATGAGCACACCCTCCCCTGTATGCAAAACATTTCATTGATGGCTTATACAGAGAGGGAAAAAACCCAAACCCAACCCCCCAGCAGTCATAAAGGATGGTGAGCACAGGCTTACAGACTTGGACTTGGACAAGCTGCCAAGGGTCTGGATCGTCTTGGAGATCAGTGTCAGGGTTCTAGAAGTCTGTGGATCCTGAGGAGACAGGACGAGAGAGATGTGGGTTTTATTAGTTCTGTGGAAGAGCAACTGTTAATCCTGGAATAAGATAATATGCTGAATGGCACTAAAACCTACCATAGCATTGGAGTATGTGCATCAGTAAAGATTCGGGAAGACCAGTGTAGCCTGGGGTCTGTTTCATCAAGACCCCAGGTTCCTGGCATTGCAAGCTGAGAAGGGCCACATGGCTGAGGACTCTCTGCCTGATATGACAGGGATGTTTTCAAAATTAGAGCAATCCTGAAGATCACTATAGCCCTAGCTAAGGTCCCACAAACCTTGCTAGGGATGCCTGCAGCTTTGCTATGACTTGGAGGGTGTGATGTTTTGAATATGCTTGGCCCAGGGAATGGCACTATTAGGAGGTGTAGCCTTGTTGGAGTGGGTGTGGCCTTGTTGGAGTGGGTGTGGCCTTGTTGGAGTGGGTGTGGCCTTGTTGGAGTGGGTGTGGCCTTGTTGGAGGAAGTGTGTCCCTGTGGGGGTAGACTTTGAGGTCTTATGCTCAAGCTACACCCAGTGTGGAAAAAGACCCTCCTCCTGGCTGCCTGAGGAAGACAGTCTTGTCCTGGCTGCCTTCATATCAAGATGTAGAACTCTCAGCTCCTTCTCCAGCACTTGTCATGCTGCCAGGCTTCCCACTGTGATGATAATGGACTGAACTTCTGAAACTGTAAGCCAGCTGTAACTGTAAGCCAATTAAATGTTTCCTTTATGAGAGTTGCCTTGGTCATGGTGTCTCTTCATAGCAATGAGACTCTCTGACTGAGGGTTTAACTTAATCCAAAGAAAGCTCCAGCAGGTCATGTTGTGAACCCCTAGCAGGAGGCTACTCTCCTATACCTTGGCCCTGCCAGGCATATATCTGTTGCCCCATTAGAAGAGCTTGGCCATAGCATGTGCACCATAAGTAGATGAAGAAATGTGTGTATGTCTTAGATAGGGTGGGGGGGGCACTAATAGAGAGTATCAGGTAAGACCCTGGTCAGACATGAGTTATTATATAAAACACTATTAAGTGGGGGTCAGAGAGATATTTAGTTGATAAAGTGTCACACAAGCAGGAGCTTGATCCCCAGCACCCATGTAAGAAGTGGAACATGGTAGTGTGCACTTGTATTGAAGAGGTGGAGACAGACAGGGCCCTGGAGCTCACTGGCCAGGTAGTCCAGCCTAACTGGTGAGCTCCAGATCCCAGAGAGGGACTGTGCCTCAAAAACAAGACAGCTGGTGCATAAAGAAAGAGATCCGGGTTTGACCGTGCCCCACTCCACTGAGACACACCTACACATACACAAATATAAAATAAGATAAAATAGTATTGATTCTTCCATCAGGGTGAAGAAAGCTGCCCAGCCCATCCTCTCTTCCACTCTCGGAAGCCTAGCTGCTGAGGGAGGTCCAGCTGGCTGAAGGGAACTTGCTATTTAAGAAGGACTAGCTGGTTGAGGTGGACTGCCTAGCTGTGAAGGACTGGATGGCTGGCTTACCGTGTGGTGGGGTGTCAGCTGGAAAAGGTTTGGGGACAGGATGGCAGGAGCGAAGAACCTCAGGAAGATGAAGCTGCTCACAGCGGTGTACCTCACATCCAAGTCATCTGAAGCAGACAGGGGACAGTTTCAGTCTGGGACAGAAGCATGGTACATGGGTTCCGGTCCGATCTTGCTTGGCAATTCTCAAGGACCTCGTAGACCAGCCAGACTTGGCTTAGATTCTGTCTCTCTCTCTTTCTGTTTAGGCATCTCTTCTGTATCTCCTGTTCTCTCTCCTCAGTTCATTCATCTCTGTGTTCAGTCACTGCTCTGTCTCTGTGTCTCTGTCTATCTCTTTGCCCATTTCTCTGTCTCCCGATCTGCTCCTCTCATTATGTCACAAGAGGACACAGTCTGGCAGCTGAAGGTCATAGATGTAACCTTCACCAAGGCCTCCTGAAGATCATTGTTGGGTGGTCTGTTCCCATATGGGCTGAGATGATAACTTTTTTATTTTTGTCTTTGGAAACTCTCTCCCTAGCCTTCTGAGGTCTGCAGTCCCAGAGCTTTGGGTGTCTGAAGATGCCTGTCTCCCAGAGGCTGACCCTGGGAGCAAGGCACTCTGGCCTGAGACACACAGCTCCAGCTGGTGTGGAATAGTCATGGGGGCTCTCATTGCTTGTTGGATAATCTGTTTGGAGTGTGGGTGTGGGGCCTGGAGAGGTGTGGGTGGGGCAGGGGTTGGGACAGGAAAGGTCAATAGCATTGGGGTACGGGGTTGGAGGTGATAGGGGCAGCCTGAGAGGTCTGGTCTGGTCTGCATAGGACAGGCCTATAGTGTCCAAGAACTCTGGGCAATATCCTTGTGTGGAAGGAGGCTACCATGAGGATACAGTATTTTAGGGGATAAGGCATACAGTTTAAAGGGGGCTGTGGGGAGGGCATCTCTGCTTCTCCAGGAGCCAGCATGAGAAACAGATCTGAAGAAGAGGGTCCCCGGGAAACCTCTTCCCAGATGCCCTGACACTTGAAGTTCTTTGGTAAGGGAAAGGGGTTGGTCTTCTTAGCAAGGTGGTAACTCAGAAATTCATGACCCTAAGAAGAAAACATGCAAAGGCATTTCTGGGAGGACATGCTTACACTAAAGGATTGGGGTTCCTTCCCAGAAACTGGGGGATTCTGAGCCAAGATGGCTGGGAACTCATCCCCTAGCTGGCTCACCTTGGAAGCGCTTGGCAGCTGCCTCCCGCAGGGAAAAGAAGATGTCACACATGACCGTGGGGCAGCTCACCCCGGACTTAGTGATGACAGTGAAGATACGATCCACATACTGCCTTAGGCTCTCCTGCAAGAGTTGGGCAGTTAGACCCAGTGTCTCCCCGAGGCCAAGACGGCCTCAGAGCCATGCCTCAGGATAGCAGAACCCAGCCCTCCATGATGTTTACAAACACCCTCCCTGTAAAAGGTCCGAATGGGGTGAGTACAGTAACCCAGCCCCTGGGTCCTCTAGCCCAGCATCGCTGAATGTAGACTGAGCTTCACTGGGATCCACAGAACCTGCACTTCTGTTTAAAGGTCTGAACCCAATGAAGTCTGGTCTGTAAGAGCTAAGAGGACATTGACACATGGGAGCCCCTTGAGCAGTCTGACATGCTTCATATAAAGAGGCTTGTTTGTCCCGAGCTGAAAAGTGGTGGAGTTTGCGGGTCAGGTCTGAGCCTTCAGAAGACAGTGGCAGCTGTTGGAGCCTCCAAGAGGCAAGCGAGTGGGGCAGTGGAGGACAGGCGGTAACAGGGCATGTGTGACGACAGTGCTGTGAGCTCAATACTCGACTCAGGGCCAAGGACCAGGGAAGCGGTTTAGGGCTTGGCTATCCCCCACCCTGACTGAGATCTTCAAACAGTACCCACACAGTCATGAGTAGAATCTCCACCAGGTGACCAACCTTGGGAAGTGTCCCAGAACAAAGCAGGTGCCTTACCATGTTGTTCTCAAGGTTTTCGCCGTCTTTCAGTTTCACAGGGTCGATCTCGCAGGACTTGTGGCTCTGGCAGATCTGGAAGAGTGTTAAGAGGTGCTGCACAAGGGGGGCAGATGGAGCTGAGAGGCTTCCCGAGGAAGCTGGCTCTCCTGGAGGCAGCTTCCACAGTGGATGCTGGACAGGCATGCCAGACTTGGACTGGGCTGCAGCTGCCTTAAAGATCATCCTTGACCCCATATAACCCCAAGTCATCCCAGAGTCCCATGAGGTCCCACAGAGAAGACAGTTGCTCCTACACAGGCTGCTGGGAGGAACCAGTGAAACACAGAGGCAAGGCCAGGAAGCACAACCCTCCTCCGTCCTAGCCAGGTGGTGAGCATTGCCCCAGGACCACATTGCTTGGTTTACTCGTGAAGAGACGCTTCAAAGGTTTAAGGACGTTCTTCCTCTTGAGTGTTGCAAGGGTTCTGCTCACAGATACATCACTATTCTACTTTACATTTTCACACACGGCAAAGAACCTGCTGTTGACAACCCGCCTTACTGGAAAGGCGTCCAACAGAAGTCGTGTGAGGGGTGGGGTTATGAGAAGGGAGTCGTCTGGATATGAAAGACATCCTAACCACAGGCACGGACAGTCCAGGGGTTTGACGGTACAGATCACAGAGGCAGCCCTTAAGGGCCGAGGGATCTGCGGCATGTGAGGAGCTCCTGAGAAGAATGAGGCTTCTCTTAAATGTTCCTCTGTCTTTAGCATATCTATCTATCTATCTATCTATCTATCTATCTATCTATCTATATCATATATTAATCTATCATCTATATATGTATCATCTATCTCTATCTCTCTATCATCTATATCTACCCATCTATATATTATCTACCTGGCATCTATATATATCTATCCATTTATATCTATCTATCCATCATCCATATCTATCCACCTATCATCTATCAATCATCTATATTTAACTATTAATCAATCATCTATATTTATCTATCTATATTATCTATCTATTAATCAATCATCTATATCTATCTATATATTATCTATCCATCTATCATCTATATACTATCTATCTATCATCTATTAATCAATCATCTATGTCTATCTATCTCTGTATTATCTATCCACCTATCATCTATATCTATTCATCTATATATTGTCCATCTATCATCCATCCATCCATCCATCCATCCATTTATATCCATCTATCTACATCCATATATCCATCAAGAAGCAAAAAGGATTCTGGGATATATACAATATGTCCTCTATGAGAGCTAATGAGGTCCCTGTAGGTAACTGGGTAGCTCTGTCTCGTATAGAAGCATCGATCACCATGCTGAAGTGGCCAGGGCCATCTCACCTCCTCAATGGTGGGCTTCAGGGTCACATGGAGATAGTGCATGCCTGCCAGCTTCATCGTCTCATCTATGCACTTGGATGTCAGCGAGTTTCCTCGGAAGATGGTATTGGGGTCCCTGGAAAACAGCACTGGGGTGATCTCTGCCTTGTAAGATATGAAAGGAGCAAAGCCTCCCGAGAACTTGGTCACTGGGTGGGGTCATAGATGCTGGCAGGCCTGGGGCTTTGTGGGAAATGCTCTATCTCAACAAGTTCTTTTGCTGTTGATGTGCAGAGCTGCACGGACCCTGCCTCCACCTGTCCGTGAAGGGTGCGTCTGCAAGGACTTGGGCTTTTGGCACCAAAGCCTCAGGCTGCACACAAAGCCAGGTAGTCACTGGCTGCTGATCAGCGTATCCCCTTTGCTCCGGTTCCCTCATCATCAAGGGCGTCTTGGGATAAGCCTTGCTATTCTGGGGGGAGAGCAGACCCAACCTTTTTGAGTCAGTAGTGGGGCTCTCCAGGAAGACTTGGAGCTCACCGGGGTGAATAGAGCTGGTCCTTGAAGCCCTGGGGCCCAGTGCACCCCCTCCCCACCCTTTGTGGATCTTTCCAGAAATGGTGACTTCTGAGAGGACCAATAAGGAAATCTGTTAAAGAGGGTCAGAAACCTGCTTGGCTCCTGGAGAGCCTAACACTCTCGCTTCCTACCAAAGCTGTACACAGATGCAGTTTAAGATGGCTACTTTTGATGTCTAACCGCTGGGTACCCAGGGGCCCAGCTTCCCATCAAGGATATAGATAAGTGGGGAGCAGCAGGGTCAAGTGGAAGATACAAAGAATGGGGGTAGATCTCTGTGTGAGGCTGGGGTACAGGGAAGGTAGCATGGAGGTGGGAGGAGCATGAGGTGGGAGGGGCCTGAGGTGGGAGGAGAATGGGGTGAGAGGAGCATGGGGTAGGAGGAGCATGGAGTAGGAGGAACATGACGTGGGAGGACCATGAGTGGGAGTGGCATGGGGTAGGAGGGGGCCTGAGGTGGGAGGAGCATGAGGTGGGAGAGGCCTGAGGTGGGAGGAGAATGGAGTAAGAGGAGCATGGAGTAGGAAGAGCATGAGGTGGGAATGGCATGGGGTAGGAGGGGCCTGAGGTGGGAGGAACATGAGGTGGGAGGAGCATGAGGTGGGAGGGGCATTAAGGGACGGGGGGGGGGGGGGGTGGGGGGGTGGGGTGGTGGTGGTGGTGGAGGGGGACTGAAGGGGTGGGGCAGCAGGGGGCACTCACTGGGTCCTCTTCACCTCTGCGCTAGCGATGGCACTGATGAAGGGCACTACCCTGCCATAGTGCAGCAGGAGCCGTACCAGCGGGATGGCTGCCTCTTGCTTGTCTCTGCACACCTCACCCAGGATGTGAGCTGCTGAGGCTGAGACAGGCTGGGCAGAGGGGTAGTATGAGCAGTGAGCACGTGATGTGGAACCCACCCTCAGCAGGCTGTGCCCCATCCATAGTACCTGGTGACTAAAGACTGTCACCCTATGGCCACGTGCATGACAGCACATGGAGGCGGGCCACCCTGCAGAGGGACTCACCCCATCTGTGGTTTCCTTTCTATCTACTAAATATCCCACCGCTTTGCCGAGAAACCTACACCTTACGAAAACCTGTGTTAACATCCCTAGTGCAGTGGTTCTCAACCTTCCTAATGCTGTGACCCTTTAATACAGTTCCTCATGTTGTGGTGATTCCACCGCCCCCCCCAACCGTAAAATTATTTTCATTGCTACTTCATAACTGTAATTTTGCTACTGTTATAAACCATAATGTAAGTGTCTGATTTACAGGATATCTGATATGTGACCCCTGTGAAAAGGTCATTTGATCCTTAAGGGGTCACGAACCACGGGTTGAGAATCACTGCTCTAGCGTGCCCTTGCCAGGCTGAGTGTGGCACAAGCCTGCTCCTGCCAAACCCCAAATCCAGCAGGGCAGCCTGAGCAGGCCAGGCTCCTGCAGCTATAACTGGACAGGGTTAAATGTCACATGCATAGCAAAATGGGTACAGGCACCCCCGGGGACTGAAAACAGGGTGGCAAAGGCTCGGTATGCTTTGGATAAGCAGAGCCAGACAGGTGGGCACACAGGGCAGGTTTGTGGAGCAGGGTTCGGGCCTTCACCAGTAAATATGGCTGACACACACCTCCACATCTGCAGACTTCAGTAACAGGTCACGCAGTGGGCTGTAGTACTCCGAGGAGAAGACGTGGTCTTCTGTATAAACTACATTTAACCTCAGCGACCCCAAATCATCTGTCTTTAGGCTCTTACTACCATTGTCTCGGGGCTGGAGGAAGTACCTGGGAAGGAAGGACGGACATGGGCCAGCAGGTAAGGCCAGGGTCCTCCCGAGAGTGTTTCCAGGGAAGCCCAGTGCCCTGCCCCTAGATAGCCTGTGTTGTCACCAATGGGTCTCAGGTGGAAAGACAAGGCTCCAGAGCTATTCTCCAGGATATCATGGGGGCATGGCCACCTGGGTGTTTCCTGTAGAACCACAGACTTACAGGCTGAAGGGAAGCTGAAACAGGAGGGACGATGGAGGGACTAGGAAAGCTGACAAAATGGGGACCATTTTAACACACAAGAGAGACCTGGGTTGTGATGGTGGTCTGTGTCACTGCAGGATTTTCTGAGAACCCACCCCCCCGCCCCCAGCTCACATTGGCCATCCCGCTTTACCCAAATGTTTCTGGCCTGGCAGGTTGTCATTGGCTGGGGTGGAGCCCTGTGTCCCAGAACCTGGCCATGGAACTACCAGGGGATCTCCATAGAACTAGAAGTCAATTTCCTGGGACAGGAGTCCACGTTAGTACCCTCAGAGTAACACTTGGCATGGGACATTGCAATACAGGACACTGGGCTCCATGTGCTTCATGTCTTTAAGTAAAGATGCATTCTTGTTAAAGCCAAAGTGTCTGAAGGAACCAGGAATAAAGTCACGGGAGCAGAAAGGAAGCTTTATGAGAGCCTCGGCGGGCTCGCAGACAGAGAAAGTTTGTCTGAAGACCCACAGTACCCTGCAAACCAGCCCTAACCAGGGACCCCAGACAGTGACGAAGGCCATCCACAGCAAAGCATCTACTAGACTGTTGACATGCTCTCCCAGAAGAGGCCCAAAGCTGCACAAAGCTCTAACACTTGCTTTTAACTGGACCCTTCTTTGTCATTAGGATCCCAGAACCAATGGTCTTCCCTTCAGTATGGACAGCTCTCCCGTCTGCTGAGTGTTACCTACTGTAAGAGCAGAGGCCTGGTCAGAAAGCCCAGCAAAGTTAAGAGCAGGCCATGGGAGGTTAGGGTCAAAGGTTAGCATGGCACGGGGGCGGGGGGTGGTGGCATGGGGGCTCTGCAGTTCAAAGCTGTTCTGCGCTGGCTCCCCCCACCCCCCGTACCTTGAAATGCTCACTTACCAGGCTTCATAAGAGCTGGAATATCGGAGCACCTTGAGAGGAATCCTCAGCTCCCCGAGAAACTCATCCCCAAACTTCAGGTTGCTGGCGTTCCACAGGTCAACTCTGAAAAAGATAAGCAAGTGCCATTCCGATCTCACCGAGCAGGGCCACCTAATGGGCAGGGGCAGAGGGAGCCTGCTTCCCAGCGTGGGCAGGGAATGAAGGCCTCCTGTTCTCAAAGTGAAGACTTTCACCACGGGCCAGTGGGTGAGCCAGGCTGCACTGTGGAGCGGAGATTTTGATTCTCAGTGCAATGGACTAGCAGTGGGCAGACAGGATACCTGTGTCTGGGAGCCAGTGGGGACCCCCAGCTCAGTCTGTAGGAGGGAACTACTGGGGTCACTACCCACGGCAGAGACAAACAGCTGTTCCGTTCTTGGCTATGACCTGGGTCCCTTCACCTAGTAGTAACCTAAGGACCCTAAGCAAGCATTAGAGATCTGCTAAGGCTTTGGCTCTGCCCCAGACGTCCCTGCAGGCCTGGCACATAGAGTAATAGCGATGACATGAGGCTGAGCAGTTGCCCACAAGACAGAATCGCAAACCAGGACAGATGTTCCACCACAGCTATACCTAGGAGGGATATTAGACACCTGACAGCCCAGCTTTGAAAACTTCAGAGAACTGCCTTTGTCTCCAACACCCACTAGACTGTAGGGTGTGAGCCTTGATCAAGGTGTACCCTCTGGAGGGCCTACAGCTGGGTCCCAAGGAGTCACAAGCTACACAGTCTGCTGTCATGGTAGTGTCCATTGCTTCTTGGGAGAATGGGTCACTCAGGGATGCTGTTTCCCCCAAGAGAATGCTCCTTGTTCCCTCAGATTAGGGGTTGTAAGCCTGCACGGGGATAACTGGGTTGGGAGCATGGTACCCAGCTTGGCTCAGCAGGGTTCACAGCCAGAGTGTTGAAAGTCTTACATAGGTTTTACCATGCCTTGCCTATCAGGGCATTACTATGGACGAGGATGATTTAGAAGACCAAGCTGTCCTTCAGTCATCTTCGCCAGGCTTACAGAGCACACCTGCATGACCAGGGGCTTCACTGAAAACATGCGTGTTGAAACCCACCCCTAAGATGAAGGCCCCTGCTGGCGAGCTTGATCATATGACGGCCAGCATCTTCCCCAAACAACTTAGATGGATTTAGGAATCCACAGGGGGAGGACATGGTGCATACCAACCTTGACAGAAGACTTGGTTTCTATAGCAACAGAGCAGAAAGACCCACACGGGACCCACAAGGGACCCAAAAGGAATCAGTCACATCAGAGGAGATGGCTCTGCAGGGGTAATCAAAGCCTCAGAGACTCATATAAGACTCTGCTCAGAAAACAGCCTGGAGGAAGGAATCTGCTAGGTGGCAGCTGGCTTTCCCATAGGGCACTGAGGAAGAAGAGGAGGAGGAAGAGGAGGAAGAAGAAGAAGAGGTGGAGGAGGGCTTTGTCCCCTGGCTGTCTCTAAAATTAATCCCAGACCTTTGTGAGTAGCAAGTACAGGGGGTGTAAAGCCAGCACTGGGATGAGATCCCAAACGGCTGATGCGGCGACGTGCCAGGGCTACCTCCACAGTTCGGAACCTGTTTAAGTGACTGACCTCTGCAGCTTAGAGGCTATCGCCCTCTGTAAGGCACTCACCGGATTTCAAGTTTGTCCACGTCCTCCTCCTCGAAGTCAAAGTGGGACTTTTTGCTGTAGCTGCAGGGTCTGGTCACCTGAAGTCAGATGGGAATGAGTAGTGTCAGACTCCCCAGTCAGCAGCTGGGAGAACACAGCTTGGCATCCCACAGGGAAGGACCATACAACTGGCCGCCCGTGAGAACCAGAGCTGAGTGTTTCTGGACTAGGAACTCGCCCTGAGGCCACATCAAGCCATGGCAGGGGCTGATTTCTCAAGAGGGGGCAGGAACGTATGCATGGAGGCAGCTTTTTCCATCTCTAAGCTGCCTATCGAGTTCATGACCTTGCAGGTCCCCAGGCTTCTTGTCCTAATGTAACGAGGCAGGAAGATAGACCTACAGGGCAATAACCTTGGCTCTTAGAGTCTCCTTTTTACTCTCAAGAAAGTACGAACAATGCACTCCACCAGACACACACACACACACACACACACACACACACACACACACACACCACACATAGTAGGTCCTACACTCAGTTCACTGTGGTGGTCTAACCTGTCTTCTAACCCCAGCAAGACTTTCTGGAGAGTTTACACTCTGGGAGAGGCCAGAAAACCGAATGGACAGTCTAACACTCTTTACATATGACAGTTCAGAATGTCAGGCTCCTGGAACGTAATAGACGTATCCTGTTTGCTCCATGCACAAAGCTCGATTCCTAGCACCATACACTCACTTTCCTTAACCATGAGCTTTAATTTACTGGATGACGAACAAACACCGAAGCCGCCTGCCTCCCCCTGAACACCACCCCTGTCTCAACTGCTCCTCCCAGAAACACCCATTGGATGCAGTGGCCTTCCTACACTAATCTGTCCTTGTGCCTCTTTGGCCCTACCATCTCCGTGTCTCCTCTCGGTGACTCTCAGAGAAGCATGCCCCATCTCAGCCGTGGATATCCCTCAAGTATCACCTCAGGAAGGCTCCAGGCTTCTCCGCCACCCTCTCTCCCCAGCAAGGAGGACCCTAAGGGAAGTCTAGGAAGAAATCGATCTGGAAGCTACTTCCTTCTAACGCGTACTCTGTGAGGGGCTGCAGAGTCGGTCAGGCAGTTTACTTTCTTCCCATGACCTGCAAGTCTCCAGCTTAAGTCAAACAGTGGTTAGAAGCCCTGGTAAGTTTTGTAAGCTGGGTGTCCATCTTTCCGTCCTGCTGAGTCACAGGACAGAAAGATGGACAGCAGCAGCACCTGGAGTCTGAAATAGGAGGGGCAGGGACCCCGCCTGCCTCTGGCAGTCTTATAGGTGCCCACGACATACATGGTTCTCAAGCTTCTCCAGGACACTGAGTTAATCCTATGGGCTGGAGCTTATGTCTCGAGCAAAGAAATTGGCTACGCACAGCTCCAAAGTGCAGGGTCTCACACAGTAGGTCCACAGTAGAAGTGAGGTTGCCACCAGAGCAGATACGGTGTCAGAAGAGTCTCTCCTCACTCCTACCGTACTGTAACAGGCTAGTGGAGGCCTTCAGGGGCCGCAGACAAGGACAGACACTGCTGGCTTTGATTTCCAATACCTACTAAACTCACATTTTCTGACCACAAGTTCATGTATACAGGGAGAGCCTGTGGTTGGAGTGAGCGCCCACACTCCTCCTCTGTGACCTCTCCGCCTGCCTGTATAGCAAGGATTTCCTAGCCGCACAGTGGCGGGGTGCTGCTCCCCACCACTCCTCCCTGCACCCCTCAGGTCACAGACCTGCCTTCAGGTCTCTTGCTCCCTGCCTCTCTCTAGCCTCCATTACAGAGGAATCATGGGATTGGCTGAAGACTGTCCACTGCTCTGACCCCTGACCTGATTCCAGGGCACCCTTGTTTATGCAGATTTACAGAGCCTTCTCGGGGCTGAGAGTCCCAGTCTCAGGTCGGGAGGCCCCGCTCAAGCTACTCAGGAGTCCACACTTGAGAAGCCCTGCCTCCTTCAGCGCTGCAGCAGGCCGCTGTGCCACCAAAGCTGTGTAGCTTTTTTTTTTTTTTTTTTTTTTTTTTAAATCTATTAACTGGGTTCGTGTATCTGTGCATTGTGTATGTGTGCTTGTGTGTGTGCAGGTCAAAAGTTGATGTAGGACGTCTTTCCTCAACTGATCCTCACCGTTATTTTAAAGAGACAGGGTCTTTTTCACTGATTTGGCTGGCCAATGAGTCTCAAGGACCCACCTGTCTCCTTACCATAAGAACTGAAATTACAGGTGTGCACATCCGTACCTGGACTTTTTAGTGGGTTCTGGGGACCTGAACTCAGGTCTCTATGTTTGCTTGTCCAATGCGTTACTGACCCTCAGGCATCCCCACTTTTTAAAAATTAAGGTCTAGCCATCTAACATCCCTTAGTCTGGAGGTTGCTATGTAGACCAGTCCATCCTTAAACGTGTGGCAATCTTCCTGAGTGCAAGGCAGTTACAGATGTTGGCGCACGGTGCTGGCCCACAGTCTACCGTGACATGAGGTTATGAGACACCTATATCTTTCCCTTCCCCTCCTGCTCTGGGGTAGGCTCTGAAGATGGAAACTGAGGCTCTGCTTGTCTCCCTAACCCCCAGAACCTGGTGCTAAAGCATAACAAACAGGCTGAAAGGAGCCTCCAGCCTCACCCCTCTTGATTAGCCTGCTCTGGTTCTTAAGAGGCCTCGGGGTGCTCTGAGCTGAATCATTTCCCCTTTTTCACTCAAACCCTCACGTTTCCGGAGAAACAACCTCACCCTGCTTGGGGAAGCTGTGGCGAACGCACAGGAAAACAAAACCCTCAGAACCAAACAACCCAACCCTGTGTCCTGGTGACTGTGACGCTTCTATCTGCCCCTTCCGACTGGAGCCAGATGGTTCAGGAAGAGACGCTTGGCTTTGGTCTCCTGAGACTGAAGAAATCTCTAAGGAAATCAAATGCCACCCAGATCTGAGGCTCCTTGGACTGAGCCAGGACAACTCCCGAGACACAATCAGGTGGGCTCGGTTCGAGACTTGCTCCCAGTCTTGGTGCTAAGGCTCAAGGTTCTTCCGACTGAAGCACCAACCTCAAAATAAAACACCTCATCAAACTGGGGGTTGTTGGTTTTCTTCTTCACCTTCGTTTTCTTTGCTTCCGACCTGTAGTGAAGAAAGAAAGAGTTAAGAGAAAAAAATGGCTGTCAGCTCCAGATGGGTTTGAAACCGAGCTGTCAAATGTACAGTTGTTTACCACCTTTATTTATCTCGCAAGTATTGTCTCTCTCCACTTCCAGATGGTATGTAAAACAGGGACCTTTACTGAGCCCAAAATACCCAGTATGAAGCTCACAGAGGCTTTCCGAGAAACAAAGACACTTTACCGCAATGAACTTATAAATCTATAAAACACATTCCACTTGAAAGTGTACCTACCCACCCAATGAAAAGGGCGTCAACCTCTTGGCTCCCAGAGCTCTAGCCCGCCACCTCCCATCCCCCACAACCCAGAGCTGAAGCTCTGGTAGGGTAGGGTATCAGAAGAACAACTTGCCTGAAGGGTCCGGCCAACGTGACTGTGGCATAAGGATCACACTGCCCATTCACAATGGGGAGGCCCTGGCACTCGAAGATGCTGAGACAAAGAAGACAGTGGTCAGGGAAGGGCTGTGCTGGTCAGGTAGACTGAGCCAGTGCTTAATAGGCCTGGTGAGTTCTGGCAAGAATGTGGATCAGCAATCACCAAGTACTGTGGAAGGACAGAGGGCAGAGCAGGTAGCCTTCACCAAACTACCTCTTAGGGTGTTGAGCCTTCTGGCCACCATGGTCACAGCCCCTCCAAAGCACCTACGTGACAGCTAAATACCAGCGTGTCACCCAGGGCCAGCACTGCCCTCTGCTGCTCAGAGGCCTGCGTTTACGACTCCTTCATGGGGCCACTCTTGCTTCCCCAGAGAGCAAGCTCTTAGCCTGGAAACCCACAGCTGCTTACAGGCAGAAGATTTATAGCAATGGACTGCGGTTGTCTATACATTTTGACACTGAGTACCGGTATTTTCCTGCACTGGCCTGTGAGTCCCGTATCTCCACCACTCTCAGGCTTTTGCCTGACTCCACCTCTTGGTTTTTAGTTCCATGGATCTTCTGGTCAGATGTTAGGCTCTGTGAAGTTTAGGAGACTAGAAGAAAGCTTCAGTTCCTTGGTTCCTGAGTTTGTGAACTAGCCAAGAGTGGGTGCTGGGAACCAAATGCTGGCCCTCTGCAAGAGCAGCAAAAGCTCTTAACCACCAAGCTACTTCTCCCCCTCAACTCTGGGATCCTTGAGATTCAGAAGCCATGTTTATTTGACTTAGAATCAGGGATAGCCCCACACTGTGCACCTGTCTAAGTACAACTTTTCAGGAATCAAGGTTCACAAACACAGGGCATGTTGTGGGAAACATTAAATGGCAATCCATGCTACGCCGGCATGGTACCAGCGGACAAGTATCTTTCTCCTGCCTCCCCTCTTCCTCTCTTCAACCCGGAAGTCCTGCCTCCCCGCCCAGTTATTGGTCCCTTGAAATCTTTATTCATTGAAGGTTCTGCCACAAGGGCAGCATTTCTGTGTGAATGAGAATGATAATAAAATGTCCACCACGTCTCTATTCCTGAACTTCATAAATGAAGAATTTGAAACACAGTAAATCCCCAAATCTAGAGTTTAAGGTACAAGAGCTGTGGAGTTGAGTGTTTAATTGTTATGGGCTTTGCTCTTCAACTGAACCCTCAAGACGTGCCTCTGCTAAGTTGGTGTGGAGATGTTGGGTTATGGCGCCATATACCAAGGAGCTCACCAGGGAAACACAGTGTACAGAGATGTCTCAGAAGGTGGCATCTACACTAATTCCTGACTGAGCCTACATGGAAAGCTTGGGCCCACTGCTGCACTGAGGGGTGGGGTTGCTAACCTTCCCTTCCTATCTTTACTGGACAGCTGAAGGCGGCTAGGTGTGTCGAATGGCCACTACAGGATTAGTCTCTGTCCCCCATATTCCCTCACTCTCCTACATCCTTATCGCAAACAAATATTTTCTATTAGCTGAGGACTCTTCTGACAGCTACAGAAAACAGCCGCCATGCTCAGGGTGGTGATAAAAGCTCAGCCAGTAGCCAACTGTCAGTTTCACCGTGGGGTGTGCTACTACTGTATTAGGATACTGCACAAGGCCTTAACCTGACCGTGGCCAAACAAGTGCCTGTTCTTTGTAAGTTACCTAGCCTCGGGTATCTTGTAACAGTAATAGAAAACAGATGGTGATGTTCTTAATCACCAGAGCTCACTTCTACTTGTCCGACCACATGGAAGACTCTCCAAGACACAACTTGGGTCCCTAGTAGAGGGAGAGGGGGCCTCTGAGACCTGAAAGCCATCAGGACAGGAGTGATGTATGGTGCTACTCTCTACACATAGAAGGAGAGGAAGCAATCAATCTGTCTTGTACATTTAGGGGCATGATATAAATAGGCAGCTTGGTGTACAGTCTCAGGGCCAGGGTGGGGCCGACCTAAAGTATGAATGCAAAATAAAATGTGCCTGTCTACACTCCCCTGGAGCCACAGATAGCTATAGGACCGCCACCCTTACAGAGGGGCTGCTGAGTGCTCCACTGCGAAGTCCGGGGACTAACTTTAGCTAGGAGTGACCTCATACATCCATACATACCCATGTGACTTCGTTGTTGCTCCTGTCCCCTGCATGCCCACTCATTTCTATTTCTAACTCTGGAAAGTAGTGCCCACTTCTTAGCTGAAGTGTGGTATGAAGTATGAAGTATTAGTATGAGGTATGACTGAATAACACAGGCTATCTGCAAGAGCTGTATCTCATGCCCAGGCTGGGCGTCAGATCCATGGGGGACATGAGGGATGAGAAAAGCAACCTCTGGGGAAACGTGGTTAGGTCCTCAGCTCCCTGGGTGACTTACCGTGCAGCGAGTTTGTGGCAGACAACACCAGTGTCCGTAATGACCTCACTCAGTCTCAGCTCCAGGTGGACCTTGCCCTGTAAGGCATAAGGACAGTGTCATGAACAGACAAGGCTTGGGGGAAATCTGCAGCCCTTCAAGTGGCTGGCACTTTTGCCAGAAGGTACCAAATCTAGACTTAGACATGAAGAGAGAGGGTGCAGCCCATTGGTGTTATACTGGCTCAGACGTAATGGGCTTAAGAGCATTCAAAAAGGACACATGGACACGTGGCCCCCAGAAGTGCTACAGATGCTATGTCCAGGGCGTGTTGTAGTGAGATACAGTATGAAAGACTCTCCCAAGAGGGCTGCAATCTCCACAGGGAGGCCAGAGCATCCAAGTCTCATTCTCCATGAAGAATGTTACTCTTCATGAATGCTTCTAGAAGGGCAACAGGTAGCTGGCAACCCCAACCTCCTTTGTTTATCTCTACATAGTCACACCATGAGAATGAGGAGGGAAAGGCATCCAGAGAACAAGACCTGCTCCCCAGCAGCACCCACAGTGGCATGTGGGACCTCCTGTGGGTTAGGTGCACACAAATGTTAATCCAAGGTGCCTGTAATTAGAGACAGGGAGGCTAAACCAGGCAGTTTCCAAGGCCTCTTGTGTTTGAAACCTTTGGGCTTCGGAGCCTTCAAACAAGGCCTTGCCTAGGAGAGCCCAAAATTGATACATTAGTTCACAACAAAGACATCTTACCGATCTGTGTCACCTCAAGCTAGACTTTCATTATCAAGTATAATTCTGTCGGGAGTCCCTCAGCAACTACTCAGTTGAGTGTAGCATCCCTTCAAAGAAGTGATTTCAAACCTCACCAAAATCCTATGTCCTACTGTAAAAAAACAAAAAACAAAAAACAAAACAAACAAACAAAAAAATGAACTATGACTCTCCTAAGAGAGAGTTCCTACACTAGGGTGGTTTGCTTTCTGTGACTGTGTGTGAAATCCCACCCATGCTTTCACGAGTGTGAGGGTCACACCATTGCTCTCACATGTGTGAGGATCCCACCCATGCTTTCACATGTCCTTCTTCTGTGAGCCTTTCTCTTAACCTTGGTACTTAAATATAAATTCAAATGTCTTCATTAAATTCCAGCTCTGCTTCACACTAACCAGTCCCAAAATTCTCTTTTGTATTGAAGCCACAAATCCTGATCTGACTTGAACTGAGATCTCTAAATATCTAGGGACACTCCTTCAGGCTTCTGAGGCGACAGTGGGTGCTAGGTCTCCTGCCTTTGGCACCCCCCAAGTGCTGCCATAAGGTGTCCTGGTTGTCTTGGCCAATTTGACACAAAGGTATACATAATTGAGAAGAGAGAACCGCCATTGAGAAAATCTCTCCATAGGACTGGGCTGAAGGCAAGCCTGCAGAGATTTTCTTAATCAGTGATTGATGAAGGAGGGCTCAGCCCGTTGTGGGCTGTGCCATCCCTGGACAAGCAGTCCTTGACTGTACAAGAAAACAGCCTAAGGAAGCCATGAAGCGCAAAGAAGTAAGCAGCATCCCTCCATGACCTCTGCACCAGGTCCTGCCTCCCGGTTCCTGTCCTGGGTCATGGACGGCACGTGTTAAGGTAGAATAAACCTTTTCTTCCTCCAGTTTCTTTCTTCCATGTGTTTTATCAAAATAATAGGAACCATAACTAAGACAGAAGGACCACGAAGGTAGATACCAGCTCTCCCCACCCTGTGACCCCACCCTTGGCTGTTTAGTGGTGAGGAAAACCTCCAAACCCTAAGAAGCACAATGTCAAGTGATTTTTGTGGCTCCATTTTCCAAGCCTGGTGGAGCTTGCCTGAAGCTCCTGCCCAGTGCTTGAGTAACTGCTGGCTGGGGAAGTGGCCATCCCAGCCCCCTGAAGTTGGCCATTTTTAGGACCCAGCTGTGAGCTGTTCAGATGGATGGAACTGAGTTTATCTTTTAGCCTCTGAAAGGCAGAAGCACTGGGGTGAGGTAGATGACCCCACCTCCCACAGCTGATGGCAGCTGCCTTCCTGTTTCCTGTTTTTCCCACACACTAGCAGTGCCCCAAGACTCAGCACCAACACTCCTCACAAGGGCGGGCCCCACCTCAATAAGCAGTGGCTTCCGTTTCTAGAGGTCTGGGAGAGGCCAGAAGGAGGTGAAAAAGCCGACTACATCGTGACCCCTCTGCACCATGAAGCTGCTCTAGGCAAGCCTGTGGCCAGAAGTCGCTCTGGTTCCAGCCCTGCACATGATGGGTGTTGCCCATCAGGGCGAGGTGTCAGGGCGGAGGCTGGGAGGTGCCTCTTGCCCTGTGGTCAGGTGGCTCTCAGCAACCATCAGGTCTACACCTGTGTTTCAGAGCCGTACTCTCTGATCCCAGGTCCCATATCTGGGTCCAGTTAGCTTCTACACCACAGGGACAGTTGCCTGCCTTCTCTTCAAGACCTAGTGAAGGGCAGACAGGGGGCTTCTAATTCACTCTGATCTGAGAGAGAAACACTATTTGATGGTTCAGAAAGGAAGTGCCGCAAGTCTCCCCTCTGGCCTTAAGATGACTATCACGAATGTCCATGAACGGAGGCGGTGACAGGTGACAAGGGTCCACTGTATGAGGTCCTGAGAGGAGCTAACTGGAGTCCCTAGACCTTGTCATTCAGCAGGGAACACTGGGGACAAGGAAAGTACCTTTAGTGTCATTCATCAGATACATGGGGGGAAAACCACAGAGTTCACTCCCCAAAGTCACAGGAACAGACTAGAAACTAGTAACCAAAAGAAACACACTCCAAATACATGGAGATTACAATGACTTCCAAATAACACTCTGATAAAAGGAGTCTCAAGGTGAACTTAAAAGTATTTTTAAGTAAATGAAAATGAAAGTGCAGCTTATCAGAACTTGTGGGAGTCACAGAAACACGGTATTAGAGGCTTGTTCAGAGCGCTAGCTGCATGCTCTGGGAAGGGGAAAGGCCCCGAGTCAGTAAATTAGGACAGAATCCTCCAAAAGCAGAAATAACCAAACATCTGATTAGAAGTAAACACACACACACACAGACACACACCTCAAAAACATAATCTGAAAGCAGGAAGTGAGAGGAAAACAAAACCCCAGTCAGATTCGCTGAAGAGATTGTTAAAGTGATAGACCTGTAGTCAGTCAGGTTACCAAACCGAAAGAGAAAGATGCAGCTTCCCAAGACCACAATGAGGGTGTGCCCAGCCTGAGCGTGCAATGGGACGGCCTGTGCTGCAAGCTGGCTGTGACCCACTTAACACGAAGGGTGTGGACTTTGGGAAACAATGACTGCCAACACCTGTCACAAGGGGGACTGTCAAGGTTCCAGGAAGATATACAGATCTCTGTCTAGTGTCCCTATAAACTTAACTGGTAACAAAATTTTGAGTTTATTGCTGCCTCATGAAACGAAGACAACTCCTGGCCAGTGCCTCAGAAGAGGGTGGCTTGTTCATGGACACTCCCCTCTAAACCGTCCCTAGCAGCCTGAGCGGTCACAAGGCCATGGCAGGGAGAAAGGTGGAGATGGCTCTAGGTGAGATTTGTGACGCCAAGACAAGGCAAGGCAAGGAAAAAAAAAAAAAGCAGGACTGGTCCAGGTAAGCAAAAAAGCCAATACTTCTCCCAGCCCCCATGCTCTCAAAACCCCCAGAGACAAAGGTGGCCCTTGACCATGGACAACCGCTGGCAACCTTTTGTATTATCTGACACCACAGAGACACTCCCAAACACTGTGGAAGAGGTGGTATGTCCACCCCTTCTCTGACCTTCACGGTCAACTCATATCCCCAAGGTGTTATTTGCCTGTATGAATTAGAGCTCTAGGGTGACATAGCGTGTGTCCTGAATACATCACATGTCCATAATTGGTTCAGAAACACAGATCTGGGAAGTCACAGTAGGGGAGGGGCCAGTGAGTTGAGGACCAGTGCCATCCTTCCCCATACCATTCAAAACTGGAGGATGCTGGAGGCTGCAGGGTGCCCCATCAGCTGCAGCCCCTGCCTCCTTGAGAGGACCATCCCCGTAGCTGACAAGTCTCTGTGAAGGGAGCAACAGACGTGGCTGACTCCGTATAAACAAGCAGCTTATCAAAGGCTTTCGAAAAGTGTCGGTTCCAGAAGGAAGCAAGACATTTAGCTGTCTTTCTCTCCATGTCTGTGACACATGGTCTCTCCTGTGGGCCCGGTTCCCTCTGTTGTAATGTGTGACTCCTTCCCATGAATTACAAAATAGGTAGATCCAAGAACCCAAATGTGGCTTTCTGCCCCTTCTAGAAACTGTAAATGTGACATTTCTAAACAAGCCACAGCTGCGGAGCAAAGATGGCGGTTACCATTTAAAGGTCAGACCGAGGGGAGGAGCTGCCTCCCTAGCTCAGCCTCCGTGAACGAAGCTGTAGCATCATACGCACCAGCGAGGAATTGAGTCCCATAGAGACCTATTTCTCCCTCAGCCCAGCAACAGCAGCCTAGACAACAGCTGTGCTCTGTGTGCACGCAGTGCCTGCAGTAGCCAGAAGAGGGCTTTGGATCTCCCGGAACTGTAGTTACAGATGGTTGTGAGCCTCCAAGTGGAAGCTGGGCTTTCTTTAATTGTTGATCTATCTCCCCAGCACTTTCAATTGCCTTTTACAATCCAAGGTCTCAGGATCATGAAGGGTAGTGGGAAGGCACAAGTAGGAACATGCAGGGTGACACTAGAGGGCTGGGGTCAAAATCTGTTTTCACTGACATAGCACAAAGCTTCAAGGGAGAAAAACCTGTCCCGGTGATAATTTAGTCACCTTCTGACATTGATTAAAAAACCCCCCTCCAGACATGAGATTGACACATGCACCTATATTGATAGCTTTGTGGCGATAAAATGGTTCTGAATCCTGATTGTAGTCGCTGTGATACAAATGTGTACATGGGCTAAAGTTGCAAAGAAATCTACTAACCCAGCAGTACCAATAACTCGCATGCTGTCCATGGGTTAACAGGTATGTAAAATGTAGTCCAGGTCCCCAGCCTAAGGAAGGCAGGGATCCTGGCACAGTACAACACTCACGGACTTGCAACATAACACTCAGTGAAACAAGACAGTCACAAGAGATGGACTTTTCTCACCTGAGTTCTAAGCAAGTCACTGCCTCCCCACCCACCCATGTCCTCATTTCTGGCCCAGCAGAGTAGTGGATTCTGGGCCTGGGAATCTGGGTTTAATGGGTTGAAAAGAGATGTGGGGAAGGGTAGTGGGAAGGCACAGCTAGGAATGCACACGATGACACTAAGCTGTACTTAGCAATGGTTGGAATGGCAAGGTTTATAAGACGCGTGTTTTACACACTAAAAAAAACTAAACAGAGTGTGTGTTTGTGTGTGCGCATGCATGTGTGTGCATATATATGCGTGTGCATGTGTGTGTGCATGTGTGTGTGCATATATGTGTGTGCCTGTGTGCATGCATGTGTGCATATATGTGTGTGTTGTGCCTGTGTGCATGCATGTGTGTGCATGTATGCACATACATGCTTGTGTATCTGTGTATGCATAAGTGCATGCATGAGTGTGTGTATGCTGATAAGATCAGACAGAATAAGTGCACAGTCACGTGACCTGTACCAGCCACACCAGGTCCTCACAAATGGTATCCCATCTTTAGACAGGAAAAAGATAACATCCAAACTTCCTGGCAATATTCCCTGCAGACTTCCGTCTGCAGCTTCCTGTGAACCTGCAGCCATTTAAAGATGAAATGGCTGACAGACAGCAGGAACTTGTCAATGAAATCTAACTCAAGGAAAACTAGGCCTGGAAAGGGATCTCCGCAGCTCTGTGCAGGCGCTGAGCTGACCTCGGCCCTGGGGATTTCACGAGAAATAAGCCTGAAACTCCAAAGCAATGGAGAAGCTTCCTGAGCCAGGAGGGAAGGCAGGGACGGGGACAGCCTTCAGAAAGGCTCTACGTTCCTGCTAGAGTACCATGACTGCTTCTGTAGATGATCGCTGCACAATTTAGCTCCCTCAATACAAGTGGGTCAATGGGAGGCTGGATCAATGAATAGGAAATCAGACATGTCCCTCCATGGCTGAGATTTCTGCAGGCTCCTTTGCACCTTGGCCATGAGAGTCTACTCAGTGCCTCACTGTCTCTGTGCTGATTTCACTGCCAACTCTACGGATGACCTTTGACCTTGGCACGCTGGCCCTCTGCATAGAAAAGCCAGGCTGAGGAAGAGAAACCTTGAGGATGTGGGGCAAACAGACTACTAGCCTAGACAGCCTAGTAGTCCTGTAGTCCTAGGACACACAGATGCACAGCTCAGAGCTTCCCCCGTTAACTGTTAATAAATTCTTTCTGCTGAATTACAGCCTGGCTCTTTACAATGCCTGTTTCATGGACTTTCCCCAATCTCCATCTACACAGGATAAAACCAGCATAAATCCCCATATCCCACAATGCATCTAGCACTGCCAGGCTACATGTAAGTCTCCACAGCCTACAAAACCCCTGCTTTATACAGATGAGGCTTGCAGAGGCTGGCCACCTACCCATGTCACCCCTGAACAGGGGAGCTGAATTCTGTGACCCAGCTCCCAGTCATGACATGGCCACAGCAAAGTGAAAGGTCACTGCAGCTGTCCTTTATCTAAAACCAGGGCTCATGACAAGGGCCCCAGTTGTGAACAGGTTTGCACCCTGGGTTTGTGACCCCTGCTTCATCCCCTCTTACAGGCAAGTTCAGGAGTGACCACACTAAGGGTAGAAAGACCAGGCTATGGGGTTTTACGCTGCTCATCTAGGGACAGCCATGCCAGGCCTACCTAAGTGTCCATGATCTCTCTACCCCTGTAAGCTGGGTGCTCGGTCCCAGATAGCACACTATGTAGGCACGCCGTGGGGAGGCCGCTGAGGGGATGGGAACCCGGAGGTCGGCAGATCCTGTGGCTCAGCTTCTCTCTCCAGGAATAGCAGCACAGAGCCTGACCCACTCTTTGCCTTCTTTGTCACCTCCCTCCCCACCTTCTGTATTTTTCAAGTTGCTTCCATCTGCCTGACAATGCGTTCCAGTAACCAGAGCGACAAACACAACCGATGAGCAGGCTTGCAGAGCTCAGTCAGGGAGGTGAAGACGCAGTGCAGCGTGCTGAGCCGGCTCCCCTCCCACCTCAGGCCCATAGCCTATAGCTGATCTTACCCCAGCCCTACACGTGTGCGAGCCTCACCTGCACCTCTGAGTCTGCGTCTACATGCTGCAGCTGGAACCAAGTGTCCCTGTTGTGGTACCTCTGCAGGTCTTCCTTCTGGATGGCCACCTTGCCTGGAACACAGAGAGAGAGTAAAGGCCATGGAGGGGGAACCTGTGGAAACACACGAGAGGTCAAGGAGGCGGGAGCCCCAGTCTGTAGCAAGGTTAAGACTTGGATGCTCCAACACGTCAGAACACACTTCACACTGGCTTTGGTCAAGGCTTCAGACTTGCCTGTTCACATAACAGCACTTCCTGCAAGCCAAATGTCACAAGAGTCAGTTTTTACAGGTAAGCCAGTCTTCCACCTCACCTGTATCTAAGTTGCTGCAGCAGGCTGGCTATAAGAGAAAGGGGCAGGCCTATTTTCTGCCATTAGTGGCCTGCCAGGCTCCCACACAGCCCATCTGGCTGGCTGTCCACCACCTCTGCTGCCGTCCTTTCCCCATGATGTGGTTGGGAGCAAAACACACTACGTAGGTTTATGACAATCTGGTAGGAGTGTGTGTCTACTAATAAAAGCTGTAGAATGGTACACAAATGTGCATCTTTTACTTAAGTATCGTGTGGCATATGTGGTGGGTGACCATGCCCATAGGCCTGAAGGACAGCAGTTGTCACAGGGGCCCTCCTCCCTTCCCCTACCTGTTAGGTATTCCTTTGATTTTTCCCACTATAGGGTCCTGAGGCCTCTGACCACTGAAGGCGGCTACTGTGCGGCTCTTGCAAACAGACCTTTGTCCCACAGTGGGAGGTGACTTTATTTTTTAAGTCTCTTGTGAATCATCCCACATGAAAGTTTCATAAGATGGAGCTTATGTCTGTGGGGAAGGATAACAAAATCCTGTGGCTCTGTGTTCAGCTCGCTGGACAGCAGGCTGACCTCTGAAGCACGAAGCTCGAAGAGTTATGTCCTTGCTACTCTGTGTTTTCAGGGGCTGATGCTGGCATGGGGGGAGGGTGGGGGCTGGCATATGTATAATACTTATCCTGACTCCCATTCTTTAGACATTGCTACCAGCATTTATTTTTGAATTCCTTCACTCAATTTATACAAGACTCAAGACATTCAGAAGGAATAAACAGTAAAGCATCATCTCCCTTCTGGGGTCCAGCATCTCCCTCTTGGGGTCCAGCATCTCCTTCCTGGGGTCCAGCATCTCCCTCCTGGGGTCCAGCATCTCCCTCCTGGGGTCCAGCATCTCCCTCCTGGGGTCAAGCTGCCACATGGGGTGGGGCTTTAACAGCTTCTTCTTGTTCTCCCAGCTGTGAAATGGATTCATTCTCCCCATGGGCTCACACATCTGCATGAAGTCACCTTCTCTTCTGTGCTGTCAGACAGAAGCATTGGGCTCCTTGACCCCTCCCAGCCACAGAACTCATATCAGCCTCTTTACACAGAAGTCCCTACTTCAAGCATTTTGTTATAAAGCCCCAATGAATCGAAGCACCTGGCACCCACACTGCTGACCCAGGCTCTGGAGGAAGTGTAGCAGCTTAGGAAGGATGGTAAGCTCAGTTCGAGACACACACCGGCTTGTGACTCAAGCTTCACAAAGAGCAGATCCAACCAAAGCTCCTCCCTCTCCAAGATGGAGGACTCATGCATGTGCTAGTATGTTTTCTCCCACTGTGGACTTTTCCAGTATGGCTACTTTGTGAGACACACTTATGTTGTCATACGAGGCAAACAGTTATAGAACTGTGTGGTGCAGCTAGAATTTCATCTGTAGTCTTTCACACTGTCTGAGGGAGATACTGAACCCCAGGAGGGAGATGCCAGACCCCAGGAGGGAGATGCTACAGTCATCCATTCATGCACTGTCTGCTAGGCCTGGCCCCTGCTCCTGTGAGGCAGATGGGGTCTTCGCTCCTCAGGCAGCGTCTGTTTCCCTCTTCTTTAGAAGCCTCTACTGAAACTGACCTCAGTTCAGGTTTCTAAAACACACACAACCAGGTCCCTCGGGTCCTTTCTTCTTTGAGAAGAGAAACCTGTCACCTAGAGGTCCCCATTTCTCATGGCCCATGGCCTTAAAGCAAGAAGCCATCAGGCCAGTCCCTGGGAGTAGTGAGGACTGACATATGTCTTACAGAGTGTCTGAGGTCCTGATAATACCTCAGAGAGTACCCAAGGACCCAAGCCAACTGCTCTATATCCTGAGAGAGGAACCCCACCCCAAGACCTCAGAGGGAAACCAAAACCTTCAAACACCAGATCTAAGAAGGCTTCCCATGTCTAAGAAGGCACCCCAAACCCAAGAGTGGCATCAGATCCTGGAAAGCCCCTCAGCACTCTGAAAGAGCCCCAAATCTTCAAGAGAGCACCCCTCTAGTGAAGGGACTAGAGCCTGGCAGTGGCCAACCAAGGTCTGTCAGAAAGAACTGGCTTCTAGGGTGTCAGCATTCTAGCATTCTACACATAGCAGGGCAAGCTCCCCTCTGTCCTCTGGACTCGGGGCCTAGAGCCCTGTGCCAGGTGGAAGCCAAGAGAGAGGAAGGGATCGATCAGTTCAAAATGGCCGACAGCAGCCACAGCACAATGGAGGTACAGTGTCCTCAGGAAACAGGCGAAGCCCAATCAACAGTGGCTTTCAGAGCAGACCTTCCCTGGCTGTGCCTGAGCAGCAGCTGGTCAAGGGGATACCCAGAGCAGGTCACAAACTACAAGCAAACCGCCATCAGAAGAGCCAAGGCCCAATACTCTCAGGAGACTACAGGACACAGCCCTGAGGAAGGCTAATCTCCATAGCTAAGTACTGACATACTTAGAAAGGCAGATGGTTCCACTGTGAGCTGCCTGACAGGGAGTTTCCCCTGCCCACCTAGAGGAAAACTACCTGTCCTGGTTTCTCCCTTGTAAAACACCTGGAATAGCACATTTCACTCATTCTTGGAAGCCATGACCTAATTTTCTCTTGGCATGTTGGGGATGCACACGGCTTGTTGGAGCTGAGGGACATTCATGGTCTAGCCTCTCTCCAGGTGACACTGAAATCGTGGTGGAGAGACTGCTGGCTGTGGCAGATTTGTGGTTCTCCTGCCCTTTGCTGATGGAAGCCTCAGCTGGCTCACACTTACAAAACAAGCAGAGAAGAGCAGCCCCTCCTGCTACCCTGGTTCAGTCTTCCGCCAGCTCCCACTACCCCTAACAAAAGGTAAAAGAGGGTAGGGATGTAACTCAGTTGGTAGAGTGAGTGCCTATCGCACGGGGCCCTAGATTCCATCTTCAGTATCACATAAAACCTTCTACAATATGAACTATCAATGTCTGCCCTCAGAAGTTCAAGTTCGCCATAGCAAGTCTGAGGTGGTTGGTTACACGAGACCTTGTCGAGGAAAAAGAAAATGAGGTGCCAGCAAAATCCACAGGTTCTACACAGACAGCGTTCAGGGAGCTCAGCGTCCTGTGGGTCATGGTTGGACTGGCCTATGCCGGAGAGGAAAGAACAAGGAGAACCTACATCAGAGACCAGGAAACATTCCCTACACAGATACACAGAGAACTGTGTAGGGGTGGGGGATGAAGAGTATAGTCCTCATGAAGGGTACCCTGGGAAGGGAGATGGAGCCTGGCCACCCACAAGAACAAGAACTTGTTGTTTTGCAAGAACAAGGTCAAGACAGTCTGCAAACTGGGGCCCTATAATGTCTCCCCAATAGTTCATATCCATTTTCTACTTGTGATAGTACCACGCTATTGGTGAAAAAAATGGAAGTCTCCAGCTGATTTTGATAGTGAAAATTTGGTCCCAAGTCTGATTCAGCTCCTCATCCTCATACCCGCTTAGGTGGCCCTTGGCACCCCTAATAGCAGCTGACTAGTGGTGGCTCATACCCTGAAGCCCCTGGAAGGCAGATACACAAAGCTTTGAGCATCGGAGCCCCTTTGAGCATCAGAGAGCCCCTTCAGATGGAGACTGATCAGGACTCAGGACTTTTTGTGTTGTGTTCCCCTCACGTGGACTCCCGTTGAGTTTGGGGACATAAGTACAGAAAAGGGTTATTCCAGATCCAGTTACACACAATCAAGTCCCCTCCCTTTCTTTACCCCATGTCACATCCATGAATATTGTTAGTTGGACATAAATAAAAATAATCAGACCGGGCAGTGATGGTGCACGCCTTTAATCCCAGCATGTGGGAGGCAGAGGCAGGCGGATTTCTGAGTTCCAGGCCAGCCTGGTCTACAGAGTGAGTTCCATGACAGCCAGGGCTACACAGAGAAACCCTATCTCGAAAAACAAACAAACAAAAAAATCAGATGCTCAAACTATGTCATGCCAATATGGACAAGCAACTAGTCACGTTGATGGGGACAGGCTGGGATGCAGGGTACCGAGTTCTAGGGTGGATCTCAATTGGTACCATCTGGTGGTCATTGTGACAGTCCGACTGTCCGGAAGAACTTGCAGACCACCATTGTTTCCCTACCCCTGAAGGAAGATACAGGAGGCCACGGACACCACATGAACACTGAGACAATCCATTCAAAGAAAATTCCGAGAAACAGGATGAGAAACAAAAGCTGCACACCAGCAATCGCAACCACACAACATAAACTGTGGGTGAGCAAAAGTCTAGAAGGACGATGTCTTTGAGGGCTGGTGCCTCAAGGACCCTGAGAACCAAACTCACCAGCCTGGCTGATAATGAGGACTCATTAAATGATTGCAAAATGAGTACAGAAACTGAGAAACAACACAGATGTACAAACAACTAGGACGTGCTGCATTGGAGAAGCAATACAGGTGTGGTTAGCTTTTCTATTTTACACCTTTGTGTGCTCAAATTAAACCTATACATAAGTGTCTTCATATGCACAGATTTATTCATGTTTATGTGTTCCTTCAGCACACTGATCATATGCCAAGCAAGCACCCAAGGAATGAATAAAATATACAGATCCCTGTCTTCAGACATCTTACAGACAATGGGATACAGACACACAGAGATGAGTAACCCCGATATCCGATGTGGAGGCACTCTAGGGAAAATGAGGCAGAGAAGGGCCTAGAGACCAGTCTCCAGAGAAACAGCAGAGGGGGGAGGAAGAGCGTGTGGGGGTAGCCGTGAGAAATAAGCCAAGGTCCTCAATGAGAAGCGAGTCTGAGCTGCCTGCGAGCAGATGGTGAGGTTGGGTATGAAGAGCGAGCTGAAGACTGGCGTAAGACGTGGGCGTCACTTGGGTGTGAGGGAGTAAGGGGTCGGGTGTGAGGAAAGAGATGAAACACAGGAGAGGAACATGTATAAAGTCAGATGTGAAGGGCAGGGTGAGATCCATGTGAGGTGAGTGTGAGGAAAGGTGTAGTGGGCGTGAGAGACAAGTGTGAGGGAGAGGGATGAAGCCGTGGGATACAGGGGGCGTGAGGAGGGTGTGAGGTCAGATGTGATGAGGAAGGCGAGGGGAGCGGAAAGAGTGAAGGCTGAGGCGCAGGGCAGTGACGAAGGCAATGTCTATGTTAAGGCTGAGGTACAGGGTGGTGATGGCTGGTATGAAGGGTGAACGTCAAGGTCGAGTGAGATGAAGTGTAAAGGGAAGTAAGAGATGAGGTGAGGTTCCGGAGGTGACGTACAGTAGATGTGAGGGACAACTCTGCAGGTGTGAGGAGTGTCTGTGAGATTGAGTGTGAGCAGTGTGTGAGGTCAGAGTCAAGTAGCAAGGTGAGATGGGTAAGGAGCTAATGTGGGGTGTGTAAGGGATGAGGGGAGGCCTGCACGAAAAGTGAAGTAAGGTGAGGTCCACCCGGGGGATGCAGGGAGGGTTGTGCCTAGTGTGAAGGGAAAGCATAAGGAGAAAGTGAGGTGGGGTGTGAGGGGCATGTGAGGGGCAAGGTTAAGTGGCCTGAAAAGCAAGTAAGAGAAATGTGGAGTGCTTTGAATGAGAATGGTCCCTGTAGGGGCCTGTGTTTGAGTGCTCGGTCCCCAGTTAGTAGAACTGTTTGGGAAAGATTAGGGGTGTGGCCTAGTTGGAGGAGGTGTGTCACTGGGGGTGGGCTTTGAGATTCAAAAAACCCAAACCAGGCCCAGTCTTAGTCCCCTCCTCCCCATCCGCCCTCTGCCTGCAACTTCTGGATAAAATGTTAGCTCCCAGTTACTGCTCCAGTGCCATGCCTGCCTACTGCCATGCTTCCCACCATGACGATAATGGACTAACCCTTGGAAACTATAAGCTGGCCCCCAATTAAATGCTTGCCTTGATCATGGTGTCTCCTCACAGAAATACAACAGTGACGAAGACAAGGCTTAAAGACTATAGAGTGTGAGAAGGAGTAAGAGAAGTGTGTGAAGTCGTATGTGGGGCCTCAGGGAAGATGGGCGCAGGGGCTAAGGGGCTGAGGTAAATGGGTTTGGGGTGAGGTGAAGTCTATGGAGAGGAGTGAGGAAAGGTGGGCACATAGGAATGGGTCAGGTGGGGCATGAGGGTGAGGCTACGTGGGATGGAAGGGCTGAGGTGTGGTGAAGAAAGGTGGGTCTCATGCGAGAGTTAGGGTGAAGTGGTGGTGACGGTTGGCGTGAGACAGGTGACGGGGTGAAGATTGAAGTGCGTGAAGTAAGGGTGAGGTCAGATGTGGGGGTGAAGCAAGGTTCTGTTCCTCCTACAGTTCCATTGACACGCCCCCATCGAGACTCTGGCTGAAAGGTCCAGGGCTCCCCATCTGTCCGGGCTTAGTGTCCTCTCAGCTTCAGCAGTGTTCTCTTCTGCATCCCTGTGACTTGTTCACCTCAACTGACAGGGACCTCAGACAACACAGAGGGAGTCAGTCACTTCCTTCTGTGAGCAATGTGGGTCAGGCAGCAGTGGCCTCCTCTGCCCATCTGTGGTGGGTGAACTCTGGCACCACACCATTCCTGTTCTCCTACTTTGGACAATCTTGGATTCAAGGGAATCCAAGATTAATTATTATCCAAAATAATAACCACCCTTTGGCCTGTTCTGTCACCTAGACTCCTCATGCAACTACTGTCTAGGGAGAGTGTCAGGGTTGCCAACTTCTTGAAGCCACGGGGAAAATGAAGCTCAGAGACATAAGGGGTTGACGTGGACTTCAAACATGTCTGACTGGCCCCAAACCCTCCCACTGGCCTTTTCATATCCCTACTACTCTGCTGGAGTTAGGGGTGAGACCAGCCTAGAGACAGTGAAGAAGAAAGGTTCACAGTTCAGACTGCCCTGTGGTTACCTGGGAAGGAGTTCTTGAAATTTGACTAGGGATGTTTGGGGACACACTACATGTTGCCCTAAAGTGATGCTCAGAAGACCCTGATCAATGTGTTCTGGGTATGAGACTCCAGTGTTACAGTCTTCTGCACATAAGGTCATTATCCGCACACCGTTCTGCATTATCAGGTCAAAAGGAAGGATGATTCGAGAAGCTACAAACACCAGGCCAGGCCACACCGGCAAGCCTCTAAGCTGGTCCCATCAGGAGTGACTCAGAGCCATACAGTCCTGTCCAGGAAAGCTTCAAATTAAGTGCTAATCTCCTCCTAGTCATAAGGGCAGCAAGAGAGTGCTTAGGAGAGATTTGCCATTTCTCCCAGGATGAGACCCTCTTTGTAAAAAAGAAGAAAATGTCCATTTAAGTACCTACCATTTTAAGTACCTACCTATGATGGAATCCCTTCTGAAAACATCTCTATCAAAAATGTAAAAGGACAGGTGGCGAAAACTCCGAGGGATTTCACAGTAAAAGTCCTCTCCGTAAAAGGGGCTAGACAAACAAACAAAATGCACACGGTTAGAATGTTTGTGGCTGAGTCCACCCAGAGGACCGACTTGAACAAATCAGAGAGCTCAATGCGGGGCTGGGGGCAGGGCGCTGGTCATTAATAATCTCTAGCGCATGGATCCACACATAACACCACCCCCAAGACTGTTACAGAGACCTGACTGTAGCTGAGGCGTGGGGGTTGTACTCAGTGACGCATCGAAAGGAAAACTCACACTGACGTTTCTGATATGTGACTTTCCCCATAGACCTGCCTGTCCTTGGTTTCTGTATGGAGGACCCAGCCCCATAGCTGGCTCCCAGGTCTCATTCTCCCAGGGCTCATTAGCCCCCTCGTGAGTCACCCCACAGCTGCAGCAGCCCTACAAATGGAAACTTAAAAATAAACCGACGTTCTAATTAAAGGGGCAGAAAGCCAGAGGGCTTTGTCACTAAACAAACTTCCCATTGTTCTGGGCTAGGAAAAACTTGCTCACGACAGACACTAGGAAGAGGACACCAGACATGGAGAACTGCTTTAGGAGACCCAGCGATGACTTCAGCACACACATGAGGGTCTGACTTGAAGTTGGATGTGATTCCAAGTCCATGCATGGTCGTGGCTGAGGTCCAAACGGGAAGGGAGACTGTTGACGAGGGAACCAAGCGCGTTACTGTCAGAGAAGCCGCAGGGGAGCACATGCAGGGAGGACCATTGGCATTCACGTACCTAACACCTGCTCACCACTGCATACAAAATCAACACAAAACACATCGCACACCAAACCTAACGGTTAGAAATACAAACTTCTCGGAAGTCCGTGGGGACAAAGCTGTGACCTGGAGTTGTGTAGAGATTTCTTCGATATGATATTATAAGCAAGACAGCTTTTAAAAACTTGGTTAACTCAGACCATTAAAATGTAAAATTTTAATTTAAGATGCCTATGCTGAGACTGGACAGATGGCTCAGTGTTTAGAAGCTCTTTGCTGTTCTTCCAGAGAATCTGAGTTCAGCTCTCAGTATCTACACTGGGCAGCTCACAACCGTCTATCATCACCCCGGCTCCAGAGGATCCAACACCCTTTTCTGGTCTCTCACGCACGCACATGTGCGCACACACACATATACGCACAACAAATAAATAAAAATAAGTCTTTGAAAACTTCATGCTTTAGAACACATAATTAAGAGAGTAGAAAGGAGAACCTACAGAAAGTATCTGTAACTCGGTTATCTGATAACGGGCTTCTATCCACGGTAGGTCCGCTGCATCTCACTTAAGACAAATGGCCAGGAAACAAACAAAAGATGACAAGTACCATTAGCAGTCGCGATCTGAATGTGTGATGTCTCCCCACAGGTGCTTTCTGTTTGAACACTCGATTCCCAGTTGGTGGCACTACTTTAAGAATATTGCCTAGCTAGCAAAAGTGGGCTCCTGCAGGCGGGCCTTGAAGCCATGCCTATTTCCAGTTGCAGACTGGGCTCCCTGTTTCTTGATCTGCCAGACGGCGAGAAATGGCAGCGGCTTCTATCTGTGTTCTGTCACAACAACGGAAAAAAGTAGCTGTGCATTGACCATGGTGGGGAAATGCAAATTCAAGCAGGAAACACAGGGGACACTTCCAGCCTGGCCTCTGGGTGGGACAGCATCACTTAGTGTTCTAGCGTGAGCTCACAGGAGCTCAGCACACCTGCCTTCTCCGGCCGGGGCATGGACACACTACTCCATTTGTATGTAACACTATAGTATACTCGGCCAGAAAGTTACAGAAGAAACTACTTCTTCCCAATGAAAACGAAATCCTCAAAGTGAAAAATCTAAGAGACTGAAGTTGCTTTGAGCATTTCGGGTAGAAAGAAGAATTAAAGATAACAAGAGATATCATTTTATGGTTCATAGGAGCAGGATGCCAGAGTACTTCCGTCCAGAGTTTCTTAGCTTAACAATGCTTTGTAAGGAAATTGTACTCGACCCTTGTATTCATGTGAGTCTTTGGTTCTCCTATACGTGTGCCAGACACAAATACAACAAGAAAGCAAGGCCCTGTGTGGATCTCCATTCCTTAGCCTCCGTGCTCTTCAGATAAGACTCTTGAAACCATTGAAGAAGGAACGTCCACGTCAGGAGGCCGTGTGTGTGTGTGTGTGTGTGTGTGTGTGTGTGTGTGTGTGTGTGTGTATGTGTGTGTCTGTGTGTGTGTGTGTGTGTGCGTTTGCATGGGTGTGAGCAATCCTATGTGTGTGTGTACCTCTGTGTGTAGTGTGTATGCACATGCCTGTGGGTGCAGGGGTGTGCGTGTGGTACACCGATGGACACGTGCATGTGGACACAGATGTGTGCAGATGTGTCTGAGTACACATGAACACATATGCACGTATGCCTTCTTGCGTTTTGCTATGTACTTGTACTCTGGGTCCAGCTGGGTGTCCACCTACATGCATCTCTGAGCACATAAACTGCACATGTAAGCCACAGACTTACGTGTCTCCCCACAGTGCGTTGCCTTTGTAGTGTGGAGTGAAACCTGTCCACCTCCACACAAAGCCACAGATGCTGGAAAATGTCGGGATTTTGCAAAAACAAGACACCTCTTTATTTCTGTCTATGAACGTTCCGAGATGTGTCACTGTGGAAACAGCCCATGTTCCATAGGCTTTGGTCCAATAACGGAAAAACTGTCATCTATCCAAAGACTCAAAGAATGGAACAGAGGAAGAACAAACCCAGAAAGACACCTTGTCACCCACTAAAAAAACTAAACAGCCATAAGAGCTACTAGATGGCTCCATTTAATAGTCAACTGTAAAACATTCGTTTGTTTTAAGTATGAAATAGCTCCTCTGCATATATGCACGTCGACACCCAGGGATGGACACTGAAGTGACCATTTGGGTTAAGACGATTGAATGTCCAACTCCAAACCATCAGATGTTCCTGTCCCTTTTAGGAAGCCTGTGAGGTGGACCTCTGAGAACCAGTCTCCAGAGACTGACCTGCAGTGCAATCCTTGGTCACAGCAAATCCTGCCACATCGAGGGTTCTATTATAACCCACCTACTGAGGGGTTCAGAAGACATGCCACTTAGCTCTCCATTACAAGAGCAAATCTCTGAGATGGCCAATTTACAAAGAGAAAGGGAAGATCTTGGCTGAGAGTTTTGCAGATTCCAGTCCGTGATTGTCTGGCCCGTTGTCCTGGGATGATGTGAGACACATCATGGTGGGGCATTTGACAGTAAAAGTTTAACTTCATGTCAGGAAATCAGAAGGGAGAAACAGAAAAGAACCTGGGTCTCACTGTTCACACTGGGCTGCTGACACTGGGCTCTCACACTGAGCTGCTCACACTGTGCTGTACACACTGGGCTGCTCACACTGGGCTGTTCACACTGGGCTGCTCACACTGGGCTGCTCACACTGGGTATAACTGCAATGACCTAAAAATGCCCAGTAGGTCCAGTACAGCAGACAGTGAACATTGTGCCACACACCTTTTTAAAAAAATTTTTTCTAGTAAGGTCAATCACCATAAATGTTTTTTTTCTCTTATTTCATTTAATATGTTTTTAGCTTGAGTGGGATTTTGTTCGTTTGTTTCTTTATATGGGACAGGGCCTCACAATATAGCCCAGGTTAGCCTGGATCTCACTAGGTAGCCAGGCTAGACTTGAATTCACAGTGATCCTGCTGCTTCAGTGTTTCTGAGTGTTAGGATTACAGGTGTGTGCTACCATGCTTCATATTCTCCTATGACTCCATATAACTTTTCAAGTTGAGTTTACTTCCTGTGAGTCACCTCAAGACTTTGGGAATTAGGGTGGGACACTGGGAAGTGAGGGAAGGAGTTTACTAACCAAGAGACCTACTGTGTGCAGGCTAAGTTTTTATGAACCTGGCTCAACGGGTAGACAGAGACAGAGAGAGACAGAAACAAAAAGAGACAGGAAGAGACAGAGGGAGTGAGGGGGGGAAGGAGAGGGAGAGGGAGAGAGAGGAAGAGAAAGAGAGTGCAAATGTAGCTCTGTATCGGAGGGGGAATGGTGCCCACAGAGAATGAAGAGGAATCCGTGCTGCAGAGCCTGGAGAGATGGGCTCTTTGCCCCATGGAGCTGTGAGGTTTGAGCAAAGGGTAGAGGCCAAGGGAGGCTGGCCTGGCAGAGCTGGTGTTTGTTTTCACAGGAGGCAAGGGTTTCAGAGACAGATCCCACGTCCTAAATACAATTCAGCTTTCTTTCTTTAAAAACAGTTTGGGCTGAGTTATGTTTTAACATTTTTTTGTATATGCACGTATATGCATATGTGCATGTATATGTAAATGTGTGTGTACATGTATACATGCATGTATATGTATATGTAAATGTGTGTGTACATGTATACGTGCATGTATATATGTGCCATGGTGAGCATATGGAGATTAATGGACAAGCTGGAGTCAGTCTTCTCCGGCACTGTGTGGGTTCCAGGAATCAGACTTAGGTCATCAGGCTTGGTGGTCAGCACCTTTACCCACTCCCCTAATCACAAATCACTCAGGGTTTTAGACTCATGACTTCTTTGTGAAGAATAAGAAAGGAAACCAAAAGCAGTAACCTTCTCCACTCACTATCACCCTGGCCTGTGGTCTTAGCCCAGTGAGAACCCAACAGGACAAGCTTTCCCTGAGCATGAAGGCTTGCAGAGCATTGGGGACCCCGATCTGTGGCTAACAAGCATCCTCAAGGCACAGGTAAATGCTGCAGACACGTGAGTTTCTCAAGTCCAAGTGATGGCCGGACTTGGGGGGTCAGCTGGGCAAGTTGTAGTAGGTTGCTCATTCCCTGGGGTGTGCATGGCAGAATTCCTGCTCATGCCTGGCCACTGGGGCAGGGCAATGAGGTAGATGAGACCCCAGGACAGGTGGGTCAGCTCTTAGAAACAAAGTGCCCACAGTGACATCTGGCAATGGAACCGCCGTGAGCGTTACTAAGAAGACCCAGGCCCTGAGCCACGTCTGATCATCAGGACTGCTACAAACCAGTGTTGCTATCCACATGCCAGACGGGACATATAAATGGGAAAGTGTAAATGGGAAAACAAATATAAACGCAGCCAACTGCCCAGCTCCTTTGCACCCCAGCCTGGCAATCTATTCACAAACTGGACTCCCAGCCACTCTCTTGTGCAACCATCAACTTGAGATTTCCAAAGCATCTGGATTGAGTGTTCCTGGAACTCCGTGTACTGCAGATTCGTTGCTATTATGAAGTATTAAGAGGAATGTAATCTAACTATGGTGTTTAGAAGCGGGACCTTTTGGCTATGGAATAAAGAGAGCTGGGCATCGTGACTTTTGCCTGTAATCCCCACTACTTGGGGGTCTAAGGATTATTGGTATCAGGCCAACCTGGGCTACACGACAAGGCACTGTCAAAAGGCTGGAAGGTGTAGAGGGAGGGAGGGAGGGAGGGAGGGAGGGAGGGAGGGAGGGAGAAAGGAAGGAAGGAAGGAAGGAAGGATTAGTAAGGCCACAATGACACCTTGGATAGAGGTACAGACCACACACATGGATTCCCACATATACATCATGCACAGTTTGTCCCACCATGACACCTCTGCTGCCTGGGGACACTACCCAGTCTTTACAGTCCACCCCATGTATGTCAGATAGTCTGTAAAGACAACTGACAGGCTGCTGCCGCTCAAGTCTAAAGTGGTTTCAATTGTTACATTTAGAATTCAGTTCCTGGCTGCTTAACGGCCACACATAACCTGCGGCCACCAGACTCAACAGAGAATGTAGAAGCAATGGACACGCAGAGGAGCCCTTGTCCTTGACCGCCCTGTCCTTTTAGGCCAGCACCTGAGAAAAATCTCAGGCTGATCTATGGGACAGGAAACAGAGGCTCGCTTGGGCTACTGGTGGGATGGACTTTGCTTTAGACACGGCGCCACACACCACAGCCCTGCCTCTGCTTCAGAAACAGAGAAGGCAGGACTAGCGGATCTGACCTTACCAGCTCTAAGTTTTCCAGCAAGTCTCCTTCCTGTCACAGAGAGGGGACCTAGATTCTCTGGTCTTTGCTGAAGGTGGCACGAGACCAGCACCAGCACTCTCCTCAGCGAGCATGGGACATCACTGAGAGAAGCGCAGAGGCCTCTACACGTGGCATGCCGCAGTCACCAGGCACAGGAAAGGTGGCCCAGTCACACCCCCTCTGGCTGAGAGGCAGGTCACAGTGTGGGCAGCAAGGACTTCAGGCTGAATGATAGGGACTGGAGCCAAACCGGGCCAGATGCGAGCCTCTCTTCAGCACATATCCAGGAAAGCATTTTGGGGGCGACAAATTGATTCATGATATGATTTATATGCAAATCTGGAGAATTTCCCATATTTCACTCCTTTATACACGTTGAGTTTGGGAGCCTTTTAAAACAGGAGACATTCATGGGAACAAATATTTTCTTCCATTTTAACAAACATTAAAAACTCATTTTTTTTAAAATAAGAAATAGAATTAAATTAAAAATAAAATTTAAAAAGAATGAAAAATCTACTGAGGCTATACTGTTAAAAAACATTTATTTTTAAGGCCTGGTCTATTATGATAGCTCACGCCTTTAATCCTAGCACTCAGGAGGCAGAGGCAGGTGAGATGAGGAATCCCCTCCCCACACACATAGACTGCTGAGGTGCCTGGGGTCAGGCAGTATGAGGCATACGGTGACGGTGACGGTGACGGTGACAGGACCAACTTTTAGTAAAACGCAATGTTCTAAAAGTGACTGTGGTGGTGGCTGGACATGCCTCCGGGGCCAAGGAGTTGTGATTTTAAATGGCTGAATGATATGAACTGTCAATTATATATCTCAATAAAGCTACTTTTAGAACAAAATTCTAGCCAGATGTCGGAAAACTGGAAGCTAGAATCAACGTTCTGGGGTAAGTCCTCCTAGAACACGTCGCCTTAAATATACACAGACAAAAAAATAGAAATGGTTACAGATGGGTTTTCAAGGGAAAGTGGGAACTCCATACACATTCTGACACAGTCTGCTTTTCCTTAGCACCGTGCTTACAGCCACTTCCAGGAGAAGCAAACATACCACCAGGAGCCAAGTGTCCCCTGGCCACCAAACACAACCACCAGATTTCCTTACTATTAGCTTTCCCCAACTTTCACAGCTAGGAGCAGTGTCACAGTGAATGCTCGGTGGATCTGCATGGCCTCTGTCGGTCCCCTGTCTGTCCCCACAGAACCACTCTGAGGTGGGAGTCTCGGTGCAGAATGCTCTAAAGCTCTAGAAGCAGAGACTATGAGACAGCTCACACCTCACGAAGCCAGCTCAAACCAACCCAGTTAAGAGTGGGCTCGCACACGAGTGTGGCTCTGACCCTGTGCATGTTCATCTCCAAACACCAAAAATAAATCTGCTCAATTGATAGCATTTTTTAAAAAGTGAAGAGACTATTTATTTTAGAATGTTTAAGTTGCAGATGTGTTTAAGATGCTTCCATGTATTTATGAGCTTTTGAAACTTCACTTTTCTTAATGACTTTGGCCTGCGTCCGTTAGTAACTTCTCTCTCTCAGGATATTGACCCACTAGGAACATTCGAATCTGTGTTCCAATAACTTAGAGCATATGAGAAACCCTTGCAAAAGGAAAAACACCCCATATCTGTAGACAGCTTTCTTAGTAGTGGCTGACTTGACATCCTTCACCCCCCAGCTCTGAATAGCTTCAGCAGCAGGACTGAAGACCTTATGTCCTGAGCCATGGCTGCCCCAACTGTAATTGCGTAATGCTTATGACAGAGACCTTCAGGAGTACCCCCCAGCAAGGACCTCCGGGTGAGTCAGAGACACCTAGGCTGTGGCGAGTTACATGCCAACTTTCCTCCTGGGTCAGAAGTTAAGGACCAGGCTAGAAGCAGGAAGAACTGAGCATGTAGCCCCAGGACCTCAACACCCTGTGCACTGGATTCTCTCATCAATGGGAGTCGGCTTGTGTCCCTTCCTGGGCATCAGAGTTTAAAACATATTTTCAAAAGAAAAAGGAAGCAGGCTAAACACGGGGAAGAAGTCTTCTCCCACCCCCTCCCGGGGCCTCCCTGTGGACAAAGCCTCCTTTCTGTGGCCCTCAAAGGGGCCCACAGTGAGAGTGCTTCCCTTCCCAGGCACTGCTTAGCCACAGTTGTGTCCACACAGGCTGCCTTTGTCCAGGCCACAGCCTGTGTGGAGAGGCATGGACTGCAAGCCAGGAAGCCCCCATCCCAGCCCAAGGGCTCCAGAAACCTCTTTCCCAATAAAGAAAAGACCCACGGGGAAGGGCTGGGGCCCTCTCTCTTCTTTGCTGTTTGACAAGAAGAAATTAATCTAGCCAGCAACTCCTGCCTTGAGGCCACCAGAGTGATAGACACACTGTCCTTTACCTCATCAAAAAGGATGAAGCCAGAGGCTCAAAGGAGTTTCACAGAATCAAGGAACTTTCATCAAGAACAAGAAAAGCTGACAAGGGGCCATTATCTCCAAGTGCAGCCTCTGGCAGGAACCCTCTGAAAGCTCCTCCTCTCCTTAATTTCTCCTCCCCCCCCCCTTTCTCCCCTGCCCCTCCTCCATGAGCCCTCTGAATCTTTTCTCTCACAGTCCCGCCAGCCTCTCCTCTCCCTCCCACTGCCCACAGGACTGGGCACAGGGTGCACATAAGCCTCGCCCGCCCCGGGACCTGCAGAGAAACCACCAAGTCCTCCTTGAGTCATTTCCCGACATCTATGCCGCCCCACCCCATCCCAGCTGTTTGCTGCTTGCCGTGTGCACCTCGTGACAAGCGACATTGGTCATGTGAAATGATAGAGCTGGGTCCCCAGTGTCCTGCCTGAAGCAAGTTTCTGGACCTATTTCCCAACCTCAGATGGAGAGCTTGGGATGGGGACTCTAGAGGCTGTGGGGAAGATTAAAGGAATCTGGGTGGGTCTCCACATGCCTAGTCTCTGTGCCCCAGTCTGAGGAGGCTGGGACAAGGCCAGTCTCCAAGAGGACCTAGGGCAGAAGCCATGTGACTCTCAGGCTCTAAGACAGCTGGTAGCCCCAAGGGCTGGAAACAGCTCTCTATGAAGTTTCTCAATGGCTGAATGTTCAGCTATGAAATAGGTGCTGGGCTAATCACTAATTAAAAGCTAGATTAAACTTTCATTAAAGCCAACAGTATATCAGATGTCCCCAGCTGCAGGGCACAGAGGGTCTTGTGAGGGCAGCAGTCAGTTCAAGAAATACCTCAGGTAACAAAGTGGTTCAGGCCTGCGGGAAGCCTTTCTGTTTTCCCCCAAATCTGCCTCTTAAGTCTCCTGGACTGGGATTCTTAAAGCTCCTGGGAACTTGTATCAAAGGTACCAGGATGACAGGGCAGTCCAGATTTAACCACTGGTGTTGAGCCTGAAACCCTGGAGAACTGCTACCAGGACAGTCCAGAGAGGAAGAGGAGCACCAGAGATAGAAGACTGACCACAATGTCATCCAGTAAGAAATGGAAAAACTCCACTGGGGGTTCTCAGACCATTCACACATCTGCACAGGAGACTGGGAACAGAGTGACCCTGAGGTCAGGTCATGGTGCGTCTATACCAGGCTAACTTCCTGGCCTGGAGCCCCGTATGTGACAGCCTAACACCCCAGGGTTTTGGCAGGAAGCCTGCAGCGCACTGGCTGCAGGGTACCTACGAGTAGTCAAGACACGGGCGGGGATTGTTTATCTAGAAACTCTGGCACACAGATCTGCACATTTTCAAACTAAACACGGAGCTGGTGAGAAGAACAGATGGGGTGGCTCACGACTCACGGCATGAGGCAGGGGGATGAGAAATGTGAGCTGGGTTCCTGCCTGGACCTGTCTTCTAGGACCAGGAAGCACCTGCCACCTGTGCCGCCTGGAGTCTTGGGCATCAGGCAGGTACTGGGATAAACCAAGCCTTTTGTTCCCATACCTCTTTTCTCTTAGACTCCCCTTGTGCCTGCACAAGTCCATAGGAACTTGGTGCTGTCACAAGATTCCTAGGAAAATCCTCAAAGTCAGACACCAGGCCAGCTGTGGGACCAAAATGTTTCAAGCCCATGTCATAGGGAGCAGACAAAAGCGTAAGAGGGACCTGCAGGCCTTGGAGAGGCATTCCACAGTTCTCCAAAAGAACAGGGGTGCCCAGTACAAAGAAAGAGGGTCAGTGCTGGGCCCACGCTCCACAGTGCCTCCCTGCAGCTTCCTGGGGACCAGGAGGTACCCATCAGTGACACATGATGATAAGCCCCAACTTGGCCTGGATGACTGGAAAGAGGAATGTAGGAGCTACTTAGAGTACTGGTGACAGGGACAAGCCTGTGTTTCAGCCAGCTGCTGTCCACAATGCAGAAGGAACCCCACACTCTGACACAGGTGTGCTCCTGGCTAGGAAAGTGCTCAGCAGGGATTGGGACAAGTTAGCCGTGGGTGTTGTAGCTGAAAGGGGGCTAAAACAAGGGATCAGGAGTAAGGGGCTTGGTGGCCACACCCACATGGGAATGCACAGTGGCTTTCTGGGGTGTTAAAGGCCCACCCTGGACTGGAGAAGTCCCTTGGGGTCATTATAAATGCAGGGAATTCTTAGGCTCTGACCAAAAGACCCAGGAATTTCCAAGTGGGCCGGACCCTTGGAGAGACGGCACAGCCAATTGGTAACTGGCTTTTAATGAGAGTAACTCCCATCAGGATACCAGAGACCCAAACCATTCCAAGATTAAGAAAACAGACACTGCCTTAGCACAGGATCGTCTTAGACGTCTTTACGTGCACAACCCTTCTCCAGAACCCAGAATGAAGAAGACACAGAAGGGAGAAGGCACGGCAGGCAAAGGCCTTTCTACGCCACGTGCAACCCTGACTCCAGCTCTCCTGACACGTCAGCCTCTTGCACTAGGAACCATCGACTACCAGAGTCTCCAGGAGCTTCTGCCATTACCACTGCCGAGACTCATAGGGTCTCGCAGACCCCTGCTACCCAGTAGCCTTTCTTAACTCCCTGGTACCCTGCCCTGGACACCTCACTGCTACAGCCAGAGCTGCCAGCACTATAGCAACAACTGTAACTGCCTTGAGAGGGTACTGCTCCTCCCAGCCAATGCTTCCCATTGCCTAACTCCAGGAAGTGAAGGTACCACTCCTGACAGGATTTTCTTGTGGTTATTTAGGAGCTTATCCTTTGGAATGGCCATTCTGTGTGACAGCAACACATTCCTTTACTGCTCAGACAGTAACTCCCTCTACAAGCCCCTCCTTCCTTCTAGTTATTTCTTTCTAGTGCAGAGCGTTCTGGGAATTTTAAAAGTGGAAGCCCTGAGCTGCCTGCAGATACAACCTTGGGCTGCTTTTCAGCCATGCAGACTAGGGTCATGGGCACTTAAGTGAATGAGAAGTTCAGGGGCACTAAGGAGGCTCTCCTAGGTCAGGAGGGAGGGAGGAAGGTCTGTGGTGCTTTGAGTAAGAACGACTCCCACAGGCTCACAATTTTGAATGCTTAGTCACCAGGGAGTGCGGCTGTTTGAGAAGGATTAGGAGGTGTGTCCTCCTTAGAGGAAGTGTGTCACTGGGCTTTGAAGTTTCAAAAGCCTCCCCCTAACCCTCTCCCTCCCTCTCCCTCTCCCTCTCCCTCTCCCTCTCCCTCTCCCTCTCCCTCTCCCTCTCCCTCTCCCTCTCCCTCTCCCTCTCCCTCTCCCTCTCCCCCTCCCCCTCCCCCTCCCTCCTCCCTCTCCTCCCCTCCCCTTCCCCCCTCCCTCTCCCTCTCCCCCTCCCCCTCCCCCTCCCCCCTCCCTCTCCTCCCCTCCCCTTCCCCCCTCCCTCTCCCTCTCCCTCTCCTTCTCCCTCTCTTCCCTCTCTCTCTTTCTCTGCCTGCTGCTGCCTGTGAATCAGGATGTAAAGCTCTCAGGTGGTACTCCAGACATGTCTTTCTGCTTTCCACCATGATAAATGCTTTCTATTATAAGAGTTGCCTTGGTCGTGATGTCTCTTCACAGAAATAAATAGTAACTAAGACTTTGTTTTCAGGATTAGAAGTATCTCTTTCTGGTGGGACATAACCTTTGACAATATCACTTTCATTGGAGAGGGCTGGAGCCAGTGGGGCTTGCTCTCCCCAGTGTGCCCCTCCAAGGGTTGATGGTGGAGAAACGGGACAGAGAGGAGGGCACTCTCTCAGCTACACCGACTCAGTGATGTGAGCATGAACTAGGGCCTATCAGGTCTCATCCATACACGGGACAGACACACAATGTGTACTCTGAGAAAGCATCCATGCAAGTGGGGGAGGGGGCAAAGAAACTCAGCTCTATCTTCTCCCATTCTGAGTGGCTCTCGTTGAGACCCAGGCACACAGCAGGACCCACGGTGAATATACTTTGTGACTGCCTCTCCCTAGGGACCATGTTCGGCTCCTGCAGCTCTCACCAGCTCTGCCAGGCTGTGTGTGCACACAGTCTTCCACACTTTCCAGTTCAGACTTGCAGTTATGTGAGTCTTCGGTTCCTGCAACAATGTTGCCAGATCTGTATCTAATCTAAAGGGTGATGCTGCTGCTGGAGGGCCCTGGGGAGCCACGGAGGACCTGTTCCTTCAGATGGATGCCAGGACGCTGTCGGAAGGTCTGTAGAGCAGCAGCCACACTATGGGAAGGGTGGGAGCTAGCTATAGGGTCTCAGTCTGGACCAGTGGGCCGCACTTGCTCCATCCCACTACTCACCTCATTTGCCAATGGGTCTGCCCCCTCCCATCTCTCGCCTCAACATCTGCTGCTGGGTTCTGCCCCCTCCTCCAAGGCCACACAGAATCAGAGTAGGACTGACCCCTTTCAGATCTGGCTACTGTGTGCCCTAGTGAGCTGGCCCTGTCGCAGCATCGCAGCATCGGTCCCCACTTCTCTAAACTGCTTGCACTTCCCGTTTCCTTCTATTTCAAACTTCAGTTTCCTCTTCAGCTATGTCTCCGAGCAACTTAGTTCATTCACCAAACTGTCCATTTAAATGGCCACACTATTCATTCCTACAGGTGCTACTTTAGAACAATGTTCTCCCTAGCCGTCTCTCCTCCAGCAGTGTGTCCCCATCTGTCACCCCCACCCGGTAGTTTATTGTTCCAGCCATCCCTACACACACACACACACACACACACACACACACACACACACACACACAAGCAAGCACGTTTTCTTTGTACACATGCCCCTCTTAGCTCACACTCCTTGGAACTTTTTTCCCCCTTCCTTTCTCCCTCTTGCTCCGGGCCCTGCTTGTTCCAGGCCCTATTCACTCTGGCCCCCACTTGCTCTGGTCCCTGCTTACTCCAGGCCCTTTAGCCCCCGCTCACTCTGTCCCAAAGTACACTTTAGCTGTCTTCAGACACCCAAATGAGGGCATCAGATCTCATTACGGGTGGCTGTGAGCCACCATGTGGTTGCTGGGATTTGAACTCATGACCTCTAGAAGAGCAGTCGGTGATCTTAACTGCTGAGCCATCTCACCAGCCTTCCCTGGAACTTTATATAGAAAAGTTCTTTGAGACTTGGACTGGCAGAGGTGACTGTTTTTGCTGTGGTGGGCACATCATTGCCATCCACACGGTGGATGCTGACCCAGTGCTAACCTAGATCCCATGACTGTGGCTTTCAGACCACAGATGGGGACTCAGCATCAGGTCGAGAAGCACCTGCTATGGCTCACTTCTGCAAGTCACTGGTACGCGTGGCCCAGTGCAGGGCTTAGGGTGCCAGTCTAAAGACCTGCTAATGTAAGGAGGGCTGCTTGGCTATATGGGAAGTAGCCACACAGACCCATACCTGAGGCTCCTGTCAGTCTGCCTGTGTTCTCTTCTGGGACTATCAGTTTGGACTTAAAAGACAGAAGCTACTCCTCAGCCAGCATATCCCATCAGCAGCCTGAAGTGGGATGGAAAGGGAAAAGAGCCCCTCACCCCAGAGTCTGGCCCAAGTCTCGTACTAGATGAGAATCAAAAGTTCCAGGACCATTACACCTTTTTCTGTGAATGGTGCTAACAGAGAGACGATATTTCTTTCATATAGAGATATCTCAAATAACATTTAGATAGCGACAAACTTTGAGTAGAAAGGGTACCACCCAATAAATTTACCAGTGAATTGGGACTGTAGGGGCACACAGGCACATTAAAAAAAAATCTTATCAGGAAAACATGATGCAAGGACTTACTGGATACATCAAACCGTGGAAGGATGCAACTCCCTCCCATGAAGGAGCGAACACCAAGCATGGTGGTGACCCCAGGAACAATCATCTGACCCCTGGTGTGCATCAAGCACTGAGAGACTTTCTAACCTTCCTAGGAACTCTGTCTTGGCTTGATCAAGATTGACATGGTCTACTAGAATTGCTGTCTGTCTGTTTGTCTGTCTGTCTGTCTGTCTGTCTGTCCACCTGTCTGGACCTGCACAGTCCATCTGTCCCCACGCCCACTCCTCTGGACTAGGCACTGCCTTCATGTCACCTCATTCCCGTGGCTCAATCCTGACCTTGCAGCCTGACTCTCTTATAGCCCGATGCACTTCACCCTGGTTTGTTACTATACTGACAGACTTATTTTTGCTTTTTATCAGTTTCTCTGTTCTCAAGACTTATGAAACCCCATGAACTCTGCTGCAGCATAGATATATACGCACATACATACATGCATGCATAAGTATTTATATATACTGTGTGATATATAATGAGTAATTGTAGAATTAAATATTCGTAATTGAGATTAGAATAAAAGAATCCATGTTCACTTCCATCAGGGCCTAAATGGAAATATATAGTAAATTGTTGTCATTGAAACCTGTCTGAATCAATTACTATTCTTTTTCTATTGATTACACATTCTTACATTGTATATGACCCTGACGTAGCATCTTCAGGACACAACCTTTTGAGATGCAACTGCAGAAGCCACCAAAAGCACACATTGTAAAGCCACTCAGACGTGACTCTCTTGAGAAGCCTACGCTACATGTAGGTGCATGTTACCCTTTCCCAAAGTATGTCTCTGTTAACGTCAGTGCTGACACATATGTTAAAATCTCTTTCTTTCTACTAAGCTCTAATCCTGCTTCATACTGATTTACCTGAGAATTCTATGACAAAGTCAAAACTTCTGGCTTGACTAAGTAGAAGTCCCTCAAAAGATCTTAGGTGGCTGAAGAAAGTACTGCACTGTTTCCAGCCCCTATCAGACTGTTACTGACACCTGAGGTAGGGAATCAACTAAGAACACAGAAGTCAGGACCAGAAAGATGGCTGTGGTCGGGGTGGGGGAGCTGTAAAAGGACTTTTCCCCAAACTTCACAACTTGAGTTCAAAACTGGGACCCACATAGTGGAAGGAGAGAACCAGTTCCCACAGGTTGCCCTCTGACCTCCATTCCTGTGCTTTGACAAGTGTACCCCTCCCCCGATACGCATATGTAATTAAAAAAAAAAAAAAAAAAGAGAGAGAACCCAGACAACAGCTTCCTAAAGCTAGCTGCAAGAGATCCTCGATGTGAGGTGGGGCGCACTTGAGATGTACATCAGAAGAGTTCTCAGTCAACAGCTCACAGGAGCAGCAGATCTGGGGCTCACTGTAAACAGGAGTGTGACCCCCCTAAGGGCTGGTGTCACTACCACCGCCTCTGTTTAGCTCTTAGCTCTGCTTCCCACGACCAAAGCACCACATCCAGGCTCCAAATTAGAAACAAGGATTCCTGTTTCTAAACCTGCCAGTGTCTGGCAAGTAGCCATCCCTTGGCCATCAGAGGGGTCCCAAGCAGACATCCCTCCTGCTGACTCCACAACGTTGGCACGGTCCCCAGGGCATACTGATGGGCACAGTGCTCACATAGGAACACGCTCAGGTGTCCACAGGTAACAGGAGGGTAACACAACACCATTTTTCCAGAGTAAAAGTTATCATCCCAGCATCTTCTTCACTGACCCCACAAGACAATTCTTCAACAGACTTGGCTCCTGACAGTATTTTTCAAGTCTTCCTTTTCAGAAAAAAAAAAAAAAAAAAAAAAAAAAAAAAAAAAAAAAAAAAAAAACCCTAAAGCGTATATAAATAACAACACAAACAGCTGTAACCATGGGACCTCGGCAGGGTGGCTTCAAGGCAGACAGAATGGAAACACCATCCACCTCCCTCGGGGCGGGCAACATTAGTGGTTTTCCAAAAATTAGACTCATTAAGTCATCAGGACATGCTGTTTGCTGCCACTTGAAGTGGCAATAGGCAAGGATATAATTCAGCTGCTAAAAATGCTCTTAAAATCAGAACAGTGTTTTGAGACCACACAACCCATAATTCTAAACCCAAAAGGTGGAGTCCCTGGCTCCAGGTTGTCTCCTTTGATCTCGAAGAACCGCAAGGGAGGCTGGCACGCCTGCCTTGATGATATTCTTGGCTCCCTTCCTAGCGCCAATGGTAAGGACACGGCTTCCTTGCTATTTCCACACTTACTCTCAGATCGCTGCGAAGGGCTCTACAATGTCACTTCCTGTCCCCACATGCTCCTAGCCACAGCCCAGACTCTCCTTAGACTGGGAGCTTATTGACAAAGCGAGCAGGATGCTGGGGCAGATATCCACACTAAAAATCCATGCTAAAGGCGAAGGCTCTTACTTATCCTGGACCTCGAACTCACGCGTTACAGGTCCCATTATATTCTCATTCTCCTTGGCTGTCACCTCCCTTGCTCAAAATGTGCCAATAAATACTTTCTGGATCTTTCTCCTCAGTTAACAGCTCTATGTACAGAGCATGTGTCTCTCAATTTTTTTTTTTTTTTAAAAAAAGAAGTATGGTGCAGGAAGAGGAAGCTTTAACATATTTCCTCTCTTAAAGTTCTCGCTTGAACTCTTAATGGAGACTTTTAAAAATGAGAACTTTGCAGATGTGAGTGTTTCGCCTACAGAGACGCGGTGTGCCCACCCAGTTCCCACAGAGGCCAGAAGAGGGGGCCATTCCCTGGAACTGAAGGTAAGGATGGTGCTGAGCTGCCTTGTGGGTACTGGAAATGGAGCCCAGGCCCTCTGCAGGAACAGCGGCTCCTCTTAACTGCTTAGTCACCTCTCCAGCCCCCTCTGCGGGCTTTCTCAAGACGTTCTTTTCTGGTCCTGGGGAAAGATGTGGCCCCAAGAGTTTCCCATACTTTAGGGCCCTGGCGAGCAGGAACACTAGTTCATCCAGACAGAGGTGCCTACGATAGCCCACACCAGAACCCCGGGGTTCTTCTTCGTATGAAAACCTCACATGGGCAGCCTGGCACTCAGAAGAAAATAAATAAATATAATAAAGATAAATAAAAATCAAATAAGTAAGAATCGAATAAAACAGAGCAGCGGACATTACCAGAGTGACTTCTCTACAATTTTGGTCCGGAAAACCTCCTCCTGGTCCAGGTTCACAGTGCAGTAGCAGTCCCTCATCTTGTTTGGCCCCGGGTAGGAAGGAAGATTCTTGGCCTCACCTAAAGAGTTAATGAGACACATACCAGCTTAGCACAGATTGCTCAACATCCCCGTAGTCACACACACCATCGAGCTACCACAGAGCAGTCAAGACAGTCACCAGTCACCTCATGGGCAGACGCGTGCCTTCACCTCGTATACTTGCTCACTTATTCACTCTTCGTGTGGTTTGGTTTTCAGAAAAGTCAAAATATTGTCTAGAACCATGTTTGTCACACATGAATCCACCTCTAGAACAAACGAGAGGAACCAGTGCCACCCCGAGTCTGCTTTTCCCCTTGGGGTATCCGGGCACCGCTGCACAGTGAGAATCTCTGCCTTAGGATAGAAGACTGTTGTGTGTTTGTTTGCCTACATTGGTCCCTTCCCGTTTATAAAAACTTTAATCAAGGTAAAAGGCACACAGAGCGCAGTGCCGCAGCCATCTCTAGGTATGGTAAATAGGGTGAGCGTGGTCACACCGCTGCGTGGCAACATCTTCACCCACCATGGTCTCCTTCCTCACTTTGGATCATTACCCCTTTCCTCAGGGCCCGCTACGCCTCCGCCACGCCTCCGCCACGCCTCCGCCACGCCTCCCCGATGTGTCTCCAGCAACCCCACCTTTCAACATTCTACTTCCTGCCTCTGTGTTGTTGAGGCTCTGTGTTTCGGACAGCTCTGGCGGCTGCCTCTGTGAGACCATGCATATCTTCTGTGACTACCTTACTTCACCTAGCCTGTATCCGTACAGCGGGATGCTATGGCTTAGATGCAGAAGGTCCCCAAAGACTCATATAGGATATAGGTTTGGTCCCCAGGGTGGCGCCAATGGGATGTGAGGCCTTGGATAGGTTTTGAGATTGTGCCCTTGAAGGGTTATGGCTCTGGTCTGTCCTCTCTTTTTTGCTTTCTGGCCATGAGGTGAGTAATAAGTGTCACCAGTGTCACGGTCATCCCCCCAGAGACCCAAAGCCATGGATCCACACCGTCTCAACATGTAACCTCCAAAACTGCAGAACAATTTAAGATTTTCTTCCTTTCGAGGCTGAATACCAACCATGTTTGCACATTTTGTCCATTTGTGTGTCAAGTGGCTTTTTAATGTTTAATTTTATTATTAAACAAGCTAGCAATAACCACAAGGACTCATTTTACATTCACAAAATTAAAATATAAAGTCCAACTGTGATTTGCCAGTTGGGAAAAAAGTCTGGAAGGAGAAGCCTGCTATGGCCCCTGCTTCCCTACCATGGGCCCTTCTTCCTCTAAGAAGCCCTACAAAGTTCTGAATGTGTTTGGAGATTGCAAGAGATTCTGAGGCAGCCAGTGACACCGTGCACTGCAGAACTTTCCTGCCATACTATAGCTACATGCCCACAGTTAAGTCTAGGAAGTTTTCCAAACCCAGTCATTAGCTCCTGGGCCAGAAGCACAGAATAGCTCTACACATGGCCCAGCCTATGGGTGAAGGACACAGTCACAGCTACTATTCTAGACACAGGCACCTACTGAAGCACGGCCAGGAGAAGAAATACCTCTGAAACTCCCTTGCCTTCTAAAAGGCCTTTATACTGTTTGACCCATTTTGGTTCTAAAGGGATCTGGTACCAGATGCCCATATATGCAGTCCAGTGGTATAAAGAGAGGCAGGACACCATTCCATCACATCAGTATAAGAGAAGGGAGGTTGAAGACTCAGTTTCCAATGTTCTGCTGTTGAATAGCAATTTCTTAAAAGTTGAAAACTTCCATCCTGGAAAGATGCTCCTTAAGACTCTGAAAGTTCTAAAGGGAGGCTCATCAAAACTCAGGAAGCAAACAACTCACAAGTCTCAGGAAGTCCCTGAAACCTATCAGAATTACACAGTCCCTCTCCCCCCAAGATTATATAAATAGCCAGTTCTGCTTAGAAGAGACTTTCCCAGTTGTTGAACTGTTAGTCCTGCAGAGATCTTCAGGTTTCCAGCTTTTGTGAGTTGTCACCCACACTTGAATGGGCTTTTGTTGATTCATTTGCTTTGAAGTGTTCCTGTTCTTGTACATACCACTCATCTGTACTCCTTTAAGTAACCCCAGTAAACTCAAGCTGGATTTTGGTGATATCTGTCTGTCGTTAGCTGATTATTAGGTGAGTAAATATTTGTTCATGTTTTCCCTGGAGTGGTGCTAAAAAACAGCCAGCAAAACATGAAGTTACACACTGGTTCCTGTGAATACTACAATCAACAAGCAACACAATCAACCAAGTCATGGCAGAGCTCTACACTCAAGGCTGGGTCTACAGCACCAAACAGTCTTACCTTCCTCAAATACAATCAGGCACATATGCTCAGCTTTTCTGAGAGAAGGAATTCAACTAGAAACACACCAACTTACAAACTGCTCAGCTAAAAGTCCAAAGCATATAGCTCACTTTTAAACCTTTCATTAAGGTTGCTCTCCTGAGACATGGAATGAAGAAGGTTAGTAAGAGTTTTTTCTAATGAGAAATTTTTTTTTAATATTTTATTTTTCTTTCCAATGAACTTTGTCAATATATGTTATCTCTTGGAGCTGCCCACAGGTCTTAACATGCATGAGGCTGTTTCAACAGTGGATGGATAGAGCCTGTTTGGTGCCTCAGTTACCTCTACCTTGAGAACACAAGGCACTGGGCTCTAAATCTGACCAGTTCAAAGATCTTGGAGTTTTTTTCATGTTGGGGTGTTGGGAAGCTTCACTCTAGTGGGTGAATGCTCTACCACTAACCTCTATTCCTAGCCCTCTTTTTTTTTTTTTTTTTTTTTTTTTTTTTTTTTTTTGAAATAGAGTCTTGCTAAGTTGTGCAGGCTGGCCTTGAGTTTGTGGTCAGCCATCTTAGCCTCCTGAGTAACTGGGAGTCAAGTTCTGCACCATAAGGCCCAATAGACCCTGGAGTTAAAGGCCCACTAAGAAATCACTTATGGCCAATAGTGGTTCAGAGAAAAACTATAAGGACTCTTTCTTGCAGCCACCCTCACCCTAGAAACACAGCTCTCCCAAAATGTCCACTTCTTCATAGGTAGACTCAAGACATGACCAACATGTTTGAGGTAAAGCTGAGCCCAGCCTCCACACTTTACAAGACCAAGCTCTGTCAGCTTCCCAAGACACCACAGCCTTAGAACACATACATCATCTGTGGGGTCCTCAATGAATTCACAGGCAAGAACAAGATTGACAGCTTCTACATGGAGCTAAGCTCCAAGCATAGCCACCCTGTTGGTCTTAGAGGTAGCACTGCAGCTCTGGCCACATGGAAAAAGGACTTTCCATCCCTAGCTCTGGTTGGAGACCAAGGGCTCCTCCAGAGTTCACAAATTTTGAGCTGAAAATCACTGAATGCTACTAACTTCCCGGCAAACACCTTTATGATTTGAACTAAAGCTTCCCTTCCCTTTGGATTGTAACTGTTTTCTCTTCTTTGCTTTTATGTCTGGGTTTCCTTTTGTTAGTGTGAGCATATGTTTTCAACAATGACTATACAGTGAGGTGTAGATAGCTACTAGCTGCCCTATTTCTTGAAAGACAATGTTTTTTAAAAGTCCTTTGGGAGATGGTTTTTGGTGGAAGATACAGAATGGATATCATGTTCATTATCCATAGAAAGTTAAAAGAAGAGAGATTGCAACTGTGTCCTAGAAGGCAGTTCAGTAAGGATTCACTCACTGGCTCTGCACTACATTCTCCATGTATTGGTCACTACATTCTCCATGTATCCCACTTAGACAGGGTAGAAACATCCTGGCTGCTATGACAACAGCAACACCAGACAGCAGATGAGTGTCCTGAGCCATCCTTTAGCAGGCCACTCTGCCCAGGAAGACAGAACAGTTACATCTGCTCTGTGTCTTCTCACAGGGTCCCTAGACTCACAGGCTCTGTCTGTATCATAAAGTACCAAGAGCAGTGAGTCATCTCCAGTAAGCTCATCCAGCTTAGCGACAACAGGCCACCTGCCTGCCAGGTGTCAACGACACATAGGGTGCAGACGTCCAAGTACCCTTCTCAGTCCACAGTACCTTCTTCATCTCCTCCCAAACTGCATGGGTTTTTTTTTCCCTTTGAAAAAATTGGCATCTGTTTCTGCACAGCATTGGTTTGCATAAAAACAATTATGTATTATATATTTTGACAATATTCACCCCAGTTTTAGCCCTTCTCCTTAGTGCCTCCCTTCTCTTCCCACTAGTCTTACTTCAGTCTACCTTCTGCTCTCATGACACCCACATACACACAAATATATATATATGTATATATACATATATATACATATATATATACATGTATATATGTATATATACATACACGTATACACACACACACACATGCACTTGGGAGGCAGTGATCTCTGTAAGTACAAGGATAGACAGGTCAGCATACCTACAGGACAGCTGAAGCTGCACAGAGAGTCCTGGTCTCAGATTAAAAATAAATTAAAATTACTGTAGGGCCCACAAATAAGAGAAAACATGGTAGTTGTGGAGGTTTGTATAAGAATGACCCCACAGGCTCACAGAGTTGAATACTTAATTATCAGGGAGTAGTACTATCTGAAAGGATTAGGAGGTTTGACCTTGTTAGAAAAAGCCCTTGTGTATCACTGGGGGCGGGCTTTGAGGTTTCAAAATCTCAAGCCAAGCCCAGTGTCTCTCTCCTCCTGCTGCCTGTGGATCCAGATATAGAACTCTCAGCTACTTCTCCAGCACCATGCATGCCTGCATGACACCATGCTCTCCGCCATGATGATAAAATAGACTGAACTTCTGACCCTGTAAGCCAGCCCCAATTAGATGCTTTCCTTTATAGGAGTTGCTGTGGTCATGGTGTCTCTTCACAGCAACAGAATTCTGACAGTGTCCATCTGTCTGTCTGTCTTACTGAATATGTGGGTCTCCAGTCACATTCACCTTCCAGCACCTGACAGAAGTTCACTCTTCTTTATGGCTGAATAAAATTCCACTGTGCATATATGCAATGTATCTGTTCACTGCTGATGGACATTTAGGCCGAGTCCTTGACTTGACAATAAAGAACAGTGCTGCAGTGAGCGTGGGTGTGAGCAGGCATCTCTGGGGTGTGTCCCCTTGGTCCTTTAGTTAAATGCTCAGGAGTGGGATAGCTGGGTCACAGGGTGGTTCTGATTTTAGTTCGTTCTGGAAACTCCACCAAGCCTGGACAAACCTGCAAGCTCACCGGCAGTGTATGAGGGTTCCTTTTCCTCCACATCCTGGCCAGAATCTGTTTGAGTGGCAGGCAGTCTGACTGTGGTAAAGTGAAATGTCAGCGTGGTTTTTGGTTTGTTTCCCTTATGGCTGAGGGGTGTCTCGTTCTGCTTATTAGTCACTAGTACAGGACAGTTTGAGAGCTGTGTGCTCATTTCATTAGCCCATATGTTTACTAGACTGCTTGGTGTTCTGGGGTGTGTGTGTGTGTGTAAATTCTTAATACATCCTAGATATTAATCTTTTATCGGATCTATATCCTATATTTTTTCCCATTTTGACAGCTGGCTCTTCTCTTGATAATTGTTTGCTTTGCTGTGAAGAATCTTGCTAATGTCACACAACACCACTTATCAATTTTTGGCATTACTTACCAAGACACCGTAGCCCTTCCCAGAAAGTCTCTGGCTATGCCGGCATCTTAAAGAGGCTTCCTATAACAGCTGCAGATTTTGAGTTCTTATATTACCGCCTTTGGCCCATTGGTTTTTTTTTTTTTTTTTTTTTTTTTTTTTTTTTAACAGGATGAGAGATCTACCTTCGTTCTTCTATACCTAGAGATTTCCAGTTTTCCTGGCACCGTTGATGAAGAGCTGTCTTTCTTTATAATATATGTCTTTGGCACCTTTGCCAAAATGCTCATAGCTGGAGCTATATGGGTTTATGTCTGCAAACTTGAGTACTGTCTTTTTTTAGTTCTGATTAATATTGTCATTGGGAATTTTAAGAGAGTTTTAACCATATGTGTGTATGTACACATGTGTTTCTGTGTATGTTTACACATGTGTGTGGCTGAACACGTCTGTGTGCATGAATGTAGTGGCCAGAAGGTGGTGTCATATTCCCTCAGAGCTGCAGGCATAGGCATGTAAGGGACGGACAGTTGATACATGGGTGCCGGGATCTGTGCTTCGGTCCCCCATAACCACACAGCAAATCGCGGAACTGCTGAGTCAGCTTTCCAGCCCCTCCTTGGTTTCAGTGAGGATTGAACTGAGTTTATAGATTCCTTTTAGCAACACAGCCATTCTTCACAACGTTAATTCTGCTCATCCGTGAGCACAAGGGGCCTTTGAATCTTGTGTCTTCTTCAACCTTGTTCTTCAGTGTCTTTAAGGGTTTTGTTGCAAAGGTCTTTTAGCCCATTGTTAAGATCATCCCCAGGCATTTTTTAATGCCATTGTAAATAGGAATGATTTTTTAAATTTCTTTCTTAGCATTATCATTTATTATTGTTATATAGAAAAGCTACTGGGTTTTGCATGTTAATTTTGTGGTCTTTACCTTACTGAAAGTGTTCAACAGTTCCAAGAGCTCAGCGCAGTCTTTTCTGTTCTTCTGTACAGAATCACATTATTTGCAAATAGAGATAAATTTTGTTTCCCATTGGAACCCCTTGTACCCCTTCTCTGGTCTTATTATGCTAGTCGAGGTACCGGAGACTATATTGATAGGAGTGGAGAGACTGGATGCCCCTGCTTTGTTGCCTGTTTCAGTGTGACTGCTTTTGAGGTCTCCCAGTTAGTAATGTTTATATAGGCTTAACACAAAGAGCCTTTATTATACTGAGGTATTGTCTTTCTACTCCTTGTTTACGGTTTTTAATTGAGAAAGAATGCTGGACTTTACCAAGGGTCTTTTCTGCATCTATTGGTATAGTCGCATGCTTTGTTCTTTGTGACAGTTAATGTGATGTAGCATCTATTGGTATAGTCACATGCTTTGTTTTTTGTGACAGTTAATGCAATTATTATATGTATTGACTTGTATATTTTGTAGCATCCTTGCATTCTTAATGAAGCCCACTTGATCATGGTGAGTGACAACACCTTGGCTGTATAGTCAAGTCCAGTTTGGAAGTCTTTATTGTCTCTGCATTGGCATTCCTCAAGGACACTGGCCTGTCACTCTATTTGTTATTGTCCGGTGTGGTATCAGTGTAAGGCCAACTTCTTAAAGATGAGTTCAGCAGAGTTCCTTCCCTGTCTATCGTATGTGATAGTCTGAGGAGCACTGATGTCAGCTCCTCGTTAACAATGGTGTGATTCAGCTGAGAATCTTTTGGGGCCTAGGGTTTTATTAGTTGGGAGTCTTTTTTTATTATTATTAATTATGTGTGTGTGTGTGTGTGTGTGTGTGTGTGTGTGTATTATATATGTGGGTATTCTGCCTACATGTATGTCTATGTACCACATGTGTGCATATACCCCTTGGAGGCCTGAAATGGGTATTAATTGTTGGATCCCCTGGGACTGGAGCTGTAGATGGTTGTGAGCTACACTGGAGCCCTGGGAACAGAAGCAAACCCAGGCCCTCCGGAAGAGCAGCCAGTGCTCTCAACCACGGAAGCATCTCTCAGCCCTGCCATTTTAAACCCGGCTGAGCTTTACTGCTTGTTGTACCACTACTAAAGTTGGTTATGGGTTTTTTGTTTTGGTTTTTTTTTTTTTTTTTTTTTTTTTGGCTTATATTTGGTAGGTAGTATGTGCCTAGAAACTTAATCTGTTTTGATTAGATTTTTTAATTTATTAGAGTGTAGGCTTACAAAATATGCCCTGCTAATCCTCTGAAATTCATTAGTGGTTTTTTTTGCAATGTCTTCTTTCTCACACATACATCTCTCCCCCTCCCTCTATCCCTTCCCCTCTCTCTCTCTCTCTCTTTCTCCCTCTCCCCTCTCTCTCCCTCCCTCTCTCTCTCCCCCCACTCTTATCCACCTTTTTGCTAAGCCAGCTCTTCATGACACTGCTTCTTCTGTCTGTTTCTATTTCGTTCATTTCTGTCCTGATCTTGAGTATTCTTTCCTTGCGTGGTTTTATTTTTGACTGTTGCTTTTCTAAGACCTGGGGTGCATCCTTGAACCTTGCACACATTCCACCCACTGGGCTGTGCATTCATTTCATTCTGGAAATATTGAATCCCGCTCCACCCGCCCTTATTTCTTCAGTGACGACTCATTATTCAATAGTGTGGTTTCCGAGACCCATGAATCTGTGCACGTCCTGTCGCTTCTCTTGCTGCTGATTCCTAGTTTTACTCGCTGTGGCCAGAGAGAACACAAGCAATGACTTCAGGGTTTTTGTCTTTGTTAATCCTTGCTCTATAAAATGCTCCATAAAATGTGGTCCATTTTACAGAAAACTCCACAGGCTACTGAGAAAAATATGTATGACATAGCGTTTGCATGAAATATTCTGTGAACATTCAGCAGGTCTATTATATCTTTTTGGTTTTCTTTTGTGACAGCGTCTTGCTATATAGCCCCAGATATCTTAGAACTCATTCTGTGGACCAAGCTGGGCTAGAACTCACAGAGATCCACCTGCCTCTGTCACTAAAGTGCTAGGATTAAAGGAGTGCACCCCACACCTGGCCTCTATTTCTTTTTTTTTTAAGTATTATTAAACTCTAATGTCTCTTGTGTGTGTGCATGCATGTGCGCATGTGTGTACATGTGGGGGGGGTGCCTGTGCGTGCGTGTGTGTGTGTGTGTGTGTGTGTGTATACACTGTCTGTTTGTGTGTGCATGCATGTGCACATGTGTGTACATGTGGGGGGGGTGCCTGTGCGTGCGTGTGTGTGTGTGTGTGTACACTGTCTGTTAGTAAGAACAGATTACTGAAGTCCACCACTGTTACTGTGTTGAGGTCAATCTGTACCTGAAGATGGCATGTGGCACATATGTAACATGTACTACTACAATCTCTGGGGATAAGCCAGAGATGGCTGGGGTGCAGCTGTCCTAAGAGGTGGGTGACGGTGGCCAAGCATAGGTCCCGTTCTTAGAGCCACCTAAGTAACCATGCTCACCACTGCAGGTTCAGTTACCACATCCCCAAGCCTTGCTGCCTGCCAAGGGATTTCCTAGACTCTGAGAACACAACCGCCTGAAGTCCAGCTTGGAAACCAGTAAGATAGACTACAGGCCAGCCTAACCTGAGTCTGAGTTTGAGGAACTGGGAGGAACTAGGCTGAATGCTGTCCCCTCCCACCTAGTCTCCTCTAAACTGAAGAGGGTGGGAAGGGCCACCTGGAGCCTAGGCTTCTCTGCCACCCAGAATCTCTGAATCAAAAATTGGACCTCTGAGTTTACATCTGTCAAGACCGTGTATTATAACAACACTAGAAGTGTTTTTCTGAAAAGAAGGCTTTTGCAATTAAAATATTCTATTCCTGGAACCTGTTTTTACTGCCTTGTTATTTTAGTGAGTCCCGACTTCTAAATCACATTACACAGTCCGTGATCATGCTGAGTTAGACGGCGTAGGAACCACAGGCCTCCAACATAGAGTGGGCCCCTGGGAAGAGGCCCACGGCCACATCTCCAATCCTTCCAGTTTCCACAGAGGCCAGGAAGCTCTTGGCAGTGAGAAAAACCAGCATAGAATAAGACTGTTGTGTGGAAATAAGGAGGTTGTGAACGGCTGAGAAGGAAAAATTACATCTACCCATCCCAGCTTGTGGGAACAGCATCCCACTGAGTTTCTGGGATATGTGGCATAACATAATTTTCTTATTTTATTTAAAAATGAAATGCACCAACTCTCCGGGAGGAATTTACCAGGCATCTTATGTAGGTGATATTAAATAATGAATCAGACACAGTAATAATGAGTCTTCCGTGAAGACTTTCAAAAGACGCAGAGAGGACGCCCTATTTTGTACCCCATTAACAACAGCTACGGCATGGCTAAACTACGAGTTCCCAGACAAGACTTCTCAGCAGAAGAAATGGGTATTAATCAAAGGGGATTAACTCTGGGTTGTTCCATCTCTCCACCCATGCTTAGAAGAATCCTGATAAACGCGTCCTTGGAGCCTCATCTCTCAGCTGGGCTCTGAGAACATCAGTGGGAGGAGCTTCCGGTCAGCAGTGAGCTGTGGAACAGGCCCCTCCCACCACAAGAGTCTTCCCTTCAAGCTTATGCCCTGGAGACTCTGCCCATCCCTCTAGTCTACTTATTGGTCTCTCTCTTGAAGCCTAACTCCTACTGACAAAACTGGGCCTCAGCTGGTCTTCGCCTTCTGACTCCCAGAGCAGCATGTGAGAGACAAGCACAGAGACCGAGACACTCAAACCCCTGAGATGTAGAAACGGAAGCCCCGTGGGAGGTGGGAGTATGTCAGGGGACTAGTGTGGGTGCTTCTAACTTATTGAGATACGAAGTAAATGAGCGTGGCAATCTTACAAGCCAGGGATAATAAACTAAACTAATGGAGACGGGCATTCACGAAAAGAAGAGAACACTCCATAGACACACCACCGGCAGGCTGACATGCCCACGAACGTTCCACATTCCGCCATGCTGCTAGCCACACACACGGGGGAAAGGTAGAATAGGAGAAAACTCAGGGTTCCACAGGAATCCATTCAAATTAGCAAACAGGCAAGGAAACAACTGCACTGTATATAGATTTTCATACTGCCGTACACCGCCTGGTCCACAGGTTCTATGTACCTGAAGGCTGCCTGTGCTGGGTGTCTGCCATATGCACAGAAAACCTTTGGTGACACCTCCAGGCCAGCACCCAAGATTCCATCCCAGGTGTTTATGCTTCATGCCGACAATAGAGGTCTTCTAAAATTTTCCTCACAGTACAACCTCTGGAGGTCTTTCAGGAGACGAACACTCACTCTACACCCAGGGTCCAAATCCTAGAGGAGGTACGGTTTAAGGATTTCAGGACCTAGGGGAGAATGCACATGGGTGGCTCTGGAATATAGCCCAGGCTAGAGACACTGGTTTCTGTCACGAGCTATTCTTCATAAACCAGCTCGCAGCTGCAGCAAGAAGCCAGTGACTCTTTGGTCCAAGATAAAGGGATTTTGCATTATTAACTCAAAGGCTGCTGCAATTTTTAATACTCTAAACAGAGGTGCAGCTGCTGTCCGCACACATCTGCAGAGGTGGGATGCTTGAGACATGCATCCACCTGTTCAGAGGCTGTGGACAAAGAGGTGGGGGGGCAAGGGGACAGAATCTCTGCCTCCAAGACATGGAAAGAACTGTCTCTATGGAATCAAGCTCTGGGAGGCAGACAGAAGCAGAGGAGGAGCAATCCCGACATCCATGATGCCTAGCTCCAGCCAAAGCCAGCATGGAAGGAACCACGAGGGCTACAGCGAAGGGCAGGCTCTCCAGGGAAAATGTACGTGTGTGCTCACACAGGCTTGACATAGATCACTCAGGCACTAAACGCAGCACACAAAATGGCTTCTCAACACAAGTGTCATAGAGTGTGTTCGCCTTTAATTCTTCTTCAAGTTGTATCCATCAGGCCTCTTCCAGCCTCACGCTAGGAACAGTGACAGACACTCCCCTAATCTGTCAATGGCCCAAGCGACTTGGTTGGTCAAGTATTACATCCTGCACATATATGTATGGAGATATATAGATATAGATATATTAGAATACACGTATTGCTAGTCACAATGTGACAGCTCCCGGTAACAGATCTAGTTCACACCTTCATTTACCCCATAATTTCCTAAGCCCAGACCATACAAAAAAAACCAAAACCAACCAACCAACCAAACAAACAAACAAACCACCTGCCACCAAAGAGCCTAATGTACCCACCCTTAAGCTACCACTGGGCCCAAGCCAGGAAGACAAGATACACACCAAACCCACACAACAGTGGCAGAAGGTGAGGCATCCAGGGAATGACAGTTGGGTATTTACCACGCCCACTCTTCATGCAACATATTCCATTCGAGACTATACTGCAGATCTTAAACAGAACTGTGTGTGTCAGCAGGTCAAAACTTTCTTTTGATCCTGGCGTGGCAGGAGGCGCCGTGGCAGGTTAGACAAGTTAGCTGTGTGCACGTCTTACTGTGTGCCTGGGACCTGAGGCAGAAGATATACAACAAAGACCAGTGGGCTATGAGAGCTATGTGGGCCATTGTGGAAGTGGACACGGGCACCCACAGAACGCAGGCATGCTGCTCCACCTATTTTCTGACAGATTTATGTTGGAGGACCACGGGACAGCTCCACCGTTATCCAGTCACTGTACTGAATGAACGGGGGCCTGTTTCAGAACTGCCCTTTAGTGAAGGATAGACCATCTCTGAATGGTCAATGTCATGTTCTGCCACCAACTTCCCAGAGGATTAGACTATTGTCTTCTCCAGCTGCCAACCTGCAGCCCCCCAAATACATGGGGGTATCGCTGATATTCACAGCTGTCCCAAACTATAGCCCCAGGTACAGATGCTGGGAGAGGGCTCGACCCAGCTGTCTGCACACAACCCAATAGAGCTATATAGCACATCCCATTTGGCCCTCAGGGCCTATCAACACCTCAGCTGCCAGCCGCCATGGATGGGACCTGTTCATTCAGCTCAACAAGGTCAAACCGGAATGATGTGGGAGCCTATCCTGACCCTGGACCCGTAAGTTATCAGAACGACTCTGCTCTCTCTGACTCTTGCATTTGATGTATAAAAACTAAGGAGCATAAACACCTACAGGCTTTCATTGGTTTCTGGTCTCATTATGCCTCTGCTCAGCACCCACACCAGTCACCCCCACACCAGCCACCCCACCTCCTACAAGCCTCCTCCTCACCATCCACCTCCACCCCCTACACAGGCCACCATTAGCCATTCCCACCCCACACCACCACCACTACCACCACGACCAGCCATCCTCCCAGCTCCCATCAGTCAACACCACAACCACCACCAGCCATCCCCAACCCCCACCAGCTCCCGCCACCCTACCCCCGGCCACCACCAACCACGGCACCCAGTAGGTGAGTCCCAGGTGTCACTGGCTTCCAACACCGTCCAAAAGGTGCAGCCACAGCAGTCTTTGATGTTATTCTCTGGGCAGGGCTACGGATCTGCTTTCTGGGTGCTGGGCACCTGCGTTATAGACCAGCAATGAGCAAGCCAACCTGAGTTTCTGGGTTGCTGACTGTTAACCCTGGGGGAGTATTTACTGCTGGTCCTTATACTAGCCAAGTAGAGCCCCCAAAGTAGATCCGGGTACACTTTAAATAGCACTTAAGACTAGGTGTCACTATCATTGTGCTACACATAGGGGGTGTCACACTGCTGTGGACACACAGGACATACCTAGGACAGGGGCTGCAAAGCAGCTGCTGCTAGTGAGTGGCCGTTCTGGGAGAAGTAATTACCCTGCCTTTGCATAGGAAACTACTGTGTGGCTGGGCGGTGGTGGCGCACACCTTTAATCCCAGCACTTGGGAGGCAGAGGCAGGTGGATTTCTGAGGCCAGCCTGGTCTACAGAGTGAGTTCCAGGACAGCCAGGGATACACAGAAAAACCCTGTCTCTAAAAACAAAAAAAAAAAAAAAAAAAAAAAAAAGAAAGAAAGAAAGAAAGAAAGAAGCTACTGTGTGGTGCTTCGCTTTCCAAAGCCCATGCGGGTGCCCTCCTCCACCTACAGTGTCCAGCCACAGAGCTCCAGAGCTATCCCAACCTCCACCCTCAGGCCCAGCCCAGCTAACAGTGGCTTCTCTCGAGGCCCCCAAGTCACTTCTAAGGTTATTCTCTTGATTCACCCTAAACTGTTCCTTCCCTCTCAGAGCTTAACCCTTGAAGAAAGGGAGTCACTATAACCAGACACTCCTGAGTTTGGGGTTGGTGGGGAGGGCAACAAGTGACTCTGTATTTGTGGGTCCCAGCTCATCTCTGTGTCTCTGTGCTGGAATGCTGCTCCCTAAATCAATGAGTAAAAATCAAAGCAGGAAAGAGGCCGGGACATGACCAGGGACTGTCACTCACGGCTGGGAAGCTGCAGCTCCTGCAGCCTGGGGCAGTCAGACCTGGGATCCAGGTTCCTTCCTGTCTCCTAGGGGGCTATGTCCAAGGCTCCTGTTGCAATTGAGCTTTGGTCTTAGTCACTGCACAGCCATTTCTAGAGAGTTGTCACTAAGCCAGTGGGGTGGGAAGCTCAGGGTAGCTGTGAAGGGAAGGAAATAAAAGGAAACAGGGTGGGCTGGAAGACAGGCGAGGCTAAAAAAGGACTGGTGTGGGGAGGCTAAGGCCAGCACGTGCCAGAAGCTCCCAAAAGATGTGGAGCCCCTGGGAAATGTACCCTAGGAAGGGCATCTGAAGAAACCTGCTTTCCTGAGGAAGCCTGTGGCCCCTTCAGAAATGACAGGAGGGCAGGGAGGTAACAGAAGGTATCAGAATAACGCAGGCAGCCAAGATTAAGTGCCAAGTGAGAGTGAGAACTCTCTCTTTGTGCAGGGAGCCTATAGAGGAAGGCCTGCCTGCTTGAGAGAAAACAGGATGGGGGAGGCAGGGGAGATGCCAGCCAACTGTAAGGCTCCCCAGTGTGGCAGGCTGCAGCAGCCAACTGTTCTCCAAAGTGAGGTGTGTGGGACACATTTTGTATATCTCTTGTGTCTTGGGTGATTTTGTGTTTTTTTTTTTTTCTTTTAACAGCTCTACTGAGACAACATTTCAACACAGCACAGCACACAACTGACTAGTTCCCAGGAGAGCAGCAGAGTTACGAAAGAGTCACCAAAGACAATATGAGAACATTCTCGCCCCCTGGAAGAGGCCAGTCCTGCTGTCCCTTCCCTTTCTGTCCCTCCAGCCCAGAACCCTACACCATGTGGTGGCATTTCTTCTCAGGGTTCATTTACATTATAGTGGCTCCTGACTGCTTCTCTGCTTCTCCTGCTGGGTGATATTCTACAGCATGGGTGGACCATGGTGACAGATGCTGGGGTTGGGGCCAGCATCATGTTTTCACGGCACCAGAAGGAAGAGAAGGAAACACTCAGTGAGGTCCAAGATTAAACCAAGTGCAGCCACACTCCTGCACCTTTGCTGTAGAACAGCTATGGCACCAGCTCCTGCCTCTTCGACAGCCAGCCTCCCTGCCATTTCTGAGCAAACCTCCTCCAAGCTGTCTGCTGGCTCCCTGCTGAGAGAGGAGAGACCAAAGCCAGCTGCCATCTTCACTGTAGGAGTGGGCACTTTGTTCAAACTGAGGCTTTTTTCTATGTGTCTACAAATAAGCCTTCTTTCTTTAAAGGTCAACTATTATGTATTCTGACCCCCTAAAATGTCATCTACAACATCTGCCTCATCCACCCGTCTGCTGAGAACCAGGTGTCATGCTCTATTCTGGGTCAGTGGTCCCTGGAATCCATGGTAAATCACAAGCATCTGGGTTGGAGAGAGACAGATGGCTTGGTAGTTAATAGCACTGGCTGCTCTTCCAAAAGACCCAGGTTCAATTCTCAGCAACCACAAGGCCGTTTACAACTCTCTGCGCTCCACAGGATCTGACAGCCTCTTCTGGCCTCTGAGGGCAGCAGGCATGCGTGTGATTCACAGATATACACGCAGGCAAAAACACCTGTACACAAAAAATATTGAAATTTAAAAAAAAAATCCCAAGCGTCACTCTGGGATGTGGCCTGAATCACTCACTGCATTTCTGGGTGGCCACTGCCATCTGTCCAACTTTGTCACCACCTGCCCCTTTCTGCGCTGTTTCCCCAGCATCTAACACAACCAGGGTGGAAGACTGGGCCCTCCACGGCCCACAGGTCCTGGTTTGGGGCTCCTCTTGGCTGGCTTCACAGTTTGAATTCCAGTTTCCAACTGGCTTCCTTTCATACTCCTGTGGATAATAGTCCATTAGAGAGCTCCTTAAAGACACCAGGGGACTCAAACCTCCGTAAGCACTTGAAGCAGAGAGCCTGCTGAGGGGGTCTGCGGTTTAACCTGCCCCAGGAAAGGGCACTTTGGTTATTTTCTGTCTTTTGCTCTTACCAAGAAGGCGGTAATAAATTGACTTCTATAGATTCCATTTCTGTGTGATAAATTTCTAGAATTAAAATATCTGATGCAAAATTCACTTAAATGACCACACTGCTAGACGGATAAAAACACCCGTTTCCCATGGTCTCTCTAAGGTGTCCATTCATGATGTATGTCTGTTTATTACAAAAAGCTTTGCTTTTTTTTTTTTTTTTTTTTGAAAGTCTCTAATTCTATGCCATTAATTCAAAAGTTAAAGCCATTTCCTGGTCAGCAATCTAAAGTACTTACACATAACAACTCTCCCCAGCTCGTTCTCCTTCCTCCTTAGGACAAGGGACAGGTACAAACGGAGGCTGCACACTAATTGTCTAATGGGATCCCTGAAGACACAGTTTAGGGGAGCCTAAATCAACTTTATTACCAAGTTCCCATTTCCCCAGCATCTTCTGGACCCATCACTTCCAATTTACTAAAGTGTCCAGGTATATGTCAACCTAGACAACCCTCCTGGGACGATAAGTTCCCTGCCACCTCCCTAGAGGCCTCCCTGACCTGACAGCCATCTCTGGAGGAACCGCAGACCTCAGACAAGGAGCCACAGAGGCTTGCATCAAGAGCTCCTCTGACATGTGCAGTATTGGTTTTGAGTCAAGGAGCTGGATCTGGGAAACACTGCGTTTGGGGAATCAGCCGCAAGGCACTGAGACTAAGACAAATTAGAAGACCTTGCCTCCCCAAGGCAAGAAAGAGCATTGTCAAAGCACTGTTAATAGCATACTTTATATATTACATATACACACACATATATAGTATAGTAATATATAATATGTTATATTGTATACTATATACACTGTATATACATATATACACATATAGTAAATAATATATAAAATGTATATATACATGTATAGTATATAATATACACATACATATATGTACACATATATAACATAAAATGTATATATGTATATAGTACATGCTATATACATACATGCATGTACATATATAGTATATAATATATAATGTATATGTATGTGTGTGTACATATATAGTATATAATATATAATGTATATGTATGTGTGTGTACATATATAGTATATAATACATAACGTACATATACATATGTGAACATATAAAGTATATAATATATAATGTATATATACATATACATATATGTACACATATAGTATATAATAGTTTATATTGTAAGCATTCCTTTTGATAAAAATTTGTCATCATCCCTCCCACTTCCTGAGACAGCATTTCTCTGCATAGCCCTGGCTGTCCTGGAACTTATTACGTAGTCCAGCTTGGACTACGTAGTAAGCTCCAGGATGGCCTCAAACTCAAGAGATCCACCTGCCTCGGCCTCCCGAGTGCTGGGAGCTAAAGGTCCCAATACCTGAAGCCTGTGCAAGACGACATGCATACAGGCGACAGCTCCCACTTGCCTTCGGCTGATCCAGGTCTGGTCTAGCCTCACTGCTGTCAAATGCCAAGACACACAAATGGTACCAAAGACCAGGCCCGGGCCAGCTTCTCCTCACCCACCTGACTACTCTCTAGGGAGAGTAAAACAATATCCAGCTCATTGGAAATAGCACAGGATCACTAGTCCTGACCTGGGGACAAGGGCTTCCTCCTGTAACAAGCCTGCTTCACTTGGAGGTCATTCACCCTCTAATTTTGGGGAACTCCTTGCTCCTCTTTCTCCTTTCCATACCATTAGCTGAAGGAGTCCTGGGTTGGATGTATTGAGAAGATTTAGCAAAACCTTTTCCAGTCTTCTAATCATTAGAACCTATCCTCAATTCAGCTGATACAAAAAAAAAAAAAAAAATGTAGAACCAATTTTAAATGGATGGCTTCTATTTGATCATAAGCCTCTGACAAAAATGGAAACCTGCTTAAATATTTACTGGCAAATGTCAAAATGTCCCGACGCCACAACTAGAAGGCTCTCCTCTGGAACTAGATGTCAGTCACACACTTCTCAGGCTCTAAGGATCCCCGAGGACTGCTCAAGCCAAAGCCAGGTTTCCTCATGGACCATAAGGTGGCTTCTCAGCCATCCTGTGGATACTTCAGGCTATCTTGGATACTTCCTGGGAGACTTCTGAGCAAAGAAAGAGGACACACTGTAATTCCAAGCTCCTGTACAGCAAGAAACAACATGTATGTGTAACTGTGATGAAGACACAGACAGGGGTAGCTATACAGTCCCACTGTGCCAGCAACATGCTTCATCTGCAGAGAGGGGAGAGGCTGAGCTCTTATTAGGAGCCAATAAATTCTCCTTCCCTTCCCTCCCCTTCCCTCCCCTTCCCTGACCTTCCCTCTCCCCACTTCCCTGCTGTCAGCAGACAGAGGCAAGAATAGTCAGACAATTTCCTCCCCTCCCCTCCCCTCCCTTCCCCTGTCTCTCCTCTCCTCCCTTCCCTGATGTCAATAGACTGAGGCAGGAATAGTCAGACAGAAGGCTTTGATGACAAAGAAGGACCTAGTTGTCACAACCCCAAGAAGCCCAATGATCTCTGAAACTCAGAACAGTTATACCCCCACAAGGGCATATCAGCATAGCTGCCCCCCATACAGGGCATATTCAGACATAACCTCCCCCCCCACCCCCCCGCCCACCTCCAACCCACCGAAAGCAGTGGTAAGTGAAGAACAGCCAATGACACCGGTGTCTGGGAACAACAAGGACCTCAGACAGTACAAAGGCTACATAGGAAGGCTACTACAGCTGTCAAGTCACAAGTCTGACAGGAGCCTAGTATAAGTGCGTGTTTGGTGCTGTGGAGAGAAGCCAGGGCCTTGCACAAATTTAGCACTGTTCTACCACAGAACCACACTCCTAGCTTTAGAGTTCAATTTTAAACACTTTTGCAACTCAACAAAGAAACCCAAACTGAGAGAGAGGAGGAGGGGGAGGGAGGAGAGGGAGAACCAGCCCAAGGACCTAAACAAATACTTCCTCAAAGAAACAGAAAATGTCAGTGTCATTAGTCATTACAAAATCTCAACCCAAAACCACAAGATACCACACATCCAGCAGGGCACAAAGGGCAGCTGCAGTTTAAGAGAAAAACAGAACAAACAAACAAGCAAAGCAGAGAACGGGGAGACGGGAGAAACTGGAGCACCGGAGCATTGTTGCCAGGACAAAAGGAGACAAAGTTGCAATAAACAATAATCCTGCAGGACCTCAGTTACATGAGTAGCAACCCTGGACCACAGATAGAAGAAGACAGAGAAAGGGGGCAGGGAGAGAGAAGAAGGAGGAGGAAGGAGAGAGTTGAAAGGGATGGGAGGGAGGGAGAGGAGAGGGGGAAAAAGAAGGAGGGAAGGAAGGGGGAGGGAGAGAGAGAGAGAGAGAAGAGAAGAGAAGAGAAGAGAAGAGAAGAGAAGAGAAGAGAAGAGAAGAGAAGAGAAGAGAAGGAGAAAGAGAAGAGGAGAGGAGAGGAAAGGAGGATATTAAATGCTGAAACAAAACTCTGGCTATGCTTAGCCACAATACCCAGCAGGTGGGAACAGCCCAAGTTCCTATGGAGGCCGGAGTTGACAAACCACAGCCAATCATCAGGACAGGCATGCATGATGCTGTTTAAAATGACAGGGTGTTCTGGGAGGGAATTTTTAAAACAATTAAGTAGATATCCATGAAGGCACATCACAGCAGATGATTAATGGAAAGTATACACTTTAAGATGAATAGGGTTACAGCCACAGTTTTCTAAATTCTATGTTGTATGCCATTTGCAAAATTCTTTTATATTTTTATGTGTGTATGTGTAGGTGGGTGAATGTGCGTGTACATACACACGGAGGCCAGAGACCCACCCCAGTGTTGTTCCTTAGGGGCCATCCAGCTTACTTTTGAGACAGGACCTCTCTCTCCCTGAGCCTCACCAACTTAGCTAGGCTGCTGACTAGAGTCCCAGGAATCTGCCTGTCTCCTTCTCCACAGTGCTGGGGATAAAAGCGTGAGCCACCATGTCCAGCTTTTTGATGTGGGTTCTGGGGTTTGAACTTGGGTCCTAATACTCCCAAGGCAAACACTTTGCTAACTAAGTTATCTCCTTGACCCTGTGTGACATGCAGTTACCTCCATGTGGAGCTTGGCCACTGCCCACACACAATTTCATACCTCCTCGCACCAGTTCACACTCTATCCCCTATCTTTGTAAGGAGCTGAGAGGCGCAGAAAGAAACACATCTTTGGGAGTTTATTTTTAGCTCTATTATTCTCACGTACCCAGTGGGATCTGACAGAGCTCAGCTCAGGAAGCCCCGCAAACATCCACAGCAGTGAGTATGGAACTCCAGCTGGCATGGCCGCCACCTCTAGCGCCCCCACCCCACCCCACCCCCAGCTCAGCCCATACATTGCAGGATTCTAGAACTCTCTTTGCTACTTCTTACGGGCGTGGAAACGGAGTGTGATGCACAGGCTTCTCTTCATCTCCAATGATAATAAGCTGAACTAAATTGGCAAGAAGCCTTCATCTGCTTCGGTGAGTCAGTCATGAAGCCAAGTAAATATTTCTTTGTATTTCCTGAGTCCTCACGAGATGACTTTCCCCCCACACCTGACGCGCCCCCACCTGACCCCCGCCACCACCCTGGCCCTCAGAAGGTAGCTGCACTGGCTACTTTCATGTCAGTTTGACACAGGCTGGAGTCATGTGAGAGGAAGGCGCCTTCAATTGAGAAAACACCTCCATAAGACCAGGCTGTAGGCGGGTATGTAGGGCATTCTCTTAATTACTGATGGATGGGGAAGGGCCGGGTCTACTGTGGGTGGTGACACCCCTGGACTGGTGGTCCTGGGCTCTGTAAAAAGAAGGCTGAGCAAGCCATGGGGAGCAAACCAGTAAGCAGCACCCCTCCATGGCCTCTGCATCAGCTCCTGCCTCCAGAGTCCTGCCCTGCTTAAGTTCCTGCTTTTGACATTGAACTATGATACAGAACTGTGAGCGAAAGAAACCCTTTCCTTCCCAAGGCACTTCCTTCTGGTTACAGAGTTTCAGCAGATCAATGGTTACCTGAAGATAGTAGCTAATTTGAGGTTTTTTTTTTTTCTTTTTGCAATTATGTTTTATCTAGATGTAATTCACTAGGATACAATTCTCCCTTTTAAAGGTTGTACCCTGGAGGCATTCAGAGAGCCTCACTGTGTAAGAAGCCTCAACACCTGAGAGAGCAGCCACCGCCACCCTCTACCACACCATGAGATCCACACTTTTCCTTTGTTTCTGTGCGGTTACCAATGCCACGGACACTTCCCATAAACTGACAAACAGATGCTCTTTGTACCCAACTTCTGTTAACAGTGCTGCGTTTCTAGGCCCTGCTGTGTCATGGCCTGCACCCGGTTTCACTCCACTGGTGCCAGAGTCACCACAGCAGAGGACACAGAGTAGACTTAACATCATGAGCAAAGTACCCCTGGCACATCTCCTGAGCACCCAGGCTTCCTCCCCGCCAGCCACCCCACCCCAGAGTCTCAGGCCCTAAGAGTGCCCAGCTATTCTGTTTATTGCTCATGGATGCCAGATCAGGGTCGTCCTCCTGCCTCCTGTGTTATCTATGAATTGTTCTCCCCACTCAGCATCATCTGCTTCTTGCCAGACACTTGACATGGCTTGCTGCCTGACACCCAGCTCCCAGCTTGCACCCCATCTCCCTGACAGGACTCTCCTTTGTTACCATGTAGCTGATCCCAGCCAAAAATTCTTCCTCACAGGAAGAATTGTTCCTGCACCCCATCTCTCTGACAGGACTCTGTTACCATGTAGCTGTTCCCACCCAGAAGAGCCCTCGTGGGAAGAATTGTTCCTTCCCAGTAAACGCACATCCAAGACTTCACTGACTTACAGGAGGGCCCATCTCTCTCCTGATGTCTCCTTGCCCTCCAGCAGGTAAGCGCTCTCTATTGCCTTCAGTCAAGCTTACTCCCGGCCAACATGGAAGCCCCAGCCACCACATGGCTGCCTGTGTCCAGTTGATCCGGCTCTTCCCTGGAATTTCCTGCACATGCTCCTATCTGTTGCTCATCCACCTCTGGACACACCCTTTCCTCTTGCTGATACCTACAACCACCCATCCCTGTATTCAAGTCCTTCCCTCCAGCAGGCTTCCCTGGGCACTCATCAGAACCAGCGCAGCCTTGGTCTCCGAGTTCCCTCAGCAATTCGGTTGTCACCTCTGTCTCAGTTCTCACAACTTCTGCACAGAACAGCTGTATCTCTAAGCACTGATATCACTTCCTGAGACTCACCAAGCATTTCTGATCAAACACCCACCTGAACAACTCCAGAGCCAATCAATAACTGTTTAAGGACAAAGTCCTGAGTTACCTTAGGGGCCAAAGTCCTGAGTGACCTTAGGGGCCAAAGTCCTGAGTGACCTTAGGGGTCAAAGTTCTGAGTGACCTTAGGGTCAAAGTCCTTAATGACCTTAGATTTTTCCTTCCTGTTTCAGTTACCTGAGCAATAAAATCCTGACATAGGTTACAGATCAACTCTCAGAGATCCACTAGCTGAGCCCCACACAGGACACCACTGCTGTAACTGACCAGCCTCCCCTCCCCAGGGCTAGTCTGGGGGAGCAGTACAAAACCACTCTACCACCACAGCACAGTTGCAGCCGGCTGCACCCTCCATATAAGGCTCAGCTGCTCCCCTGTGTTCACACCCAAGCAAACTCCACTTGACAAAAGCACTGCCTCAAATTTCCAGGATGATTTTTTTTTTAACTCTCTTAATGAAAACCACCACCTTTATACACTGTCATGTGCATTGGAAGGAGCAGAGACTTGAGACCAGATGCACACACCTGAGCATGGGTTCTTTTTTGTTAGAATAAGGTAGGCATGGAGAAGAGTCAGAGGATGTGCATACGTCTTAACTCTGGAGATTAACATTTAATCTTCTAGTTAGACTCCCCAACACCTGTCTCTGTGTGTGTGTGTGTGTGTGTGTGTGTGTGTGTGTGTGTGTACACCTGTGTGTGTACACCTGTGTGTGTTTGTGTGTGCAAGTGTGAGGGTGTGTGTGCACATTTGAGCGTGCATGCACACAAGCATACAGAGGCACAAGGCCAACCTCAGTTGTTGCTCCTCTGAAGCCATCATTGGGACCTGGGGTCTACTGACTAGGCAAGGGTGGCTGACTAGTGATCCCCAGGGATCTCCTTATCTCTGCCTCCCCCGGAGCTGGAATCAGAAGCACAGCCACCATGCTCAACTTCATACATGGGTTCTGGGAACTGCACTTAGGTCCCCATGCTTGCATACAAGTATTCTACGGATTGTGCTCTCTGCCCAACCTTCCTATCCGGCATCTCCCACTTCTCTCTCAGCCTTCCCATACTGAATTTTCTCCTCCCAGATAGGGTCTCATGTATCCCAGGCTGCCCTGGAACTGGCTCTACAACTGGGGATGACCTTGAACTCTGATATTCCTGCCTTGGTCTCCTTGGTCTCCCAGTGCTCAGACTGCAGTCAGAACCACGACATACGGTTTATGTAATGCTAGGGGTAGAGCACACGGCTTCAAACATGTTAGCAATACACTCTACCAACTAGGCTTGGTCCCAACCCCAAACCATCCATCTCTAGAGGACTGGCGATCAGCCCGGAGTCAGGCTTCTTCCTGCCCTGCCCCTTCTGGCCCTTGGCAGAGGCCTCCACAGAACAGTTCATGGTTTCCGCATCCTGTAATAAGCTATTTTCTATAATGAACATGAGTCATTCACAACTTTGGTGTAGAGTTGCTGAAGAACGGAGTCAGAATATTAATTCGCTCCTTCACGGCATCTTAAATGTGTACTCTTTAAAAGCTGAGAAGAGACTGAGCTCGTCACCACAGCCAGTGTCAGGAGAAAACAAGGAGTGAGCTGAAGCCACGCTTGTTTTTCTGCACACTTTAGCTTGGCAGACTCTGGCCCCAGGGCCAGCTCTGAGACGGCTGAGTCGGGAGGTGTTTTCTCACCTTGTCCCCTGACATGATCTAGTCTCTGGGAAACAGGTGGGGGCTAGCACTGCCTAGCAGTCATTGACCCTGTGATGGAGCTGGACCTGCAAGCATCCAGTGGCATGAAAAGCCAGAGTCCAGGGAGCTCTGGGCAAAGGTCTCCTCACCGGCGGCTACCTCTGTGCTGCTTGACTCAACCTTCAACGAACCTCATATCACCAATTCATATGGTCCACCAAGTGAGCCCAGGGATGACCAAGGGTGACAGGTCCAGGTGGAACCTCATCAGAATAGATTCTGTGAGTTCTCTTTGGAACCATGCTTGAACACCCCCCCCCCCAGGGCCCCCGGGAAAGCCCAAAGCAACCTGCGCTGGTTCTGGGTGGTACAGAGAGCCATCTCTCTGGGGGTTCTTGGGCAAGATGAGAACTTACATGGTGTGGCTGACAACTGGAGCAGAGAGGGAACTTTATGGTCCTAGAGGAGGTAAAGCTGGAGGGACGACACTCGGGCACTCTGTTCTATAAAAAGCCACTGGTTTTTTTTTCCTCTGACATGTTCTAACCACGGCCTCTGCTCCCTCCATTCCTCCCAGTCCCCTACCTCCCCTCTCCCCCAGATTCACTCCTCCTCCCATTTCCCTTCAGAAAGGAGCAGCCCTCCCGGGGATATCAACTAAACACAGTATAAGAAGACACAATAAGACTAGGCACAAACCCTCATCAAGGCTGGACAAGGCAACCCACTGGGAAGAAAGGGTCCCAGGGGCGGGCAAAAGAGTCAGAGACATTCCCACGTTAGGACTCCCACAGACACCCAAGCTAAACAACCATAGCATGGTCCCAGCCCAGACCCACGCAGGCTCCATAATTGCTACTTCAGTAAGAGCCACTGTTTCGATGGGGTTTCAGACATTAGGATACATGGGCAGAAAACCATCCCAGAAGAAAGCACATCTGAAATACGATCTGGGAAAGAAAACCGAAGTTTCTAATTTTACGTTTCCTCCTACTCCAAAATCATCACCAAGACTTCAGAAGGGCGGGACTAGTTCAAGTTTGGGTTGTGGTTCCCCACAAAGGACAGAGAACTGAGGCAGGTCCCACTTGCTCTGTGATCATTTTGGGTACACCACCCACTCTGTGCCATACTGATGACTGGACCAAGCAAGGAAACCCATTGATGCTGGACAGAGGCCACAGGCCGTGGCCTCCTGGAAGGCAGGGATGCTGCATCATCCACAGTGAAAATTCAAGAAAGAACTACACTTCAACCTCCCCAGAGGCTCACACTACCATAGCCCTCCTGGGCACTTCAACCTCCTGAGAGGCTCACACTACCACTGGGAGGGTTCACACTCACTCCTACAGCAGCCCAACACATGTTGTATGGGTTCAAAATTAAATCTAACAAAAATTATTTTCCTGTATTTTAAAACTTTTAATTACATACAAATGTAATTATATAATACATATATTTTAAAGACACATATGTAAGTATCACATAGGCCTTAGTAGGGTATCTGTTCTCCTCCCTTCACCTAGCCCCACACCTAGATGACCAAGCAAACCATATGGTGTGGACACTTGTGTCTCTGAACACTTTCTCTCTGAGCACACAACCATACAAGGGACAAATATATTTAGGTATGGGAAGGGTGTTCTGAGCTTTTATGAAAGTTGCTTCTTTGTTTGTTTGTTTTCAGATAGGGTCTCACTATGTATCCTTGGCTGGCCCACAACCCACTATGTAGACCAGGATAGCCTTGAATTCATAGTTTGGCCTGTCTCTACCTCCCCAGTGCTGGGATTAACGGCATGCAGCACCATGCCCAGCCTGCTTTTACTCAAGTGTTTTATCACACTGTACTGAACTAGCGTCCCAACCCTCTGCTATACTGAAAAGGCTACTCCCATGGTCCTAGCCACGGATGGACAATAAGCCACTTTAAGGCACAGGGCTGACATAAGGCATTCACATGACTTGTCTGAAGATGGTATGTGATCTGTCCACCTGGCTTTTGCCCTGGATGCCCTTCTCATCTCTCCAGTGGCTCCTACCTCACACTGTGTTGGAAACCGCTGTGTTCACATGCCTGCCAATCCTGGGAGACCGTCACTACTGATCTCCTTACCACAGTCCTATCCACATAGGCACAAGCTCACACACAGATACAGTGGAACCCTGAGCCGAAGTTCACATGCTCACTAGCTCGAGCCCTCAACCAGCGTCTGAGTGGAGAAAGCCCATGGCTCCCTGCTCTAACTACAGCTCCCTGCTTGTTTCCAGAAGTGTGGGTGGGCAAGATGACAGCCAGCACTGTTTGCTTTTGTGTCCGCGCCCCCCCCCCCCTTGGTGCTACTTTGTAGCGATGTCTGCTGCTTGTGGGTAGGGTCTGCTCCAATCTGCAGCTCCCAGCATCTTTTCAAACAGACACTTAAATTCTTACATGCAGTCCTCTCAGCATCCATGGGGACTGGTCCCAGTATCCCTCCGGAGATGGTTGTTCCAGTCCCTTCTAGAAAATGGTGCCATATTTATTATGTAGCCTATGTGTGTCTTCATCTGCATGTTAAATCTCTCTGGGTGACTTACTCTATTAGCTGTGCGATTGTCTTACTGTACTGTCTATGTTATAACGAGACAAGACTCTGTGTGTGTTCAGTAGAGCACATTTCTTTCAAATATATTTTTTTTATTCCCAGCTGGTAAGACTCCTGAGTCACGGTCCAGCCTTCTAGTTTGCTTCCCTGTCAATGAACTTTCCCATGTTTCTAGGGCTATTCAGGACACTCTGATGGTTTGCCAATTTTACTGTTGTTTTATTCTTTTCCACAATGTAACCTTTAATCATATAGGAAAGTTTATACAGTGTGACCTAGAACGCAATTCCATTTAAGGTGACTAGGTAATGAAGCCCAGCCCAATCTCTCATGTAATTAAAATGCCTCCTTAACCATCAGGGGGACTCTGAACCCACTGTAGTATATTCCTGCATCACTTCCTGCCTATCAGGAAGCCTGACCCCTATGAACAACATGAAAAACTGACCACACGTGTATCCCAAAACCATGTGCAAAACACAAAGTCCAACTAGTTCTTAGCAACTGCATCACCTTTCATAGCTTCTGGCTATAAGACCCAACTTCCAATCAGAATTGGCGCTAGCCCAAACAGTTGGACTGGCAAGATGGTGAAGAACACTGGCTTTTCCAGAAGACCAGGTTGATTCTCAGCATCCACAATGTAATTAACAACTATCTGTAACTCCAGTTCCTGAATATCTGATACTTTCTCCTGGCCTCCAAGGGCAATGAATTCATGTGGCACACAGAGAAAGTGATACACATATACATGCCTATGAAATTAAAGCATAATCTTTTTTTTAAAAAAAAAGCTTCTCAACTTTTTCACATTTAACCAGAGCTAATAATCAAAATTTAGAGTGTTCTTCACTGCAATTTAATCACTTCTACCTAACTGCACACTGCTTGATTAAAGGAGTGTCTTTAAGGGGTCCCACATCCATCCCATGGGTAGCTATTTTCCTCCAGCTATGCACCGACAGGGCCATTTCACCCTGAAACTCCCTGGAGTTTCACCTTCATCTTCATCCTTCTCTAAATGATTCTTTCCCCGACACTGGTTCTATTTTTAGTTGCGAGAACCGGAGCCTTCAACCAGTGGAGACTGTCATTTACTGTCCAACCAGCAACTGACTTTAATCTTCTATGAATTAAAATCAACTGGGCTGATAGGAAATCCCCAGCATTGACATCTGCCACCCCATCTAATAAGTGACCCTCTGGGGCTCCAAACCTAAGGACCCCAAATTCTACCAAGCCCAGGCAGAAAGGAAGGCAGAAGGCAGAGAAGTCAATATGTGTAAGGAGACAGTGCTGTGATTACAGTGGGGCTCACACCGCCCTGGAGTCAGACACAGTGCTCTGTTAAAGGTATCTGGGTGGAGAAGGGTTTTCCTGCATCTTGTCTGTTGCAGGAGCTTTGGGATCTGATCTTCCCACCTTTCAACCTGCAGGAGAGCATGGCTCGACTCTCCTCTCCCTTCCTCTTCTTCACACCTAATATGACACTCTGGATGGTTTCCTTGACATTTTGCTGTACACCTTTTCCTCTCCCTTTACCATCCATAGTACCCAGTCAGCCAGAAGGAACAAAGCCTATGACAGAAGCAGCAAAAGCCAGTATAAGCCAGTCACTGTTAACAGGTTTCAGCACTGCAGGCTGAATCAGTGGCCACTGCACAAGGGCTCACGTTACAGTTGTCTTTTCCAATAGAACCATACGACCCTGGGTCATCAGAAACAGAGGCCTGAATCATTGAAGGGCCTTCATCCCAACATAGAAGACTGAGCTCAGAACAGATAGGAGCTGCTCCAAGCCAAAATTTCCCTAACAGTAAAGTGGACCAGCTCGGCTTGCTTGCTCAGGTCTCCAGGGACATAACCATGCATGAAGTGAACAACCTTGCCCTACCCCCTCCAGTTTCCAACTGCAGCTAGCAGACTTCCAACAATGTAGCTTGCAAGATAGGAATGGCTATGCATCCCTCCAGCCAGCACCACATCTGAGTATTAAGAGTCAAGGGGCACCTCAAGAGGGTAGAATATCTCCTTTTACATATCAGCTCTGTGGACAACACAGAGGTATCCCATGGTCCACCTGCATAGCTCTGGTCCACTGGGCTCTACACAATGACTACCCAGTGTCACAGGGCAATATCCCAGGGCAGCAAAGCCAGCAGCCTAGGCAAATATACCCCAACCTAATGCAAAATAATAAACTCAGGGTATTGGGGTACCAGGGTACAGAAGTTTTGGGTCACAAAGACCTCCCCTATATCCACCTCCAACTGTTGTGACCTTAGGTTAAGTAAAAATCCCAAGAGCTCCCCAAGGGAGCAGCATTAGTGAAACTCTAGATTCCAGGCCAAGTTGTTTCACTCTGACAAACAGGCTTCCAGGTTCTCAAGACTTTGGCTTGGTGCTGGTGCAGTGTGGCTTGATATTCAGCCCATACCTACAATGTGAGCTCTCTCAAAGTCTAGAGCTAGAGCAGCCAAAGAGGCTTTATTTTGGGGGGAAAGGTGTCATAAGCAGAAGGAAGACTCCAATAGTAGCAAGACCCTTTCCTTCCTTTACCCGCCTGGCCCAGGATCAGAGACATCAACAGAGGCCTGAAAGCTCAACTTTAGTCAGTGCTCCACACACTTGCTATCTAAAGCGGAGAATAACATAATAAAACCAGCAGACATGAGGCTGGCTTAGACACTCCAATTTCACCTTTCTATGGCTAGGAGGATATGGTGATACAGACAACTAGGCTGATGATCCAAACGGCTCTTACAGCCCATAACCAGTGTGACAAAGTAAGACACAAATTGAAGGATACAATTTCTTACTCATCCTCTGCCCACCAAACAAACAAAACAAAACAAAACAAAACAAAACACCCTTGCAGGTCCTTATCTGAACAGTACCAGGGCCTTCAGATCTCTGCAAGTACCTTCCTGGCCATACACAGGGTCAGCATGTGGCTAGGTCCCACATGGGTTTAGAGAGTACTTGGGTAAGAGGGTCCCCCCTCAACACAAGCTGGGAACATCATATATGTTCAACTTGAAAATACACATGACAGCCTCCATAAAGGGCGCTCAAACCACTCAGTGAACACACTCCAGCTGTCAGACACCCACAGACAAAGACCAGTCCTCCAAAAGAAAGTGTTAGACTTACTGCACACAAGGCACCCCGGTGTATAACTATAGCTCTCTATGTTTTAACTTCCCTTTTCCGTCTTCCCCTAAACTTTCTACAGTGATCATACAAACCTCACCCACCACCACCCCATATACACATATGTAAAAGTCCTGCAAAGACCTGGAGCAACAGTTGCCAGGAACCCACAGATGAAATAAGCAGAGCAGGGTTTAGAGAACTCAGGGTAGAACCTGAGGAAAGAGAAGAGAGACTCTGCTTCCCGATCTCACCTGATCCCACATCAGTGCTCCAAAAGTTCTCAACGGAAGCCGGACCCAGCCCAGCTCAGGGATTTGGGGAGCTGACTCTGCTTTGGGGCTGTTTGGGGGTCCCCGGTAGCTCTGATGTTAGGCAAGGGGCCTCGAGTCCTCCCTGAGGTTCCTCACTAAAGAAATCCTATCACAGCCCTCACAGGGACACCCCTGCACGACTCTACCTGCCATAAGCCTTCTGCCCTGCAAGCATCAACAGAGCAAGCAACACGCACAGTGTAAGGTGAGAAGAAGTGAGGATGAGCTGTGAGCACGTGTCTAGCACTGGCCCTGCACTGGTACCAGCTCACTCGCACCAAAGAGGAACCGTCCTCTCTGGTAAGGCCCAAACATGTTTTGCAGTAACTCTATCTCACAACCACCATCCGTGTCTCACAAGCTGAGCTCCGCTAAGCACAGTGGTCTCAGGAAAAAAAAAAAAAAAAAAAAAGTGCCATGTGACTTACTCCTAAAACTCGAAAGCAAAGAAGTGGGCGCTGGCGTCACATACTGGTGATGTGGCCGGGAGTTCGCACCATAGTAACAAAGTGCTTGTATCAGGACTGCCCACCTCTTAAACAGACTAAAATAAGTGGCTTTGCCTTCCAGTAGCCCAAGAATCTTCCTGCTTCTGGCCCACAAATTTCTGCAGCAAGAATTCCAACCAAAACACTTCAGAGAACTGTTTGGCCCACAGAAGCAAGTTCTGGTTTTCCCTAGTCCTTTGATTATCCAGATTTTGCTCTCCCGGCATAGCTAAGTGCAACTGGGTCCCAGAGCTTATAGAACAGGGCATGGAACCTTCCTTCAAAAAGTTTAGGCTCTGACACAGCCAGGGCCTATGTCAGGGCAGGGTACAAGGCCTTAAGCCAGACTCTCATGATCACAAGACACTGTACAGCCTCTTTTAGCCGTGACCTAAATGTGGATTGAGGAAAAACATTCCTTCTATAACAAGAAATATTAGTGAGTCAAGAAAAAGCAATGGTCCGAATCCAACATAAAAACAGAAACCAGTGGCTCAGACCCTGAAGAATCAGATGCTGAGCAGCATGGAGCCTGGATCTGCTCTCAGGCTGCAGGCTGCAGGCTGCCCTGCATCTAGACTCTGGGGTCAACAAAATAGACAGAATCCCCAAGTCAATTATTGTGTCTGCCAACACAAGATAAAAATGGCTTTTTGCATTGGTGTGTGCGTGTGTGTGGAGGGTAAGCATTCGTGTGTGTGTGTGTGTGTGTGTGTGTGTGTGTGTAAATGAGTATGCCTAGTTGTATGTGGAGGACTAAAGGCGACATTAGGCGTCTTCCTCAACCCTGGCTACATCATTTTATGTCTCATTTACTGTCCCTCACTGAACCTGGAGCTCATCAATTCTACCCAACTAGGGAACCAGTGAGCCCCAGAGGTCCTCTTCCAGCCAGCACTGGGATTCCAGATGCCTCCTACTGTGGCAGATGCTATCTTATTTTTTATTAAAAAACAGATTTTTTTCATACAGTATATGCTGATCATGGTTTCCCCTCCCAGCTCCTCCCAGCTCCTCCCAGCTCCTCCCAGCTCCTCCCAGCTCCTCCCCAGTTCGTCATCCAAATCCATAGCCCTTTCTTGCCTCCCACCTCTCACTGAAATATAAACGGGCACCTAAGATGGTAATAAGATAAATTAAAAACAAAACAAACAGGAAAAAAAGAGTCAGAGAGAAAGCACACAGCACATACGTGGACACTGAGACACGCACATGCTCACACACAGAAAACCCATGCAAACTGAATTGGGAACAGTAGTAGATAAAAAAAAAGTCTCTAAGGTAAAAAGAAAAAAAAAGTTCAGACAAAGCAATGTGAGACAAACAAAACAAAAACTAAAAACAAAACAACAAAAACCCTCCAAAAATATCCCTGAGTTTGTTTTACATTGGCCGTCAGCTGGGCATGGACCTGCTCTTAAGTGCAATTATATACCGTATGCTCAATAGGACTCCCTTGGAGAGAACTAATTCTTCCTTTGTGAGCAGTTATCAATTGGAGACAGCTTCTGGATTGTGGGTGGGGCTTGTGTCTACTTCTCTCTGCTCTAGGACCCCATCTGGCTTAGTCCTGTGCAGGCCCTGTGCATGCTGCCACCATCTGTGTGTGTGTGTGTGTGTGTGTGTGTGTGTGTGTGTGTGTGTGTGTACCCAAGTGTATACAGAAGGCCTTGTTTCCTTAATGTCTTCCGTTCTCAATGGCTCTTAACAATCTTGCCACCTTCTCTTCCACAGGGTTCCCTGAGTGGTGAGCGGAGTTATTTGATGGTCTCTCACTCTCTTGTACCTAGACTTTCCCCGGGTGCTAAACTCCATGGCAGGCGCTTTTTTTGACTGAGCCATCTCTCCAGACACGGCTTTTAGATTTCAAAAATAACCTTATCAAAAAGACAGTTCATAGCATCTGAAAATTATATGCAACCCAAATGTCAGTGTCCATAAATAAGGTTCCACAGACATACAGTCACACCTCCCTGGTGACACACTGTCTGCTTACTTGGAGCTACAGCAGTGAGGCTGAGTGTCCCAGGCTCCAAGTGTCCCAGTTCCCAGCACACACAGATAGAGCTCACAGTGGTTGCTCAGCCATGAGAGGGTCTATACAGAAGCATTCCCACTTGAATTCAACACATTCGCATCTGCCTTGTGCTTGCTGGAGAGTGGGGGACCACCCGAAGAGCCCTTTATCCATATGGATGAAATTCTAGCCCAGACCAGGCCCTGCACATGGAGGTCAAGCCACAAGCCAAGAGTATGTCTCCTCCATGCATACTGACAACATCATTAGGGCCACAGGAACCAACAAGACAAGCACCTGCTGATGTCATCCACGGATGGACCACAAACTGAGTTATACTGGCTGATGCCTTCACAGAGGAAATGCCACCTCCCACCCACAGGGCATCCAGCCTCTCAGAGTACCACGCCAATGCATACCGTCTTTTATCCCAAATAACTTCTAACTGCACAGCTCCTCCAAACACCTTAATTGTAGCAAATAAGCCATCAGATGTGTTTCTAGAGGGTCACTGAGCCATTTGGGGTCATTCAGTGCAACTCAGAATCGCGTGTCTCTTCTGTAGGTAATTACAGGAAAAGGGTCGATCTCTCCTCTTACGCCAAAGAGAACAGAGAGATGGAGTTTGCCTCAGGGTAAGACAGGAAGACTGGAGGGGGCATAGGGACACCATAAAGCCCTAAGGCCATAGAGTGGCCAGGCTGTGGTAACAGCTCACCCATTATAAGAGCAGAGAAACCTAACAAGGGTTTTGGGCCCCACTATCTAGCAGGCAAGCATCAGAATAGAATACAAGTGTCTCTTCTTATGTTCTTTTTTAGTGTCCGAGTATTCTGTCTGCATGTACATCTGCATACCAGAAGAGAGCATCAGACCCCTTTATAAGTGGTTGTGAGCCATCATGCAGGTGCTGGGAATTGAACTCAGTACTTCCGGAAGAGCAGCCAGTACTCTTATCCACTGAGCCATCTCACCAGCCCCATGAGCGATTCTTTTAGGATGGTCACTCATCCTAAAGCCGTGCACCTCCATGGCCTCAGGCTCCTTTCTCCTCTGTGTTCTCCTACAAGGCTATTCACTCCACTTTCAAGGAGCCTTGGCACCCACGCATGGAGACTGAGGGTTGGAGGGCTCCTGCACAGGCCCCAGTCACAGGCAGACACACTGAAGAGAGCATGCCAGTAACGGTGTCCCTGTAAGCCTCTCTCATAAAGAAAAGGGGGTAAGCAAGCAACACAGAGCACTGCTGAGTTTCTTCTCAATGACCAAGTTGCTCCTGAGAGTAAGAGAGGCTGAAAGAGACCCAGACCCAGCTTAGAAAGCAGTTGATGTCAGATATCCACGAGCTCATTAAACACCATAAACCTTAACCTATGTTTCCAGCCTACACCCTTTGTCTTGGCGAGCCATTTGGCGTGGCACTATTAGAAAGTCAAACCACTAACTTATCTGTAGTACTTAAAATGAACTTCCTCTAGCCATGTGCTTTCTATTCTGGATTTCCTGAGGTTTCCTTTATTAGACTCAAGTCCAAAACTATCTTGGAAAGAACCAAGGGACATATGGGTCTTACGCATTTGAGGGTAAGGGAGAAGGGGCCGGGAGAGTCAGCATTTCTCAGCTCTGACAGCCTGCGTGAACTCCACCCATTAAAAACTGGCCATTTGCTTGTTAAGAAGACTGCGATGAACCCAGACCTTATTTTACTCTGAAAAATATAATAGTTTATTCCTGTGCCCTTTAAGCCACATGGGACACACTGCCTCCCACGCTCCTCCCGTGTCAACTTCTCAGTAGCCCTACTTCCAAAAACATCAATGATGAAATGACCCAGCCTGCCCCAGGAGAGTTAGAGACACAAGTCAGGGAGATTCCTGGTATTTCTGGAGTTGACGTGTTACGAGCAGGTCACCCAGTCCTCGTGGGCAGCTGCAGGCCTGGGCAGGAAAGACAAGTTCCAGGGACAGGCTGCTATGTGGTGCACAGAGCCAAGGTCTGGTAAACCCAGAATCCCCTCAGATCCCCTGAAGTCTTCACTGTAGGTGGGCAAGACACTGTGCTCCTGTCTATGGGCAATGAGGTATCTGTTGCCTTTGTACCCCTGTGAAGGAGTGGTCCTGGGTATCCTGGTTGAGCCATCGAAGTAAGCTTTGCTGGGTGCAAGACTGGCAAGTGGATATATCTTAGCAGAAAGCAGGCAAGCGCCTCAGAGTACGACACTGGGACCCAGTGCTGAATGCTGACCTTGCCTTCCACATGGGTTCTATGGTATGCAGGGTCTGCTCAAAGCTGACCCAATTTGAGAACACTCTTAAATTCTGCAAAGTAAACTGTGTTCCATGTCCATCACCTTACAGAGAGGTTGACTTTGCTCAGTTCCTGGAGGTTCCTGCTGCGAGTAGGCTTCACTTTAGCCATGTGTTAGCATACCATGGATGGATCGTGTGAAGAAGCAGAGCTGTTTGCCTCCTAGCCAAGAATGGACCAGAAGAAGTGGCTCAGGGCCCCAGCATCCTCCATGCCCCACTCCCTAAAGATGGAGATGTCCTCCCACAGCCCCAACCTAGAGATCAAGCCTCTGATACACAGGCCTTTGGGGGCACTCTTACCATAGCACATTGCATCTGTTGATAGGACGGCTTGAATGATAGAGATGGTGACAGGATAGCCCAGGAAATATATCTAAGTGGCTTTGGGCTAACCTGCTACACTCACTCAAGTGCTTCCTTCAGCTTCAATATCCTATACCAACTGTTTCTCACCAATGGCCGGGAGCCCAGTCCTAGCTTCTGGGAAAGAAGCCCTGATGCCCAACTCCACAGCCTGCCTCTGTACTGCAACAGACACTCTATGGACACTGTGCACTGACACGAGGCCACACTGAGGTTAGCACTTTATGGTAGGTTAGCACATCATGGAAGACAACTGAACACTGCCGGTTAATGTAAGACACAGAGGCTCTGCATGGCAGGCAGAACAGGCTCTGGTTTACGGGGGCCTCACGAACCCCTAACCCTCTTACCCCAAGCCCATGCATGGTGCCCACTCACCAAGAAAACTCTATACTCTTACGAAGATTTTCGGCTGGTTACACACAGCCCAGGCCTTGGCTCACCCGTCATCCTATGACCCTGAGCAGACACTGACTCTCACCAACCCCCACACAGCTCCCGGGTGAGATAAGAAACCAGAAGAGAGCAATGACAACATCAGGCTCAACTTATTCCGTGCCCACACAGAAGTGGCACTTGGCAAACTATTCAATCAGCGATGCTACTAGGAAGGGAACACTTAGAATTCTCATTGTATAGTATCAAGCCAAGGCACAGACAGCTCGAGTAAGACGTGAGGGCCATCCAGCTGGTAAACCTCATACACCGCCATCCCTTGGGTTGTCCCAAGACCGCAAAGCATCGGGTACAGAGTGCACAGCTTTGGAGTGTTCTCCAGCACGATGTGCAGGGAGAACTTTGCTCCCTGCTCCCAAAATACGACGGACAGTAATGTGATACTCTATTTCCTGAGGAGCAGAGTCAGACACATTCTTGGTGTTCACCAGACATTCAACAATGTCCCATACCAGTCTTCTCTCCATCATCCTGTTCAAAAGATGTGATCAAACAAGGCTTTACCTCAGTACGTTGGGCCCATGGATGCCCATGTGACGAACAAGAGTCCCAGCCACCGCCAACGGGAAAATCCACGCATCAGAGAAAGATTGCCCCTCTGTACGCACTTCCTTCCAGACTTGGTAGGATGGTAATCAGGACAGAGGGCCGCCTCAATTGTTGTGCGTTAGGTTGACCTGCTCCCGGTTTGGGAAGAAGGTAATAGGTGCGAAAGGACAAGCATACACAAGACATCAAACAGCCCTCTCCTCTGAGTTTCCAGTCTGACCTGACAGAAGCCATAGCTTTCTCAGCCCTGTGCAGCAAAGCTGGGGGTAACAGGACACCTTAGAGCCAGCAGGTAGGAGTGACAGGGCCCTATGGCTACTTTATCTCATGACCAGAGAGGCCAAGGTCGTAGGGAAACCCCAGGGTAGGTATACATATTTTGCAACCTACTTTTAATAAGGGTTCAACCTCTCCTCTAGCCCGCCACCCAGCAGAGGTAGTGGAGGAGAAAAGTTATTAGGATGTGGGGGAAGTGGTCCTGTTCAGCAATAGTTCTTTGGGGAACGAGCTCAATCTTCTTGGATAGCAGTTTGTTCCAAACACCAAATATGACTTAGCAGCTGCAGACCAGTCCTCTAGGCAGGCAGACATCAAGCATGAATCAGCAGCTACAGTTCGGTCCTTTCAGCAAGCAGATACCAGGCAGGTATAGTTCAATCCTGAAGAAACCACCAGGCTCGCCAACCAGCCTGAGGCAAGGCCACAGAGGCAGCAAGCTACCAGAGGAACCTCACGAGCAGTTCTTGGGCAAGTTTCTCTTAGTGGCAGCATTACCACAAGTCGAGCTCAACAAGGCTATGGAAGGCGAACCAATACATGCGTGTCTTTAGCAAAGAACATGGAGGCGGAGCAAATCAAACCAAAGCTCAGTGCTCTTCTCCCAGTGTCTGTGGGGTCATATTTATACACCTACATCAAGCGTCCTTTCACCTGTGTCTGCTTCAGGGAAAACAGCCTTTCACATGTCTGCTTCAGCAAGGCATCCTCTCACCTGTGTGCCCCAGCAAAACATCATTTGACATAACTAACTTTTCAAAGAAACTAGAAGTTTCCACCTCACCCCAGAGCTTCCTCCATGCCCTCTTGGTCTCCCTCTGAGCCCTCTCTTTGGTATCCACTCTGGAGGAAGGGCTGTCCTACACTCTTCATTTGCCCTGATGACAAGGGCCGTGCAAACTGAGAAGGCATCTTAGCAGGAAGACAAAAGCTCAAACCACAGTGCTTGTGGGCAGCCTCCTGATGACCGTAAGAACCTTCCCAGGCAACACCTGCTCTGCATTCCCTAGGTAGCCAGCCATTCTGCACCGCACCAGAATCCAAACACAGAAAGCTACAACTGCAACCCTGCCCAGCCTACTCCAAACCAGGGCAGCTGATCTGCCTGGGGACCCTGTCCAGCCCACCAGCTTCTAGACCCCTGGAGCCTATCAGCCTCTGCACCCTTACCCAGAATCCCTCCTCCTATTCTGCTACAGCAGCAACAGAACCACAGCAAACTGTTCTTACATCCACAACACCACTAGGTGTGGTGTAGCTACAGAGATGCTAGAGCCCTGAGGTGGGTGGACTCCATAGAATGGGGGCTGGGGCTGTGGGGCGGGGTGAGCCACACTACTGACCGCGACAACCACAAGAAATAAGCAAGATGTGTTTGACTTGTGGCATGAGACCCGGTGGGTGTCCTCTGCCTGCCAAGCCCTCCTGACATGCTTCCTCTAGCCCTCAGGAGAAAATTCTAGGGCCCAGGAAGGAGACAAGAACGGAGGAAAAACTTTCCCTACAGAAGTCATGAAATATATTACACTTCATGAACAAAATTTTAAATCAAGACACTAGGCAAAAACAGTGAACCTTTTTTTTTTTTCTTCTTCTTCTTTCCATGTGACCCTTCATTTCCAGTCAGGACAGGCATAAACACATTCTTGGGTTCCAGTACTGAGGATCTCCCTCCAAACACTGAACTCAGAGCTGCCGGGAGCAGGAAGTGATGAAGAGCGAAAGGAATGTCAGAGATTCCAGACGGATGGGACCAGCTGGGGGATCAGGGCAGCCACACTAATGTCTCAGATGTTGCCTGTGGGACTCCTCAAGGGAACTTCTGCAGAAGTACAGCCCAGGAACAGCCAGGGGCCTGTGTGTCCAGCATAGCTCAAAGAGGCCGGGTGTCCAGGCAGGGACATCCTTCAGTCATCTTCTGGTAAGAGTCCACCTGACCCAGGACTCTGCGCCATCTCTGCCCTAAACAACCTATGGGTAGAAACTGCCCATGAGCCCCCAAAATTACTGTCAAAACCCAGTGATCTGCAGACAGCTGTTTCCTGCTTCTCACCAACAGGCTATGGCTTGCAGCTGCCTAGGATCCCTGGTCATGGCTGACCTACTGAAGTTCTGCTCATGGCTTCCTTCACAGAGCTAAGGATTCGGGTTTGCCCTACAAGTCCCTTGGGTCTCACTGTGGCTTCCTGAGCATGCAGCTTAGAAGACCCAGCCTTGGCTCCTGCCTGCCAGAGCCCACCTAAGAGAACAGGTCAGAAACCAACAGAAGGAATCCCACAAGAAAAACGCTAAGCTGTGGGTCTAGAAACACGAGTGTGCCACACAAATATAACATAGGTAAAATCCCAGAACAATTGTGGGAAAAGATCTCATGGTGTGGACAGTGGAAGAACCAGCAGGTGCCTCCAAGCACCAAAGTCATAGTATCAGAGGCAAGCTGTCTGAAGGGCTCTCGGACCGCAGGTGGAAAAGCCCCACCCATGTAGGTGACAGGAAAAATAAAGGACTGTGTGAGAAAATCAGGACTACTTTAAACTCAGCAAATGTCACAGTGCCAGAACTGATCCAATCTGTTGTTAGGAAACCTGGGGAAAGTATAAACCAACATAAACCACGCTGAGTGCCCCAACCCTCCACACAACTATCACATTGCATACTGGGGCAAGCCAGTGTGCCCTGCAGGTGGGCCCCAGGGTGTGTGTGTGTGTGTGTGTAGATGAGAATCTAACTATATCATGACACCTCATAATGGCCCCTGCCCTAACCTGGATGCTGGCCTGGTGAGTACAGATCAGTTTTTCCTCCCTCCCTCCCACCTTAATGGTGTCCAGTGTCAGGAGACCTCCAGCGGTGCACACAAGCACAGGGCACAGTTCCGGCCACTAGGATTCCACTTTACAGGGTGGAGGAAGTCCCCTATTGTGTGTTCCTAGGTCAACAACTTTACTGATCTGATGATCACTACTCAAGAGATAGCCTTGACACTTGGGAATGGATGCCTTCAGTGTCCCTTCAGGCTGGAGGCCAGCAGCCTGCTTCCTTCTTCCTGAGCCCAGCCTAGGTCCAGGCTCCACGGCTGTAGAGCAGAACTGCGTTCTCTCTTCAGGGACCCGGCTGACGCTGCTGCACAGATGAAAATCTGGCACAGACTCTGAACCCAGCAGCATCATTTTGGAGATCAGCCATATGGACAAGGGGTAGTGTCCTCTCCAGGCTATGTGGTAGCTGCGCTTTCCCAGAATTCCATCCTGCAGCAGTCTGCCTGCACTAAGGGCTTCAAGCCAGCTCAGCAAGGCTTCCCAAGGAGGCTAAGTATGCCATCTGCAGCTCTGAGGGTCTGGAATTCCCCAGCTCAGCCCTCACCCCAAAGGCCGTGGGAAAACCAGCTCCGTCACAATGTTCATCCCATCCTCGAGACAAAAGTCCAGGCCGACCAGGGCCTTCGGGGCCTACAAACAGATGAATTTTCCGGAAGAGCCTCATGTTCCTGGACTAATGCTAAAAACCCTGTGCCCCAGTCTGACCCCAGCCTTGGAAAATCCCAAGTTAGCCAGAGCCAAAACAAAGCAGATGCCCAGAGACTCGGGGTCTTAGGACTGAGATACCTCCTCTCCCTGAACTGTGCACTCCACCCGCTTCCTGCTTGCCAAAGCCACCAAAGCCATACTTTCTTCTCCAGATGGGCTTTCCTGGCACAGGGCAGCAGGAGAGAGTGGGTAGGATCAAGCACCCTGGAAGCCAAGGATGAGATGAGAAGAGAGACATCTCTCGGTGGTCATGTCTTGTGATGCTGAAGCTTCCCACTGGATAAGATGTTGCTCAGCCGGGGTAGGGTTTGCAAACGGTCACCCCTGACACTGACTCTCTGCTCTGTGCTGCCTGCTGACACCAGCACTGGTCACAGTGAAGACTGTGCCCCATGGGCTAGTCCCATGAAGGCTGCTTCTACAAGGTACTGAGAAGGAAGGGCATTTTATTGGGAGGCTATCCGCTCCTGTTCGGAGGACAAGTCCTTGCCAATCATGAAGACTCCCAGACCCTGTAAGGCAGATGCTTACCACAGGACAACTTACTGGGAGGCTACCTGGCTTCTGAGCCTCGGATAAAATGTGAGAAACACCTTTCAGGACCATACCGACCCTCCACACAATCTGTGTGTCTTCGGCTCCTCAAAGCTCAAAGAGCAGTGGCTGTCACTGGAGGGCATCACCATAGTGTGGGCCCAGCATGAAAGCAAACCCCAAGAGTTGACTTGGGAACAGATGGAGAGCCTTTCTATGAGCGACTCTCAGATATGAAAGTGAACTATTTTCTTAACAAGAACCGGAAGAGAACACTGACAACAGTCTTCAACCATAAGAAGAGCTTTAGTGTTGTGGGATCATCCCCCGTAGCCTCTTCACATGAGGAGAGACCAAGGCAGAACCCCAGGAAACATGATACAGTGCACGACGGCCCGGAGACAACTTCCCTCGTCCCTCAGTGGATGTTCCACAATGTTCCACCCTTTCAACTAGCTACTTTTTATATCTGTTCCTTTAACTGCTGGCTACGGGGGGTGGGCGCAGAGCACTTCTGTACCCAATCACCATCTTGTCAGAGCTGGAACATTCCAGTTGTGCAGGTGGCTTCTCTTCTGCACCAGCATAGACTGCTACCTTGACAGGCACCTACAGAAGGCCAGCTGTGACCCATGAGGTCCCTCCCAGTCCAACTGCCTAACTGTACATCACTCATCTTGTACCTTCCAGAAGCCAGCCAGCGCCTACAAGTCATATGTGTGGGTTTTGTCACAACCTACCTACATGTGCTTTCTCCCCAAGGGGAGGCTCCATCTACTCCCCATGTTGGAAACTCCAGGCAAGTCATCTGTGCCCCCATGTTGTATGCACTACCAGCCAATACCTGACAATATCAGAGGCAGGGAGGGACACTGAGACCCATGGATGCATGGTATCCTCTCTTCAAGGGCAAGGGCAGAGTCGTCTCTCTTCACACTGCTACCCTATCTGCTAATTAAAAGTCCAGCCCTCTCTTATTTGTGCATTGCTTGGGCAAAACTCTAATTTGCTACAAATTAACAAAACGAACAGCTTCAACTTATACCGGAAACACTGCCTCTGTCCATGATGCTCTGGTCCCTGGCATATCTGCTGTCACTAAGCTGGGCTCAGAGAAATGTCACTTCATCTAAAACTGCAGAGTTATCAAGAACCAGCCACTACCCTATCTTGAGATTCTGGTTCCAAGAATGAACCCATCACTTCCTCTCTTCATTGGCTGTCTGGGGCTCTGGTCCTAAAAAATTAGGCAGCCCACCTCCAGGGTCATTCAGCTACCTGGACCTTCAAAGGCCATTGGCAAAAGACCATTTTTGTTTTTGCATGCCATAAACAAAACTATCAGCTTCCATTTCTCTGGTGGCCACCCAGGAAGTGGACTACCTCCATCTTGCTAAATATTTTCATATTCACACTTCAACATCGTTTGCCCTCAGCCAGTTATAGTGAATCCCTCAGTGTGTCTACGCATGTGTAGCTTATGCACTCAGATACATAATCAGCTTCAGGGAATCAAATCAAGACACTTTCTCCCTTTCAGGTACCGACTGCCACGGATCGTCACTTTGGGGCTACTGTGTGTCACCTCAGACTGTCCCCCTTACTCAGTCTTATGGCACTTCGAAGATCAAGTCCTGCACCTATCGGTCAGTGAGTGTCGGAGCTGGTCAGCCTTCACTGAAGTCAGCTCAGCCCTGATAGCTACAGCATGAACTGGTGCCCCTTTCACCCCCTCAACATCAGCTGCCTCCTCCCTCCAAAGCTCCTCCTCAGCCCTCCACTAACCACCAATCAAATCTAAGATTGTAGTGGAAGTAGCCTTGTGAACTGACAGGAAATGTTCAGAGGTGACACAGGCTGGCTGTGATATATATAATATATACATATTATATATTATATATCATATATCACATATCACATATATCACATATCATATATCATATATTATATGCTTAAATTAGCTTGGCTACACACACACACACAAACACATTCTCCCTTCATGGACATCCATGTCATGAGTCTGTGAGCATTTTGTGCACTTGCAGAGGACCTAAGTACAGTTTCCAGCTCTGCTGAGCAGTTCACAGCTGCAGGCAATGCCATCTCTAGGGAATCCAATACCCTCTTCTGGCCTCTGCAAGTATGGCATGCATGTGTACACACACACACACACACACACACACACACACACACACACACACAAATAAAATAGTAAAAAGAAAAAGTCTTTAAATTTAATGAGAGACAAATGTGCCCAAAGCCCTCACTTGAAATCTGCATTTCTCTGCCCACCATAGTCAACATCCTGACGGGCCACAGCCTGGAACAGCAGGGGGAAGCGGTCCAACCTGAGCTCCCCTCGCCTCCGCAGGTACAGCCTAAATCTGCACATTAGTCCCGGGCAGTTAAAAATACCACAGGCAGCTGAGCTGGGCTGAGCTCGGTTAATGGAATACCCAAGTTAATTTTAGCATGAGAGAGCTCAAGAGAATCTAAAGTCTCTCATGCCAAAGACCACATTTGGCCCACGTGGCATCTTCTTAAAGCCAGACCCAGAAACTACTGTACACGAAGGCTATAGTCATGACTCAAAAAACACCTCTTCTCTCGGAACCCAGCCTTGGCTAGCCATGACAACTGTGTTAGCCCCACAAAGCACAACTGCCCCCTGCAGGTCCGTGGCCCGCTGTGACCCACAGCGGCTCTGGTATCAGTACACTGTGGCCAGTGGAGAAGGCAATTTCGCTCAATGGGCTAACTGCAGCCCTGAGCTGCCAGCCCTGAGCTGCCAGCCCTTAACTTAGGGCTTTGACACCTGCTACCTCCTCACCGAGAACGAGCCAGGCGTGCACGCCCTTGTCTGCTCCCATCTTTCACTTCTGCACATCCTCATTTCACTGGCTCCTCCTGCTTCTGCTTAGATTTTGTTGTCAGCAGAAAGGCAAGGGAGAGCGCTGAGGGACAGCACTGAGGAAACACACTGAGGGAGAGCACTGAGGAAGAACAGTGAGGGAGAGCTCTGAGGGGAGAGCACTGAGGGAGAGCTCTGACAGACAGCTTTGAGGGAAAACACTGAGGGAGAACACTGAAGGCAGGAAACCAGCCCTGGTCCACAGCAACCCAACCCTGCTGAATGGTAGGAGCTACCATGTATATGCCCTGCTTGCCCTGTACTTCTCCACAGCCATATAACTTCAGAGCCCGAACATGGAGCCTCGGTGAGGATGCCGGGCGGCTGCTGCACTGTTCAGGCAGAAAGACTGGAGTCACCAAGAATCCAGGGGAAAAGCAGAGAGCAGAGCCTGGTTCCCTGGGGGCTCGGGGAGCTTAACAGAGACCTCAACGGAAAGAAAATGGGCAAAACCGTTTGTAACGGCGCAAGAGAACATTTCTGGCCTGGGAATACAAAGCCAGAATTTTAAATTTTTATTCATTACTTGATAATTAGCTCTATGCGCTCAACATTTTTATCAAGGGAGCACTTTTAGAAAGCAAATAATAAATATTGTAAGAAAGGAAAACATGACTGGGAAGTAAAGCTATATTGCAGCCCTAGGGAACACCAGGCCCAAAATAGCATTGCTGGGCAGATGAGCGCTGGCCACAGATATCCGCCCAATCACAGGCCAGCGCTGGCTCTAGAGAGTTGGGCTACACAGTTCCTCAATACAGCAGCCTCAAGGAAGCGTGGGTCAGTCCCATGTGATGGCTGAAGATGGCTTTAACAAAGCAGTAATTGTTACCAAAGACACTTACGATTCTAAGTGCATGGAAGAACATGTCTAAATAACCACGTGAATTTCAAACGGAGAAGCAACAGATTCTTCAAGACTGGAGATGCTCAATCAGTGTTCTTACTAAGATACTTTACTTTTATGTGGCTTTGTCTCCTGTATGAGCCAAACGTGGATGGAATGAGAAAGAGGAAGGAGAACAGAGAGTTTCATCTCTGGTGAAACCAAGCACTATCTTATGTCCTAAAACCAAGAAGTAGGGGGCAGGCCTCACACCATCAGCGCCTTCCCTACATTCCCGGCCACAGCCATGGGAATGGTGTTAATCTGTATGTATGGCTTTTAGGGGAAATTGTCTCTCTTTCCTTCTTGGGAACTTCTCTGGGTGGGGGAGGGTATTGACTAAGACAGATGACAGCCTTGTGCATGTATTCCCACCGGATGCAGCCCCCCCCGGGGGGCGGGGAACGGCTTGACAAGAAAGATCTAGGTCACCCTGGAAGTCACCAGAAAGCTTGCTGGAAGCCAACATGCCTGGAGACAAGGCTCAGAGGAGTGACTCTGGTGTGTGTGTGTGTGTGTGTGTGTGTGTGAGAGAGAGAGAGAGAGAGAGAGAGAGAGAGAGAGAGAGAGAGAGAGAGAGAGAGAGAGAAACACTGAGACAGAGACTCAGGGGCGGAAAGGGTCAATACTTCTGCCCTCAAGTCAACTACAGTGTCATAACAAGTGACACTCTAGCAGATGTAAATCATAGAGTGATATGACCACAAACCAGAGATGCAAAGGAAAACCCAAGAGGTCCCTCCTCCATTGCTAGACTGAATAAGGCACACCGGGAGCCCAGCTACCTAACCCACCGGGCTAGGAGTCCTGTTCTTCTGATGGCATTTCCCTGGGGACCCACCCCAGTGATAGCAGACAAGCGGGGCAGCCAAGAAACACCAAACCCAAACGAGTTGCTACCGCTGTTTTCTGCACTCCAATAGGCCAAACCCAAGGCACATCTGTGCTCAGACACAGAAGGCAGGGTCTATCTGCAGAGCTACTCTCCCTGCACACTCCATCCTGAGGGCACACAGCCATCCCTCTCGAGCAACCCTGCAGGTAAAGAAACATTTAGGGAGGCAGTGGGGAGCTTGGACACCTCTACCCAAACTCACATTTGAGTGCTGTCCAGCCCCCTATGCAATCAGAGGCAGCAAAGGCTCCAATCATTCCCTTATTCAAAGTCTAGCAACAGAGGAGGGACCTTATGACCCTCTGCCACTCCTCTAGTGAAGACCCTATTCCAGCAGACAGGTTGGACTGTCGTCTTGAACACTGGAGCCTTTCCTTTCCTCCTGTCTAACTTACTATGTCATTCAAGAATGTTTGGCTAGAACTAAAACCCTTCCCTGCGTGCACAGTAGCTGATGCTAGGACTGGAGTAAGGAGCAAGGCACATTGTACTGAAAGGGAAAGTCCTGGACCCTTGTTACCAACTGACCTGACTTTCTCCCAACAGTATTTCCACAACTACCTCCCCACTTCCTTGAGCGGAAGGGCACAGCACCCCTGGAGCCTGGTGGACTCACTCGGTCAGAGGACCTGGCTGAAGGAAACTGAAGCTGGCCGCCCTCACACAAGTCGTCTTTGCCCACAGAAGACAGAAAGCAGCCCCTTTCCTCAGATGGAAACTGACTGCCATTCCAGGCATTAAAGCAAGAGAAATCCCTCCCATGCCCTCTGCTCAGCCCAAACACCACATGCTATCCAAAGCGCTTCTGAACCAAAGATCAAACTGTCTCGGCGATGATTCAAAAGCAAAATAAAGCGGACAGGAAGCAACACGCTGATTGCGAGTAGTTGGCGTTCTTCAGGCAGCATCGAATGTCATCAACAACTGACACTGGGCCGGGACTGTTGCCACCCACTAGGGGCCTTTTCACATGGGAACAAGCCAGTAATGTGGGGCGCAGTTCAGAGGGAAAAAGACTACAGGAACAGTGCACTAGGACCCAGAATTCCTTCCAAGAAAATTGGCCCCTGCCCAGTAAGTTAATGACTTGATGTGTAACGGTCACTTCAGAAAACCACTGTAAGGAAGTAGACTCACACATCACTCACAAGATTAAAAAAAACAACAACAGCAACTGGGAAAGACGAAATCTCCAGGTTAAAAAAAAAAAAAATCAGGAAGTCCTCTCCAGATCACTCCAGTTCCACTTCACTCCCTGCCCCCAGCGTTCCTGCCTAAGTCGCCACCAGCCTAGGGCAGCCTGAATGCCAGGCCTGCGGGCCACAGCTCCCACGGCCAGTTCTCAATGAAAAGAGGGGGAGGTGCTGGTGGCTCCATCACCACGCCTGCAGTACACACACACACACACACACACACACACACACACACACACACACACTCATTCACACACAGAGTAGCGCGCGTGCACGGCCTCGAAGCCTGCAGCACCGCGCAGCCGAAAGGTGAAGGGGCGCCCCCTCCTTGGGAAAGAAGTTCCTGCGCACAACTGTGAAGAGGACACCAGGAGACTGACATCAGTAGACCCCGATCCCTGAAGTGGGAGCACCGAGACGGATCCGCGCGTGCTCGTGCATGTAAACTCAGGCGCCCGGGATCGGGAGCGGTGCTGCGCACACGGACACACGCAGGCAACCACGCGCGCTCACGCACACAAACAGACGCCCCCTGATGCAGGTCCCGCCTCCCCCGCAATGCCACGGAGAACTGGGCAGTCTGGGCGGGGAAACACGAGAAGCCGGTCCAGCCGGGCCGGACACCAGGAGCTGGGGTCTGGGGAGTTGCCCAAGCCACCGCGGTCCTCACCAATCTTGATCCTCACGCTCTGGAAGACCCGCAGTCCCTCTTCCTCCACCGCCATGCTGCTTGTCGACCTCGCCAACACGCGAGGGCCCGGCAGCGCGGCCGCAGAAGGGGGACAAGACAGGGGAAGAAGCCCGCAGACGGAGCCGAGCGGCGGATGCCCCCGGAGCCCCGCGCGCTGCGGTCCGCGCTCTGCCCGGGTGCACCGCCTCGCGCCCTTCCATTGGCAGAGCTCTGGGGCGGGGCTGTGGCCGCCTTCCTCCGCCAGGACCCCGGTCTTCATTGGCTAAGGGTCTGCATGGGGTGGGGTAGTACGACTCCGCCTACTGTCAAACACTGCACCCCATTGGTCGGGTGTGTAAGGGGCGGAGTCAGATTGTAAGGCGGGATCGGAAAGGACTTGCCTTGGAGTGCCCCTGAAGCTGTCCTGGTTCACAGCCCTCACTGGTCTGGTCTCTGAACCTGGGACAAAGAGAAGTCGTGAGGATTGATCTGTGTTTTAACTACCAGGTCCCGTGAGACCGACTCGCACTGAAAACTTAAAAATCTATATTCAAGCAAAAGGTATGAAAGGAAAAGATTTCCTCTGGCCTCAGCTTCAGCGACTGAGAAAAGTGACACCTGCCGATCGCTCTGGAGAAATCAGGAGATGATGCTCAGTCAAAGTGAGGTCCTAGTAGACCCTGCGCCCAGCAGGCAGTCCCTGCTTACCCTGTGGTGTACTTGGAAGCCTAACTTCCACTGGAAGGTTAGCATTCCAGAACCTTCAAACCAGGTGCTTACAGGCAATTTGGTTGGTATGCAACTTTGGAATTACTGGGTCTCTACAGCGATACTGTGAGGTGCCATTACGATCCTTTCAGTAAATTTTCCTGCAATTGGCATAACTCCCAGCTTTCCTAGAGGGGCAAAAGCTCTGGGCTCCTCAATTCCCTTATAGTAGTCATAGAAGTCTCCCAGAGGCCCAGGTGGGTGGGTAGAGTGGAGGTAGAGAGTGCAGTGGGCTTGATGGAGGCCCGCCCTTCAGCAGTGAAAACTGGGTAGAAGACCTGTGGAAAGAATACACTGCCCTTGGGAGGTCTGAAAACCGAAGTGGCATCACCTGTGGTGTCCGGAGGCTAGATCATTGATACACAGACACAAAAGCCCCTTGGTGCTATATGGTAGTTCTCTCACCAGCAACCAGAGAGCAGAAATACAGTGTATAGCACACCCAGAAAGGTGCTGGAATTTCCAGAGAAGTTGAACTGGAACCCTCCAGAAGCTGCTGTGTCATAGTCAGGCTCTGACTGGGAGGAGAGGGAGCCCTTCTAGGTTAACACATTTAAAAACCCTGAATTCCCTGCTCAGGAATTCAGCTCAGTGGTAGAGACACAAAATCAGTAAAAGACAGCTTTAGCTGGGCTGCTGTACTGTGATAAAGCACCATGACCAAAAGCAACTTGGAAACCAAAAATCAAATGAATAAAAAACCAGGAGGTGGTGTCACACACCTTTGATCCCAGTGCAGGAGGCAGAGGCAGGCAGATCTATGGGGTAAGTTCCAAGACAGCCAGAAGTGCACAGAAAATCCCTATAGTAGACCCCCCCCCCAAAAAAAAAAAAACCACACCAAAAGACTTGGGGAGGAATTGGTTTATTTTCATCAGGACCCATCATCAAGTCAAGGCAGGAACCTGGATGCAAGAACTGAAGCAGAAGCCACTGAGGAGTGCCACTTCCTAACCTGGTCCTATTGGCTTGCACAGCCTTCTTTCTTACCCAACTCAAAACCACCTTACCAAGACTGGCCCTTCCCACAGTGAGCTGGGTCTTCCCATATCAACCATCAGCGTCCTACAATCAGGAAATGCCCTGCTGACTTCTCTACAGGAAATGTAATGGGACCTTTGAGAACTTTCTCAGTTGAGTTTCCTCCTCTTCTCAGTTAACTCTAGCTTGTGTCAAATTCACACACACACACACACACACACACACACACACACACACACACACACATACACACACACCAAGGGGGAGGGGAAGCTAAGAAAAACCTCAATTCCGGACTCCTCTGAATCTGCTCAGTGATCTTATTTCTCTCAATAAAGCAAATGACCTCTATGCCTGAAAACACCTTGAGACATATACCTATAAAACACTACACAGCTGTTGCACCTACTGGTCCCTTCCCTTTACTAGATCAGCACCACTGCCTGAAGCCAGGCCCGAATGAGGGAAACAGGTGACCAACAGACCTTCCAAGCCATTGAATATGAGCCTCCAGAGGTGAGGCAAAACAGACCTAGATCTGAGGGACATGGAGCAAGGTGACTTGTTGAAATTTCACTAACATCTACAGGCAAAACCAACACCCTAGCAAATACCCCCATGGTCCTGGGACAGCCTCCTGAAGCTGTTCAAAAAAAATCACGATGCCACATTCAGTGAAGTAGGGCTGTCAAGTTGTCACATCCTCAGAGTGGCTAGCTGAGAAAGGCACACTCTGTGAGTCTGGGCTGGCGATGATCTGTAACAAGTCACAAAGGTAAAAATACAGTTGTGAGATGCTCCAGGACAGATGTCCGTAGAAGGACCTGACAAGCTAGGACTGAGCTGCTGCAGAGCTAGGCCCTGCCAGCCGTGAGGACAGGGGCAGAGATGGCACCGGAAACTGATAGAGGAAAGCTGATAACCGACCATCAGCAACAGAGAAGATGTAGTGGCATCATAACCACCAGAACAGGAGAGCTGGGAGAGAGACAGACACTCCCAGGAGAAGACTGCCTCTGACTTAATTAATAAAACCAAGGGAAATCAAACAGCATGAGCAGCTTTCACACCTACACTGCTAACTGAGGTGAGGCTGAATTCTGAGGATGACACCTGGTAGCTGCGTGCTCACACAGGTGCATGCTAGAATGCTCAAGGGCACCCCAAGGGCATGCAGCTGCTTAACAGAGGGTTTCACTTAGATCTTTCCAGGATGGCCAGGGCTTGTAGTCCCAAGGTCATTATACTTCAGTGTAATGCAGACCTGTAAAGCTAAAAAGCCAACCGAGCCCTGCATAGGATTGGCTCACGGGAGACCAACTGCATACTCAGCTTCATGAAGGCACTATTGTGCTGAATACAAAGTTTGTGTAGGCAAATTTAGAAAAAGTCTGAACGCCCTACAAGCCCTCAGCGTGTAGGCTAAGAGCTATCCCTGTTGGGAAGGCCAACCAAGGTATCAGAATGGAAGGTAAACGGTAATAACACATCCCAGGACAGAGACCCGCGCTGCCCCTGGAGACACAGTGGGTCAGCGTGGTTCAGTAGACATGTTCCTGAAAAGCCAGATAGATTTCGAAGGGGAATAGACCACCATAGACTCAAGGCGCTAGCCACCTTACTTCAGCCCTACTGCCAGGACAGATCTGCCCAGGCTGCCAGGAGCTGCCCCCCGAGTGTTCCTTCTCCTCCTGCTATGGAAGGAATTATAGGTAGTCTGCAGCCTCCTGGAATACCTTGTCCCTACACAGACACAGCCCTTTTCTGTACTAGCTCAGCCTAATTCATGAGTTGACATTGTGGTTGACAAAAGGTTAGCAGGTAGAGGGAGAGAAGCAGGCTTTGTGGAGACATGCTTAGAGCATCCTGAAGCCAGCCAATGCAGTTGTGAAGGCTACTTGCTGAAGCCTCCAGGTGTCCAAACTCCTCAGGAAATCCCTCATAAGCAAGGATGGACAATGTTCACTTCCCACTCTCCCGTGAAGACCGGCCTGAGGCGGGTTCACTGTGAAACTGGAGTTGCTTCCGTGGCCCATCCCTAGAAGTCTCAAAGTTCTAGGTAGACACGGAAGAGAGCCCTACGGCTTCTCTGTCCATCTGGCAGACAACCATGCTGTCTGATTCCCATCACCCTCAAGACTCAGGGAGAGAACACCGGGTGGTCTGTGGATGAAAAGTCCAAGCTGTGGCTCGGTTGGAGGAGCATAGACTGGTCCTCCAGGTTCTGAAGGGAACAGCCATAGGAAAGATGCATGATACTCAGCATACAGCCTCTCTCAGTCCAGCTCAGCCCTAGTAGAGCCATGTAGCCATAAGGCCATCATCACTCAGCCATCACAAGTCAAGTCTATGATACCCACCAGGGGTGCCAGGCAGGCCCAGCTGTCATCCATCCTAGGCGGCAGACATCCATAAGCAAGGCTGCGGTACAAGCATCTATGTCGGCTGATGACACCAGGACGTATATCACGTTGGGCTGGATCTTGGTCTTCCTACCAGAACCTAGGGCTTCTGCCACCTAGGCCTCCCAGTAACAGAGCATTTGTGTCTTAGGGTCCTGTTCCTAGATCCCTCTACGAACTTGGCATCTTGTGTTCATTATCCTTGCCACATGACAGAACTGGGGGTGGGGAACCCTTGTGCCACATACATTTGTCACAAAACTCTCTGGAGAACCCCAGAATGGTCACCGAGACCAGGAGTATATAGTGCCCAATGATGCCCTGCTCACTCTCTGTCATGCTTAACCAGACACACAAGTCTGTCATACACAGGGTAAATCCCTTTCCCCTTGTGAAGCGCAGGTGCCCATGTAGATGGTATCTTAGGTTTCTCCACCAAAGAACTGGGTGGAGCTTGGTGTTGAGTAATACTTTCCTCCAAGACTGAGACATTTTTATCTTGCGGGGAAACCCCCTTAAGCAGAAAGGTAAACAACTCAACATAGCATCAGGAAATCCCTGAAACCCACCAGCTTCACTAGGCCCCTCCCTGACAGAGTAAGCAATAAAACCTGACAGTCTCTCTCAGAGGCTCAGAGCCAAGCTGCAAAGAAAACTCTTAAGACCACACCAGCTCTCCGGAAGCAGCAGAGCTGCCTAGAGGAGTTTAGTCTGGAGTCACTTGGAATGGACACTCTCTATTGAGCTGCCTACAGGCTGTGCAGTGTGCTCCAGGTTCGCAGATTTGTGAGCTGTCACCGGAGCTGGGGTGGGCTTTGGTGATGCAGCCACCTTTGAGTCATTTCTGCTCCTGTGACCCCTTACCCACACCCCTGTAAGTAACCCCAGGAGAACTCATCATTTCCCAAGTTGGACTTTGGTGGTACCTGTACTTTGGTCTTTTGTAGGCTCCCTACCTTCAGTAATAGGTGTGTGTGTGTGTGTGTGTGTGTGTGTGTGTGTGTGTGTTTGTCTCCCCAGAAAAGTTTTGTCACACAAAACATGAAAACTGGCCTCCCCAGTCCACAATCTATGTTCAGTTGTTTACCTTTCTGCTTAAGGGGCTGCCCTAAAAGATAAGAATGTTTCAATCTTGGAGGAAAGTATTACTCAACACCAAGCTATGGAAGTAACACATAGGAGAATATGAAATCTTTAAAGCAGTGGTTCTCAACCCTCCTAATGCTGCGGCCTTTAATACAGTTGCTCATGCTGTAACGGCCCCCGACCATAAAGTTATTTTTGTTGCTACTTCATAACTGTAATGTTGCTACTGTTATGAATCATAATGTAAATATCTGATATGCAGGATATCTGACATGTGACCCCTGTGAAAGGGTTGTTCAACTCCCATGGGGATTGAGACCCCACATATTGAGAATTGCTGCTTTAAAGGAATAAGAGGTGGAACTTTAGAGCCGTTTTGTTTTGTTTTGTTTTGTTTTGTTTTTTTGAGATAGGGTTCCTGGCTGTCCTGTAACTCTCTCTGTATAAACCAAGCTGGCCTTGAACTCATAGCAATCCTCCTGCCTCTGCCTCCTAAGTGCTGGGATTAAAATCATGCACCAGCACTGCCTGGCTCTATGATTTCTTTTTGCTATTACTTTTTTGTTCTCTTATAGAATATCCTTCTGCTTCCCTCAAAAATATTTTGTAGACCCTCAGCATCCTGAAGAAAAGATACCCAAGCACCTGCCTCAGGCACCACTATGGCAGACAAATGTGTGATGAAAAGATAGGAGCGAGATCAAAGCCCAGGCGTTCGTACTTAGTGGAGAAAGGTGGAACTGGAGACTTGTCAGCAGTGAGGAACAGTAGACATAAGGATGTGTGAGGTACTGGGTCCCATCAGCCCCAAGGCTGACACCCAAGGTCATGTCTGAGTCTGTGGTCCTGCTACAGCTGAGATGTGTTGATGTCTGTTCCCCAGGTTACCACCAAAAGCAAAGCGGATATCCCTGGTTTGGGCTGCCACTGGAGACCATATAGATATCTGAGGGTTGTGCTGCCGAGGGGGCACATGCTGATCTGAGTGGCCTGCATACCAGTGGAGACAGTACAGATAGTGTAGCAGAAGCCAGAAGCCTTGAACCATACCAATGACTCATTGCAGTGAACATTTGCAAGATGTGTAGACAAAAGGGTGTGCTACGTGACACACTGTGACACACTACAGCTTCCATGACAAGATTTTACTAAATTCTATCTTCTTTTATTTTCTTTGGGGTGGGGTTTGCCAGGGCAGAGGGCAGATACAACAGGAATGGGGTTGGGGTGTATGAGGTGAAATTCATGAAGAATCAATAAAAAGCTTAAAAAGAATTATTGAGACGTATGAAGTTGTTCGGAGCTTCTTAGATCACTTGTTATGCATATCTAATCAATCTACTCTCGAGGCGTTTGAGACGACATAACATAAACAACCAATGTATCAGCAAGTACTCTTTAAAGGCTACAAAAAGAAGGCTCGAAGGAAGAAATTGCAATGTCAGCTCATGGAAAAAGCTGGGGCACCGAGCAGAGAGGTCGGCTCTGTGCCTCCTGAGGGCTAAGTTTAAAAGAGAAATGCAAAGGGGTAAATTATCCTCCATGGGCTGTGTGTCTAACAAGAGCACAGAGGTAGACTTTTCAGGAATGTCAAACATGTATTCGAAAGGTTTTTCAACAGGCTAGGGGGATGTGCTCTCCGTCTTAAATGGCACTGGAGCGTTGGACACAGTTATATGCTCTAGGGTGAGTCTGAGTTTCTTGTAGCATTTCCTGAAAAGCGTGAAAGAATGTGGGAATGCTGCTTCTGATGGTCTTGTGGGCCACAGGGAAGATGCTGCCGAAACTGTAGAGGGTGAACAGCCTCCAGGTTATGTTTGTCTGGAAGCACACCAGGAAGCACCTGGAGTATGTCTGTACCACAGCCCTTCTTGGCACTGCCCCATGGTCTCTGCCACTAGTAGGAAGAAGGCTGTGTGGGTTTGTAAAGATGTCACCCCCCATCACAGCCAGGCCAGGGACTCTACCTGGAAGTATAAACAGTGGTGGAGAGGCCCCTCCCCTACTTTGGACAGCCAGAGCCCTGTGCATCCCCCCATTTTCTCTTACTGGGGCCTCAAACCTCACATTGAAACACAATGAAAACCGAGTAGCCTGGATCCCTTGTGGCCGCCTTGTGTGATGATTGAATGGCCTTACCTGCTCCAAGAGCAGCCGCAGCTGTGCGTGCCTCTGCATGTGCGAGTGAGCTTCGGCTGCGCAGAACATTAAAATGCAGACCTTATCAGCGTAGCAGGCCCTGCCTACCTGAGACAGGCCTTGACCATTTACACAAGCCCACGTCTTTACCTTGAACTGATAGGAATAGAACTGGTGTTTAAGGATACCCCTGTGGGGATAGTGTGCCACGTCTCTCCGGCGACCATAAGAACATTCTCTCAAGGGTGGCCATATGGTTTTTCATCATAATGAAATTAGCTTGATGTTTTTACCCTAATTAGCCAAATAGCTTTTGAAATTGCTAAAAGAGTAGTTAACTAGACTTTTTATGTAAGGAGGTAATCCTTAACAACAACCCAGGAAGTATGTATTTTTATCCCATTTAAAACCTCCATGAAATTACCCAAAGGGATTTAAAATGCTTGATGGGGGTCAGGGCAGGGACTTCCTGTGAGAATCCCACACGGGCTTAAAGCAGCACGAGAACTCGAGAGCTGTAGGAAGTCCTGCGTGGACAGACAGGTGTTTCCTGTCCCAGGTGCCAGAGATACAAAGAATCAATGCAGGGAACGTCTAAAAACTGTTGCTGAACGCTGTTGAGATCAAAAGGAGGAAAAATGTTGTCAATGGCTGGTAAAGGACCCAGCTGTACAGCAACAAAAGACTAAATGGGCAAAAACATAAGCGTATGTCCACCGCTTCAGCACAAGGGTTTCTGTTCCTTCTGGTTCTTTAAAGGTCCCATACGTGTTTCTATACACTTGGCTCTGTTTAGAAACGTGTTTATTTAACAGATCTCTCCTAAGCACTTGGCTGTGTCTTAGACCTGCCAGCCTGTGAGACAACAGACACACCCAGCCAGGCCCAGCCCTAGTGCTTCCCCCTGTGTGGTTCCCTGGGTGCTAATGAGTTGTCCTTGTGAAGAGGGACAGAGACCTGTAGAAAGAGACTAGAGACATACAGGGACTTCCTGTGCATAGCTACAGTGGCCACCCCATGGAAGAATCTAAGCCCCTGTTCCTGTGGAAAATAGCCTTGGGGACATGAGAACACTAGCCATACCAGCTCAGGCCTGGCATATCCCTTCCCCTCCCTCAAACTGGGCCGCCCTGCTACTTAGGCAGTTGAGACTGAACTGACTAAGGAACCCTCACCTCAGAAACTGAGCAGTGAAGAATTCGAAATCCCGGGGTATGGGGGTATGGGGGTGTGGAGGGGTGGGGAGTGGGGGGAGGTGGTTGTGGGGCCTCTGGAGCAGACACAGCAAGGGCACTGGTACATTCTGCTTCCCCCTCAAAGTTGGAGCCCTTGGCTAGGAAAAGTGACTGGAAGTTGCCAACTGTAGGAGCTCTGTATGCACCTCTCCAATCTCCTTGTCTTCCAGTTTGAGGTAAGCATTCCCCTTCTCCCCAGATGATCTCCAAATCTCTGTTAGACAGAACTCAGGCTGTGAGGCAGGTTCTAGACCAAGGATATTTTCCCTGAGAGCCAGGAGTGGCCTCTCATCCGCTGATGCTGTCATGTGCTGAGCGCTGAAGGGTTTGTAGGCCTCACAGCAGGCCACAGGGAGAGGTGAGTAAGTTTTCAATGGTTTCACATCCCCAGAGCAGTGCTATCCATCAGACTAAGCCTCCACCCATAGACCGCAAAGGCCCTGAGTGATCCCAGCACCCCCTGCTCTGCCTCCTTATGCTAGAAGACAGCTGGGACCTCATTCCCTCACACCACAAGGACCTCCATATGCCCCTCCACCTACAGGGAGAAATAATTTTTTTAAAAAGATGTTAGACACACAAAACATGGTTAAATGCAAAACCGGAAATGACCTTTGACCTCTCCTTCTGGAGGCATGTGCCAAGCAAACAGTGGGAAGCACACAAGGGATACCACTGGCCACGTCAAGGCTCAAGGCTTAGGGCAACTCCAAGAAAGTGCAAGAAATTCATCTAGGCGTAGAGTCTCCAGGGCAGCCACTGTCTGCTCCGCTTGCACAACGTTCTCCAATGACAAAGCCATCGAGATGCAGGCCCAGACGGTCTCACAGCAGAGAAAGAGGAAGCTGTAGCTGACCAAAGATAGAAGAGACCCTTGATGCCTGGAGATGCCCTGCATCCAGGAATGCACATACATGATAGAGCTGCTTTAGTCTACATACACATGTTCACACGCACATGCTCAAATACGCAGCACCAAAAAGCTTATGCCCACTCATCACCACACATATGCCCACACATGCTTATACACGTGTTCACATAGTCAGCACATATACACTTGTACAGGATACCACATGGGCATATAGTCAGTATATGTATATGCCGGAACTTACATGTTCACATACTCAGACACACATGCTTACGGGCATATACTAAGCACATATATGCTCACACACTCATACTCAGTACCTACACAAATACATGTTCATATACTACACAACACATGCACACACACATACACGTGTAGCAAGGCAATCTCAGTGGGTCATTGGCCAATGCAATACTAGAGGCAATTCCAATACTGTGGTTTTGCAAGATGTTAGCACTGGAAGAAACCGGGAGACACTCCACGGGACCTGGGTTCTGTAACTGAATGGGAATCCACATGTTTTTTTCACAGACTGAAATGCTTAGAGCCACAGATGACACAGAGGCAGCTGTCACCTCACTGTCAGTCTCCCCTTCTCACGGCAGCTCCAGAAACCAAGCCCTCTCAGTAATAACCCAAACCTCCTCTGCACAGGAAGGGTGTGACCCGTGTTTACCCACCTAGCAGGGTACAGCCCTCTGTAGAACCAGCCCTTGATGTCTCAGGAGGAAAGCTGAGGTCAGAGAAACTCAAGGTCTGTGAGCGAGCGTCACGGTGCCCTGGTGGTTTGACTGCAAGGGACTCACCACGGGTGGGTTCCAGTGATGAAGACACAGCTAGAGGGATCCTGGGCCAGGGACTTGCTGGCATAGAACTGCCTGGGCCCCCACTGCTGCGCTGTCTCTGTCTTTGTGTGTGTGTGTGTGTGTGTGTGTGTGTGTGTGTGTGTGTGTGTGCCTGTCTGTCTGTTTTATCTCTCTGTCTGTCTCTCTTTGTGTCTCTGTCTCTGTGTGTGTCTCTCTGTCTCTTTGTCTGTCTTTCTGTCTATCTCTATCTCCGGTTCCAGCTCTGGCTCCAGACCCCGACCCCTCCCTTTACCCATCCCCTTCTCTATCTCTATCTTTATCTCTGTCTCCATCTCTGTCTCCATCTCTGTCCCCCTCCTCTTCCCCTTCCCCCTCCCATTCCCCATCCCCAGCCTCTATCTCTATATATCTCTTTCTCCCAGGCCTTTCTGATCACAGGTTGTTGTGAAGCCGTAGGCTTTAGCACTAAGTCACGGTCTTCTCAGCGAGACTTTGCCCCACAGAAGTTAATTATCTCAGTCTCCTGACCCAGCCTTGGGATGAAAGGAGCCGGTTGTTTCTATTCCAGAGTGATTCAAAATGCTCAAGGCAGATGATATAGTGAAGCCACACCCAAGGCACTCAGAAGTTGAACTGAGTAGCTCCGACTGTCTAATGTTTTACAGCCTATTCTAGTTTCATTCATTTTAAAAACATACTTTTTAAAAAAAAAAAAAAAATTTTATGAGTGTTTTGCCTACATGAATGTGCACTATTTGCTTGCAGCGCTCAAAGAGGCCAGAAGAGGGCATTGGATCCCCTAGAACTGGAGTTACAAATAGTTACAGCTGCCAATTAGGTACTGAGAATCGAACCGGGTACACTGGACAACCAACAGTCAAATGCCCTTAACTGCTGAGCCATCGCTCTAGGTCATGGTTTGTTTAGTTTTAGAACAGTGATTTCAAGAATTGATTGTGAGCCTCCGGCTTGTTGAAGGTTCATGCTCATGAAAGACAACAATTAAGTTGTTGGGAATTCTGTGAGCAAATGGTTAAATAGAGCCATTATTTTTAAGTTGATGGGGCTGGAGAGATGGCTTAGCAGTTAAGAGCACTGTCTGCTCTTCCAGATGGTCCTGAGTTCAATTCCCAGCAACCACATGGTGGTTCACAACCATCTATAAGTTGGATCTAGAACCGATGCCCTCTTTTGGCATGCAGATATACATGCATATAGGGCACTCGTATACATAAAATAAACAAATCATTTTATTTTAAGTTGAATTATGTTCTCTTGAGAGGTCTGAGAATTCCATACCTTGTGTTCTTGAGGCCACTTGATGTCACCTGTGGTAGAATGCCTACAGCCACAAACTCATTCCAGTGTGCCCTACTCCACCCTAGTCTCTTGAGCCTGTCCTCGTCCACTTAGATTCTAATACAGGAGAAGGGGGAGAGCCCTCTAGTGGGGCACAGCGATGCCCCCAAGATACACCCTCTGCCTCTTAGGACCTCTTAGGAGGTGAGAGTCTTAGAACGCAGCCTGAGCCCAGAGGTTTAGAGGAGAAAGCAGACCTGTTGTACCCTGTCTTAAGACAAAATGCATGCTAGAGGGACATGCGGGCTCCGGCGGGCGCCTGCGAGCTCCTGGGGGCTCCAGCGGGCGCCTGTGGGCTCCCACGAACTCCCGCAAACTCCCGCAAACTCCCGTGGAAGGTCAGGATAAAAAACTTGGGTGCTGTTTTGCTGGTTAGATACCTTTCTCTCCGGTCGGGAGAAGAGGGCTGGGTAAGTCTTGATTCGGGGCCTGATCTACTGGGGTGGCTTCATACTTAAGCCTCAAGCTCCTTTTCTTTGTCCCTTTCAAATACTCCAGGGAAATTTCTGGGAGGAGAGTGTGCTGAGAGGGCGCATGGGAGGGAGAGGAGGGGGGAGGAGGTCCTTAGAAGTTGCCCCAGCCACCTCCTCATGGGAAGCACGCCTGCTGGCTAGAGTGCTCTAGGCTCTTGCAAAATGTGTCTGGCTCTCCCTGAGGAGCTGTGTTCATTTCCTGCCATGAATGAGCAGCAAGCCTCCCTCCAGACCGAGGCTTCTTGAGTCTTAACACTTCCTGTCCCTTGTCACTTGAGAAAATTTTACACGAACCCAGGTGTTGTAGGTATATAAAACAGATGCACAAGGCAAGCATAAGGACAATGAATCATAAAGAATTTTATCTTAAAATAGCTTTATGGTATACATGTTATCATTTACTGAAGATAAAGGGCAAATCTGCACGCTAATGAGATGCATGTGCTTCCTTATTTTTGCATAAAGGATTAAACCTTGACTGAATACTTGATCCAACAGGATGCAGAGCACCCTCAGTGTCTTTCAGAGTTGATAAATATTTTGATCTTAGAATCAGCAGTGCTGAGGGAGTTACTCTGCATAAATATAAAGTACAAAATGGCAAAAAAAAAAATACATTTAGAACCATTTCAGAAATTGTTAAACATTTTGTTCTAATCCCAGACCAGCATTCATTGTGGAATTTTTTTTTGATGGATTTCTGGTCATCAACTCGAATGGAAAATTTTAAAGTTTTTTTTTTAACTCTATGGGTGTGGGCCTGCGTGGGGAAGGGGGAGTGCACATTCAGCACTGGTACCCACGTGTCTTCCTGTAGATGGATGTGAGCCGCTCTGTGGGTGCTATAGGAACTGAATCAGGGTCCTCTGCATAAACAGCACACACTCACTCTCAAGTCTGACCTGTTTCTCTAGCCCCACAAATCTTTTGTTGTTCGAGACAGGGTTTCACTATATAACCTTGACTTGGAACTCAATATGTATAACAGGCTGGTGTCAAAGTCATAGAGATGCCCCTGCCTCTGCCTTCATAGGACAAGGTTTAAAGGCATGAGTCACCACAGCAGGATTAAACAGAATTTCTTTCTTATTTATTTTGTGTGTGTGTTGTGGGTGTGTGTGTGTGTGTGTGCATGTGCATGTGTATGTGAGCGCCCAAGCATGCATGCACACACCGTATATGTGCACTGCTCAAGAAAGCCAGAAGTGAGTGTCTGCTCTCCTGAAATTGGAGTTACAGTTGTGAGCCACCCTGTGGGTGCTAAGAATTGAGCCTGGGTCCTCTGGAAGAGCAGCATGTGCCCTTAACCACTGAGCCACCTCTCCAGCCTAAGCAAACAGCCATTTTTAAAACCAAACATCCTAATGGAACACAATCCCAGATTGCACTAATCTGACATGTGTTGAGGAATGGTGGAGACCAAGCTTGCTCTCCGGAACCAGACCATTGTTTTCCTAGAAGAGCAAGCCGCTCTGAACACACAGCGAGAACACAGCAATGGTCTGGATTCTGGTGTGTTTCAGCATTATTTATGGGTGTGGAGGGCATGATGGGAAACGTGACGCTCAGTGCTGGGCATTCAGAGCCAAGGCTGCAGTTACGTCACGAGCAACAGCAGCAATGCTAACAGAAAACACCTCACATCGGTCATAGACCTGACTCTGAATTAAGTCTTTGTTGTTGTGGCTGTATGTTTGGAGACCTTTTACTACAACTCTGCCTTTAGCACATTGAGTTACAGGTAGTGATCCACAGTTTGTGAAGCTGAGCCCGAGACCACCCAACAAAGGCACCGAGAGGCCCCAGAATCCTAGGACCCACTGATGGACAGCTGCCTACCTCCTCCCACTCCTCACACTGGACGGAATGGCAGTATGTGTAACCTGGTTCCACCCTTCAGTTCTCCACGAATCTGCCTGGACTGAATAAGGGCTGACCACCAGTGGTCCCTTCCTCTTGGAAAAGACCACATGTGCCTACAGCTCTGACTCGCTCGCAGCCTAGTCCCAGGGTACTGCCCTGTCTTTCTTGCCCCAGCTGTCTACAGAATTGAGTTGGCCCAAAGTAAGCTGTATACTGTGAACAGCCATACCTGCATTGAAGATGCTTCCATTGGTTGGTCGGTTAGAAATTTGTCGTTGTGGAGAGTTATAAGGTCGCAGATCTAGAGCCAAAATTATTTGGGGCTATTGTTAGTTGTCTTAATAGCTATTTAGTCTCCCCTCCCCCATGCCTGACATCCTTCCAACTGTCAACTGTCCTTTCAACTATCATCCTTTCACTATTAAAGCTTTAAAATGCACTAATTTAGCAGAATGCTACCTTCCACTAGTCAGAAAAGCTAAGCCTGTTACCAGACAGCATCTGAGGTCCCTGCTTTACTGTCAATCACTACCTGGTGTTCCCACTCATGTGTTTATCAAAAGCCTTGACTTATAAACTGTCTTTTATTCTACATCCATAAAAACTTTGCATAGCTACTGCCCCAGTGCCACACATCATCTGGAGCAACCCGAATCAATTTTTCTGCATCGTGGTTACTCAGATTTGGCTCGGAATAAACTGTTCTTATTTCCTCTGGAGCAAGAGCTGCGCTTTGTGTCCACACGATGAGCGATTTGAGCCAGCCAGAAGGATGACGCGTCAGCCAGAGAGGAGACCCTAAGGAAAGGATAGACCTTGAGCTAAACGCCATGTTTAAGTATTGATGGCAGCAAGTGGCTTCAAGGATCAGCTGGGGCTCCATAATTTTGCCAGGTTCAGACTCACATCATACGGGGTGAAGGATATAAATGTTCCGCAGGCAGTGTAAATCCTCTGCAAAGACCCTGGACTGTCCCCCACGCACATGGATGGATGCTGTATGAGCAGCTGCCGCTCTCCCAGCCTCCTTCCCCTCTCCATCTTCTTACTAGTCCAGACCTACATGGCTTTGGCTTTCCTTATGCAGATTCTCTATGACCCAAGGACTTTGTCATTCATGGAATCCATGACAGTGATGTCCCCAGGTAACTGTACATCCAATCTCCCTCTTTCTGTTGAAACTTGGCTACCAGGATCCCTGTCAAAGAGGCTTGATTGGCTACTGATACCAAGCTGTCCATGTTACTCCAATGTGTTTTACTGCCTGACCTGTTTTGTATTAATTTGGTTACTTTGTGTATCTTTTTCCAAGTTTAGTGAATAAATATAGTTATTTCCAAGTCGTATGATACTCTGTCATAGAAAACACTTATCTCATTCAGATTATTGATTCCCCAGTGTTTTAATTTTTTTCTCAAATAAGAGAATCTGCATCCAGCTGACTGTCAGAATGACAGTGATGGCGGCCGAGGACTAACAGCACATGATTGCCACGCAGGCTACTCAGGCATCTTACACTCTGCCCATCTCTGGGCACGGGTATAGCAGTTCTTCAGTGTCAGAATGGACATCCTGCCTCCGCTGGTACACTGTGTTTGCTCTGAACGTCAGACATCAAACCTTTCATTTGCTTGTTCTTTAACTTCAAATGCTGTGGCATCACAACCATGGGAAGCCCACTTCTGAAGACAGAACAGGATGAAATCTAGGAATGTTAGTCCTGGCCTGCATGGCGACCAGAGCCAAGTGCGCTCTGCAGCACCTGCTGGCTGCATCTTCAGCCCAAGCTCCTAGCTCCCTGCTGCCCCGAGTGCTGGGCTGCTCGAGGCTCTCTCAGGCAGCTCCATGGCACCCTGGCAGGCTGTCCACAGGTGTTTGTAGACTGTTCTTTTTTTCAGACCTCGCTGTGCCACCGTTTCTTAAAAGGAGAAAGAACATAGAACTTGACTGGGTGGCTTGCCAGTACTTGGAAGACTGAAGGAGGAGGGCTGCTACCTGCTTGAAGCCATTTAGACTGCATGTTGAATTTCAAGCATGCCTGGACTACAGAACAGGGCCCTGTTTCAAGGGCAAGAGTGAGACAAAGACACACAGAAAGAGTATGATCACTGGTCACACATACTACATTCATTCATACATACATACATACATACATACATACATTCCATTGTTTACTCACATGCATCCCTGCTGGAAGAAAGCATGTCAGAGGCTCCATGTGGCCGGTCTCGCACTGTTTCTACACAGTGCAGAGCATCTTTAACAATGCCTGGCTTAAGGATATCACCCGGCAGTGCTGCCCGCTCCCCTCCCCACACACACACTCCCAAAGGCCACAAACGCTTGGTCCCAGTGCTGCTAGCCAGAGCCTGCTGTTCTTTTTAATTACACACTGCCGCACTCCACTGAGTTGGAGCTGATCGCTGCTGACAGGCCATCTGGCCTCCTGTCCTTGTGGAGGATCACACCTTGGTGGCTGTGTCGTCCCCCCCCACCCCCCGCCACCAACCCCCAAGTGCATTCTAGTGTTTTAACAGCAGAAAGCCTTCGTTGCTTTCTGGAAAAGAAGACAAAGCCCTTCAGCTCATACCAAGCAGGTGCCTTCCAGGCCCTCAGCCCACAGATTAGGATTCTTGTCTCAGCCTGGCAGAGGAGTAGGAAGTTGAGAGATGTTCAGAGTACGGGGAAGATGCAGGGTTGGACAGAAGCTGGGCACAGGGTACTGCAGGACTGTCAGCCCTCTCAGATGGACCTGGGCCTGAGGAGCAGCTCCTTAGCCCTCACCTATCTCCCACTGTGCAACCACCCCCCAATAACACAGATGACTGGGCTGCCGAAAGACTGCTCGGCAGGGACGTTGTTGATTCACAAGTGTGCTCAGTTGTCAAGTTCCAAGAGATGCTTGTGGATGGTTCTAGGTTGGACTGATCAGGAGCCAGACATTGATGGGGTTAGTGAGATGGAGACTGTCAGTTATAAAATAGAAGCAGTTCTGGGTCTGCGAGGTCACCTGGGACCACACCTGGAGCCTGCAAGATCACCTGGGACCACACCTGTAGCCTGCAAAGCCACCTCGAACCACACCTGGAGCCTGCAAAGTCACCTGGAACCACACCTGGAGTCTGTGAGGTCACTTAAAACCACACACCCCTGAAGCCTGAAGTCCTCGGCCCTGAGGATGATGGTCTATAACCCATAAACCCCTGAAGAAAGAAATCGAAGACCTCAGAAGATGAAAAGATCTCATCATAAAAATGGCCATCTTACCAAAGGTAATCTACAGATTCAATGCAATCCCCATCAAAATCCCAACACAATTCTTCACAGACATGGAAAGAGCAATTCTCAACTTCATATGGAAAAACAAAAAACCCAGGATAGCCAAAACAATTCTCAACAATGAAAGAACTTCTGGGGGAATCACCATCCCTGACCTCAAGCTGATTCTAGAGCACAATGGTGATTTAAAAAAAAAAAATGCATGGTATTGGTACAGAGACAGACAGGTAGATAGATGGAATAGAACTGAAGACCCAGAAGTAAACCCACACACCTATGGACACTTGATCTTTAACAAAGAAGACATAAATTAAAATTAATACCTTCCAATCCTATTCTGTTTTGGTCAGTGTTTTACACAGCAACAAAAACCAGGCTAGGACAGCCAGGCTCTCACATGCTCACCCGCTCACCCGCTCACCCGCTCACCCGCTCACCCGCTCACCCGCTCACCCGCTCACCCGCTCACCCGCTCACCCGCTCACCCGCCATATCCTCATTGTAACTCTACCAGACACTACTGTGGCTGTTTGATCCAGTCTTATCTAATACAGAAACAAATACAGGGCTGGTTGATGTTTTCCCATGATTCCTTGCTTATGTTAGTTTGTCAAGGTTCCACCACAACCAGGTCACCACAGATGTTTCTTGCCTCAAGACTAAATGTGCCTGCGTTAACAAAGGAGAAGCCCAAAAGCATCACAGTGAGTGGATGCAGCCAGACACAAACACTCCACACTCCATAATTCTATTTATACGCCGTCCCACAACGGCAGTGTGACAGGTCATGGAAATAAACCCATGGCTGTGCCAGCCTGTGTGAGCAAGAAGACATCAAAGGCAGGAGAAAGCAGGGCTGACTGTGGGGGGTGGAAGTCTTCTGTATTTTGAGTATTCTGCTAATTATACAAGGACGATGAACTGTGTTGTCTCACTTCGGTGGGGAGCTGAGCCCACTCAGCACACTCTACAGGAAGGCTGAACTTTGCCGTCATTTCTTGCGCCATATTTTCTGGTTATGCTTGCTTTTCTTCAAAGGATTTCACAGTGTGTCTGTGTGCCCTTGTTGGCTGTGCCTCACGTGGAGGCGATGTTTGTGCCTCAGGGGCGTGTAGCTAACTTTCTCTCCTTTCCTGGGCTTCTCCCTCTCTGCACCTGCTATTTTTTCCTTCTTTCATTTTAACTCTTTAACTTACTTCTTGAGATTATACCATCATTCCATGATTTTCCTCTTCCCTTTCCTCCAACCAAACCCTCCCACACATCCCTCCTTACTCTCTTTTAAATTAATGACCACTTTGTAAATTGTTATTACATACTCAGCATCCTTAGCAGCCTGCAGTTCATTGTGTGGAGCTGAAGCCTCCTGGGCTTTCTCTGTCAATGTTAGCAATGTGTATCTGTGTATCGTTGACTTTGTTCAATTTGTGCTTAAGCCGCTATGTGGGTGAGACTTTATGGGTTTACTTCTGATGGTACTAGGAGACACCATCTCAGCGCAAACTCCCCGATCCTCCGGCTCACACAATCTTTCTGCTCCCTCTTTTATAAATGATCCCTGAGCTTAGGTGCAGCAGTTGTATTGTAGATGCATCTGTTGGGGCGGGGTTCCACAACTCTGCATTCTTATTGGTTGTGGTTTCCTGTACCACTCTCTGTATGTCATAAAGAGAAGTTCCCTGGATGAGGGGTGAGGACTGTGTGTATCCGTGGGTTCGAGGACAGCCGTGAAGAGTGTAGTGATCCTCCAGGATCCATGACTTCAACAACCCTGAGGTGATGGCTAGGTTACCAGGCATGGTTTCCCTCTTGTTGAGCGGGTCTTAAATCTAATTAGAACGTGTTGGTTACAGCCAGGGTGTGTGTACCACTACTGGGCCCTCAGGGTATTTGTGCTATAATGGTGATTGTGGTTCACGGGTGTCATGGCTGGGTAGGATTGTCGATTGCCTCTCTCCCCTAGAAGCTCCCATGGAAGCTTCCTTCTTTCATTTATTCTATTCTTATATAGACCTCGTGCAGGTTCCTTCTGGCTGTGACTCATCCCTAAGTGAGGAAAGCCTTGCTTGGATTAGCTGTTTATGGAGCTTCTGGGAGGCAAGGTATGCCACACCTGCCTTGCAGGAGTCCCTGTGAGGAGGGCTGAGTGATTATGGTGACAAAGTCCTGAACAGACAGATCTGGGCTGTTCTCAGTGATGTGTGCCCCTCCTTTATTCTTGACAATTCATCTTCTTTCAGGTGCATCTCTTCTGGTGACACCTTTGCTTCCCCTCCCCCCTTCTCTGTTTTCTTTCTTTCTTTTCCTTCCTCTTTTCTCAATTTTCTTTCTGCGGTTCCAGAGATTAAAACAGGTCTCATGTATGCTAGGCAAGTGCTCTGTCACTGTACCATGACCCAGGCCAGCTTCATCATGGCAGAGAGATCCAAGTTGATTCCTGGTGCTGGCCCATAGGCTGCTTTTCCCTGAGTGTGTGATGCTCTCTGGGATCTTTTTGGCCCCTCTGGCTTGTGCTGTCACTCCCCGTGACTTCCCCACTTGCTGTAAATAGGAGCAGCCACCACCTGGTGTCAGTGGAACTTGTCTTTTTCTTTTCCCACAAGAAAGGAGGTTAAATGTCAGCTCTACTCGGCCAGCCCTCTACCAGATCGTACGGTCCAAAGCCAAGTCCTTGGTTTCTACAGGTGTCCTCTCTTCCCAGGGGTTCATGGGGCTCACAGTCTCTCCTGCTTCCTCTGTGGACCTTGGCCTGATGAGTCACATCTCTGTCCCTGGGAAAGTTGTTTGAGGGACTCACTCACTCTCTCTCCCGTGTTCGCTCTCCCTGCCTTTGGCCCCCACTCTTGACCTCCCTACTCCTCTCTGTGCTTCTCCAGCTGTTTCTTGAGATGGGGCCTGTGATTCACTTGACTCCGGGACGCCATTTTTTGTGTGTGTGTCCTCCTTGCTGCCTGTTCCCACTGGGACCCAGGACAAGCAGCTGAGGCGCCTGTTTAACATACCAAAGTGTGCCTGGCCTCCAGGTCCTCCCAGCTTCTCTGGGCCCCTACCTTACACAGCATTGCTGGAAAAGCCTGCCCTCTACCCAGAACTTTCCAGACCAGGGGCTGGGCTTCCCCTCCCCTAGAACCTCCTCCCTATTCAATCCAGGCATTTTCGTCCCCCGCTCTCCTCCTCTCTCTCCCTTTCTCTGAATTTTCTCTCCCCACCATGTGCAAATCTCCCCCCTTCCTTCTCCCAGCTGCCCTCCAATCCATGGTGACTTCCCTGACCTCATTCTTTGGGGCCAGTGAACCTGCCCGAGAGCAGCTTCCCGATAAGCCTGCCTTTATATATACTTGAATTCAGCTTGACTTGGCTCGTTTCACGGGTGGGGAACAACTTATCACTTACCTAGGACTCTGTGAATGATATGCAAATAAAACCAATTTTTTATGAGGACAATCTTTGACTTCAAATGTTGTGTTTCAGCTCTGCTGATTTCTTCGTGGTCCTTGTTTTGTGCTGGTGTTTCTCTTTGCTGGTCTGGGTAGCTGGCCACCCGAGTGAGTCAAGAGTCACTTTGAGGAGATTTTCTTTCCTCGGTCTCCTAAGTGTGGAAGTAAACGTCTGTGCTCGGAGACGTCTGTGTCGAGGGTGATGGCGATACGATCAGCTCTAGGCAAGAGCTCCCTCTCTGCTGCACCCAACAAGTCTGGATTCAAACTGGAATACGGGGCCTCGTCTGGGTCCAGATCCATGCTAGAAGCTGTGGCCCTGCCTGCTATGGATCTTTGAGAAATAGCTCCTTCTGTCTGCTTCCTGGAGCCTGCCTGGTGAGGGAAGTAAATGGCTTCAGCCATCAGCAGCAGTGTGCTTTCTGGCCTCTGGAACTATGTGCTCACTCTTCTCTGGGCCTACCTCAGTTTGTCCCTCTGAGTTCCTTTGGCAAGGCAACACGGCTTCAGTGGCTGGCCTCTGCAGCATCACCTCAGTGGCCTCTGCAAACCCTGGCTCTGAATGACAGCCTAGCCACAACTCTCTCCTCCCTTTTCACTTTGGAGGCCAAGGGCCACACTGGCCTCCCAAAGCCTAGGTCGCATTGCCTGTCCCAGCTATGCTTTCTCTGTGTATCTTTTCTCCATGCCAAGGAGCAGGACACATGGGTGCTCAGAGGACTGCCTTGTCCCTTAGAACTGGTGCTAGACATCTGGGGCATTCCTCAACTTCAGGAGGCCTGGAATGATATCCCCAGTGCCCTTAAAATATAGGAACAAAACTGGACAGATAACTGGAAGACTTGAATTCTCCGAACGTGGGAACGATGACCATGTTTGGTCACAACCTTTGCATGGGGCTCTGCCAAGAACACCAGCAGTTCCTCTTTGGCTGCAGCCGCTTGTTTTTCTGTATGTCATCAGGTTTGGCTCTCGCCCATCTTCCCAGGATTCCCAGCTTGTACAGAAAGGCTTGGGCATTTCGAGCCACCTTGTCTTTGAGTAAATCTGCTTTCTGGAGAAAAGTTTGCCACTCAGCTATGCCACACAGGCAGAGTATCAGATACATTATTCTCTCATCCTACCCTGCAGACTCTACCGGTCTTTCTGAAGGCAACGGCACTGCTGGCTTCTACTTGCTGTGCTTCACATGCCCATGTAGCCACTTCATCCCAAACAGAATGCTTCACGTATAAGTAGAACCCTGACAGGCTCTGCTAATAATAAACACTGCACCTGGCACACCGAGTGGAGAGAGCAGTGTCTTTCTATATAATCTGTTTCCTGAAGATTTCCAGGGTTTTTCTTGGTTGAAAATTCACTCTCTAATTCACTGGTAGCTTTCAAATGCAGGACTCACAAACCAAATTATTACCCATGTCCATGGGCAAAACATCACATAACCAAGCCTGCTATTAGCCCAGTGTTTGGGATACAGCTGTGGACAATTTGAAGCTGTGGGTTTTCAGGGATTGGGGGGGTTGTTTTTTGTATTTAGCTCTGAGATGTTTTCTTCAATAAAGCTAAGTGCAATACCAACATATTAAATACGGCCAAGAAAAGCTGTCCTGATAAAGAACAGCAGGGAGCTTCCGCTCCTTAGAGGCTCCTCACCAGACTCAGAGACACCAGTGATACAGAAAGTACTCAGGGTTGTGGAGCTCTGGACTTTGGCGTCTTAGCTTCTTGCTAAGTCACGGTCTGTCCCATAGATGGGCTGTGTGCCAGAAGCAGGAAAGGGACAGAACCCAATAGAACAAAGGCCAGCCAGGAGTGGGGGAGGGGATCCTTTGGGTTGGCAATGACTAAAAAGTGTTTGGCAATCTTTATCTTTTCCTTCACTTGAGACATAATCTCACTATGTAGCCACGGCTAGCCTGCAACTCGATATGTAGCTCAGGCTGGCCTCAAACTCTGACATCTGCCTGCCTCTGCCTCCTAAGTGCTGGAACTAAAAGTATGGACTACCACACCTAGGATATTTGGCAGTCTTATCCAACGTGGTCCTCATGGAGACGAGAGGTCAGAAACACGGCTAGAAAGGGCCCAGTGAGTTTCCATTGTCAGGATGACACTGTAGCTCCCAATAGCCTCCAAAGAAGAAGAAAGATCTGTGGACCCACAGCTACCCTCCCAGGCCCAGGGGTCAATGCGGCACAGGAATGAAACCTGTCCCTCCACCTTCCACCTCAAAGAAAAGCAACAACTTGGGTTAGGCTGAAGACCTGGCCAACCCCTTCCTCCCCCCCCCCTTTTAACTGTCATATCCTGACAGCAAAATAACCTAGAAGCTCACCTTTGACCCGCCACACACATTCATCCCACACACAGAGCCTCAGCAGAGAAAACACCCCTGGACCAAGGGTCAGAACTGTATTCCATCTGCTGGGCATCATCAGCCCTTGTGCCCGAGTACCATTCTGATGATGTTTTTGCCTTTAACAACTAAAGTGGCCCTAAGAACACCTCTGACCCAAAGCAGGATCATCACAGAGTGTCCTGAACGCAAGGCCAGTTCATCCTGAGAAGGTGGCTTCCAGAGCTCCCCATTCACAAAGAGGTGATCAGCAGGGAAGGATGAAAGAAACCCATGAGGATCAACAGCCCTGTTTTTTAAATTCAGGGCAACTGTGTAGACCCACCAACTGTGGCTGCAAGCCAAACATGACTGGGTTCTTATCTGAGGTTACAGTGACTTCCACCTCTATCCAAGCTGTACCACTATCAAGCAGCCCAGAAACGCATTCTAGGAAGTTCTGGGCCCTTTGGAATTCTTCAGCCAGGAAGTTAACTTAAATATCTTGCAAACATCCCCCCCCCCCAAGTTTCTCTGGGGTATTTGAAAACTCATCACTAGAAATCTGAATTTTTTTCCATTAGGGAGTGTGATACTATTTCAGGGGAGGGGAGGCAGAAAGGCACACGGCACCCTTGCTTGACCCCAAATGGAAACAGTAGGCGGTGCCACCTTCCCTAAAGAGGGTGCTCCAGTCTGTCTCCATCCACTCAAGGCTGTTCAAGACAGAACTGAATGAAAGATTCTGTGGTCTGTGATAAATTCAAGGGGTTGGGGCTTCTTACGTATCTGAAGCCAGTATTAAGAAAGCCACCAGGAGCTCTTTCAGCCCCTGAGTCAGCATCTTAGCCCAGGTCCCTGTCTTCTCTGAAGGCCATTCCCAACTGCTCTGCAGAGTTGGGGGACAGTGCCCACAATCTTAGGTTTATGGGTACCTCAGGGACAAGCACATGTGAATCTGAGTCACTACATGCAAATACCAATTATGGTTCCAGAAACAGGTCTAGTTTATTCCAGATCATTGATTTGCTTGCCTTCAGCCCAGGCTGTGGGCAGGGATACTAAGGATACTAAGTAAGAACACAGCCGGTCTTGGGGACTGGGGGCTCTGAGAATTGGGCGGATACAATGAACAAGACTGAAAGGAAACAGAAAAGACAAGCTTGCCACAAAGAAGGAGAGCCAGACGTCACAGATAGAGAGACTCGGCTCCCACTAAACCCAGAGGTCAGATAACTGGCCCTCCACCCCTGGGACATATTCCTTATGGTAAATGAGGCAAGGCTTCAATGAGCTCTATTTGTGCATGTCAGCAACTTCCCTTGTTCTATGCTGTTCAACAGTTACCACGTCCACTAATAAAAGTTCTCACTGTGTAGGCCGAGGTGAAGGTGAATTGAAAACCACACCTAGTGTCTCCTTCTAGGACACAAAGCTTCTCTTTGGAGGCCAATACCCATCAGACCCCCAAACAAACCCTGGTGTGTGCGTCCCCCACCTCTACTCCCACTTAAGAATTTATTTCAAAAGACGCTTCATTCACTGTACAAGAAACTGCTAAGGAGACAGACAGCTTAGCCTGAAGAAGCAGACAAGGGAGACTGCATACCACAACTGCTGCCTGACACTGCCGGGGCCGCCTGTGTGGAAGAACACCTGTGTTTTGTTTTGTTTTTTTCTGGAACAGCAGTAGGTAGAATTATAAATACAGCCCATCTATATTGTTCCCAAGTCTAAGCTGCCCCTAAATTGAATGTGCTTCTTTTGATAGGCCAAGTTCCACCACGATGTGGCAATTTATTTATCAAAAAAATCTGAATCAAGAAGACAGAAGCAGATGGTAACAAGGTCCTGCATCCTTTGATTTTGAGATTGGGGGAGGGGGCTATCTTTTAAATGTGCCTCTAGCTTTGGTCTTATCCAGTTCTCTTAACACCTCCAAGATGTGTCTATCTTTCCATAAAGGAGACAATGGCCCGAAGGTGAGTGATCTCCCCAAGAGCATCAGGTCAGCAGAGTCTAGGGTGTGGAGCTAGATGTCTTTGCTTCCTACTCAGCCAAGATACATTCTTGCCTGCCAGTCAAAACTGAGCTAGGGACCTGGTCCCCAGCAATCTTCTGATGAAGAGTTTTGAGCCCTAGGAAAAAGAAATAATTTATTTACTTCTTACCAGTTGGGTAAAATTGGCTCAGACGTACAAAGCACAATTTATATGCATCCTGAGCCTCAAAGTGGTTCCTGACAGTCCCCCGGTGCTGTTGCTATAAACACTCAGTCTGCTGGCCTCTACTGCAAACACACTGATTCCCTATAAGGAAACCCACTTGCAGTCTGGTGCTAGGAGCTCACTGAGTCTGCTGAGGATTGGACAGTGATGGGTGGCAGTCACATCGCTTCCTACGTGTTGTCACATCTTCTGTTTGGCACATCTTATAGCCCTTCACTCTGAGGAGCACATAACATAGACTATCTTTCCCTCCCCTCTCAGGCCTTGCCTGCCTACCTGGAGCCAATCTGAGCAGAGGCTCTCACCACTTGATTGAGTGAGCTGCTTTGGAATTCCGTGCAGGCTGGTCACCAGTAGACTGGGAGACCGCTACCTCCCTCTCCCAGACAGCTTGTTATTACCAGCATAGACTGGTAGACTGGAGAGACTATACCAAGCATCCTACATACTGGGACACTCTACACCCAAGCATCACTTGACCAGAAAATGTTGATAATGTTGAAGTTAAGAAACCCAGTATCGGGCTGGTGAGATGGCTCAGTGGTTAAGAGCACTGACTGCTCTTCCAGAGGTCATGAGTTCAAATCCCAGCAACCACATGGTGGCTCACAACCATCCATAATGAGATCTGATGCCCTCATATGGGTGTCTGAAGACAGCTACAGTGTACTTACACAAAATAAAAAAAAAAAAAAAAAAAAAAAAAAAGAAACCCAGTATCAGGCTGGAGAGATGGCTCAGCGGTTAAGAGCACTCACTGACTGCTCTTCCAGAGGTCCTGAGTTCAATTCCCAGCAACCACATGGTGGCTCACAACCATCTGTACTGGGATTCGATGCCCTCTTCTGGTGTGTGTCTGAAGACAGCTACAGTGTACTCATATAAATAAAAGTAAATTATATATTCTGGCTGAAAAGATGTTTTAGCCGTTAAGAGCACTTCTGGCCAGGCATGATGAAGCACACTTTTAATCCCAGCTCTGGGGAGGCAGAGTTAGGTGGAACTCTGTGAGTTTAAGGCCAGCAGGATTTACATATCAAGTTCCAGGCTAGCCAGAGCAATATCCTGTAAGCCAGAGTAAGATCCTGTCTCAAAAGTAAAAATAAGAATCTAACTCGAATTCCAGGGAAACCTGTGCTTTCTTCTGGCCTCCACGGGCACTGCGGCCAGGCATACATGCATGCAAACATAAATGTCCGCTATCTACTGGAACCCACTGTGGGTCTCACCTCTCATTTAATGGGGCCCTAAAGGGTCAGCTCCAGGAGAAGGAAGAAGAGAGACATGGAGCAAGGCTTGGCGCAGCCTGGGGCATTTTAAGATGAAGCTCACTGAGGAACTAGATACTGGACTGGACTGACAGGGAGACTTCTCATTAGTCTCAGAGACAAAGCTTCCTCCCGGCTTCTAGAAAAGGTTCAACAGTGTCACTGTGTAGTGACAGTTCCCTCTGGGACATAAAGTGATTACAGTGGCAGTTCCTACCAGAGACAGAGCCATCTAGTGACAATCCCCTCCTGAGACACAAAGCCATCCTGTGACTATTGCCACATGATAACACTACCCCCAGGTCCCTGTGAAATTTCTTCCCTGTCCCTGGGATTTCTCTAACCTAGAACCACGGTAGCAACTTCCATCTTGGACATCATCCTTCTAGAAGCTGAATCCCTCTGGATCATAAGGACTCAGTTTCCCTGAGTTTCAATTTCCTTCTCAGTTGGAACAGAAGGTTTATCCCATCTTCTGCTGTGTTTTCTCCTTTCTCTGGAAGGAAAGGATAGGCTGCCAAAAATACTTAATGAACTACTTCCTTGTGTTTACAGTGGAGAAAAGGTTTATTTATTTTACAATTACATCCACATTTAAATGGCAGCCAGGGACCATGGGGCTAGGACCTGGGGCCTTGAGTCCTCCCTGGGGTGCTGAAGAGCTTTCTGGAAGGATTTGGGGACTTGGCCCTTGCCTCAGAAACACACACACCCTGTTTAGCCTCTGCAGAGCCTCCCCTGCCAGGCCTCACCCTGGGTGCCAATATGGCTCCCCAGCAGCTCTCTGCTCTTGGGCTTTCAGAGTAAAGGCTGTAGCAGTATTCCTGCTTCTTCAGAAACCGGCTGCTCTGCGAAGATACCATGTTCGGCCCGCTCTCTCATCCAGGAGACACCCTCCCCTGCAGATGAGGGAAGGGCAGGGGCTTTAAAAATACCAGAAATACTGTAGTTGTTCACTTCTGAGAAGTCTTCCATAGTTGATAGCCAGATAATAAAAGAAACTGGGGCCAAGGAGACTTTGCAAGCAGCGTGGATGTAGAAGTCCAGCTTGGAGTCATGGCCTCCCCAAAACATGGCCTGTGAGCTCTTGGCAGAAGAAGTCCAAGTAGTGAGGTATGCGCTGCTTTTCAGCGAAAGCAAACGTGGTTCAAATCCATTTGGCCTGGTTTGGATGATGAAGGAAAAAGCAGCTCAGAGGCACCCTCCCTACAAGACGCCTTCCTGGACCTGTAGGGGCCTAGACACAGTCCAGTGCCTTCTCTGCCCGTGTTCTACTCCGTAGATGTCTGGTTCTGGGAATGCCAGTGCCAGGAGAGCTGGCATGATACACAGAGGCACCTATGACCATAACCAGAAACTGGAAACCAGGATGGCAGACCAGATGTTGAAGGAAGTCTGCTCTGTGAATAAGTGTCCTGTGAAAGGGTATGGCGACACTTGACACTTGTACATCGCCTGAATTACCTAGGCTCCGGGGCAGAGGAGTGACTAGGAGTCCTAGGATCAGGACTGCTGTAAGTGGTGTGACGCAGAACATATTCATCAAACAGTTCTCAAAAATTAGTCATACAAATGTGGCAAAGCACACCTTAAAACAGTGGCCAGGCGGAGTGATACGCGATCGTTAATCCCAGCACTTGGAAGGCAGAGGCAGGTGGATCTCTATGAGTTCCAGGCCAGCCAAGCCTAGGTAGTGAGACTAGGTCTCAAACAACCACCACCATAACCACTTCCTTCCCACCTGTAGCAATCGACACGGTGACCTCTAGGCTGGTTTGTGGTGTAGCTGAGGCAGGGTGGTTTTGCCTGCTCTGCGTTTGTCCACCCTTCCCAGCAGGCTCAGTGCACGTTTCCTGTCACACTGTACTCCAGGTTCTCTCGGCAGCAAGAAAATCATCCAAATCTCATGTGTGTACCATCTTCTTCTCCTGTAGGTCAGAATACCTTAAGAATGAGCTCAGAGAGGGAGAGAGCATGGCCAGGACAGGTTTTTTGTTTGGTTGGTTGATTGGTTGGTTTTTGGTTTTGTTTTTTGAAGAGGGATTGTGTGTTGAGGTGCAAGAGCTTCGGGGAGCAGGACCCTGGTGTTCAAGGGACCCAGGCTTTCTAGAGGCCCAATGAATAAGTGCCACTGATCCTGAGAGATCCCCCCGCCAAAGAAGGCCACAGAAGTTTCCCTGTCTTTTCTTAGGCTGAACTTTTCACAACAAGGACCTGTGGGTGTGTAGTCAGTTGTCCATGGCATCTCAGGAGGCTGCCATGACTTGGCTTTATTCATATCTTATCCTGAGTTTGACTCAAGCACAGCTGATGTGTTGACAGTTCCTAAATCATGTGCTATGTGCCCGTCTCCATTTGACCAGAGCTGAGCAGGGAGTGGCATCTACCAATTCTGTACTCCAAGTTCTGGATACCAAATGTTACAAAGGCCAGAATTCTGAAATGAAAACAATATTGCTATTCTTTTTGACAGTCTTTTGGGTTGCTAAGGAAAGTTTGTCCAAGACAGATAAAAAAAAAAAAAAAAAAAAAAAAAAAGTGTCATGAAAATGAACCTTAAAAATGAACAGCTTAAAAATGACTAAGACTTCGTATAACTGAGCCTCAAGTCAAGAGAAGAAGAAAAAAGAAAAGAAAATCTGCTACCTGAGCTGGAGTTATTGTTATATTGTTATAAGATTTTTATTACATTTATAACATTGTTACAAATGATTTAAAGATAGGACCAAAGGTGTTTCTTTTCCTAAAGAAATACAAAGATTAAGAAAGGAAAGAAAAGAAGAGAATGAGAGGTGGCAGATGAATGTGAAGGAGGGAGCTGGTCCATTCTATCTGTTCCGGCAAAGGAGATGGCCTTTGACCTCCTTTTTCATGTTTTCTTCTGGAGCTGGGAGCTGAGTTGCTCTGCTCAAAACAACAGCAGTGAGCGAATCAAGCTCCAAGACAACCACTGGGGTGGAAGAAGAGTCTATTTTTCTCTTAGCTCTCATCCTTTGTTCAAAAGCCTCCACAGGCTGAACTGGGCTCTCCCCAGGCCTGGGTGCCATGACAACAGTCACATGACCCCACAAACAGCACTGCTGAGGCTGTACTGCTGTTCCTGCTCCTCTCTGAAGGGACCCTGGAGTCTGTGATCTGAGATGCATAAAGTCCCCCAGCTGACCATCCCGTGGGCTAATAGGGACCTGCAGAGAGCCTGGGAGAAAACCTACCAGGACCATAGGAAGAAGGTAGGAAGACACCTACTAGCCTCGTGCCGGGGGTTGCAGTGCTAGACAGAGAGCCCAGGGAAGTCTGGCATGGATTCAGAAGGTCAGAATGGTAGAGTTTCTTTTTAATTAAAGAAATATTTTATTTCATGTGTATGAATGTTTTGATTTCATGTGTGTCTGTGTACCACATGCATACCTAGTACCTGTGGAAGCCAGACGATCCCCTGGAATTGAAGTCACAGACAGTTGTGGGTGCTGGGAATCAACTCAGATTCTCTGGAAGAGTAGCCAGGGCTTAAAACCTTGCTAACTAAGGGTCTCTCCAGCCCCAGAAGTTCTTAAGAGGGCTCATCATTATGTCACCAGTGAACAAAGTTTCCACAAACTTGGAGACCATCCCATCCCCAAACACGGAGTGTGTTCCCAAAGTACCCAATTTCCCCCAAAATACTTGAAACTATCTTAGGACAAAAAGACCTGATGTCCACTCCTGCTCCATATTACACGTACCAGAAGGAACTAGAACCTGCCTGGGCCTGGAAAGGGGGAGAGACAAGTGCCACTTATACTCCCTGGATAAAGATGTGGGTGTTGCTAAAGAATGTCATGATGGGCCGGGCAGTGGTGGCACACACCTTTAATTCAGCACTTGGGAGGCAGAGGTAGGCGGATTTCTGAGTTCAAGGCCAGCCTGGTCTACAGAGTGAGTTCCAGACAGCCAGGGCTACATAGAGAAACTCTGTCTGGAAAAACAAACAAACATACAAACAAACAAGAATGTCATGATGGAGTTCAGCCCAGCTTTCCGGCCTTCTTACTAGGCTAGCCAGTTGTGTTGGGAACACTGGAGGGAGGGTGTTCTTAGGTCTGGAAACTTCAGGCATAGGGCGATCCCCTTCACTAATTTTCAATGGAAATCAGTTTGGTTTTCTCAGCAACCAAACCGATAACCAACCCTGTTTCCTTCAGAAGTCTCAGGTGACACCCTAAGAGATCAACTCATTGTCAGGCTCACTTGATGCTCCAGCCTCACCCCTCCCTTGCTTTGCCTCTGTCCCCACCTCCCTAACCCCTGGGAGCCCCTATGTAACACTCCTCCACAGCTCTTTAGAGGGCCTCCGCTTACCTCTTGAGAGGACTTCCTCTGGTCTCACTGTAAGAAGAACACCATGGCCTTCTGCTCTCTTGTCCGTACCACCGTGGTGGGTGCACAGGTTCATCGCAGGGCACCAGTTTCACCTGCTCTGACCATGACTGCTCACTGTAGTGTTGTGGACCTGAGTAACCACTTCAAGAGCTCTCACTACTCACTAGGAGGCCAGAGGCAGTGACTGTTGTTCCTCCCAGTGATCTTCAAGACTAGCCTTGTAGGTACCTTGTTCTTGCTTATCCCGGGGAATTGACCCAAACCCATGAGATAGATAAGTAGTCAGCCTGTGCTTATGCAAATATCCAGACTCTGCTCCGAGACACTGTAACACAAGGATTTTTAAATGGTCACTGTGGAAGAAGAGGGCTGAGTGGGCAAATGAGATTCACAGAGGTGGACAGTGGCCTGGGACCCTGAGGTGTCTTGAAGCACTGGCTTACAGGACAAAAACATAAATCTTTTAATGTCCCAGAAGCTTATGATTCGTTTTTTTTAAGATTTATTTATTTATTTTACATATATAAGTGCCCTGTCTTCGTGAATGCAAGAAGAGGGACTCAGATTCCATCACAGATGGTTATGAGCCACTATGTGGTTCCTGGGAATTGAACTCAGGACCTCTGGAAGTGTAGCCAGTGTTCTTAACCACTGAGCTGTCTCTCCAGCCCAATAAGGGGTTCTTAGAGAACCTGATATGTCTGTGGCCAGCAGCAGAGCAAGAACACTGGGGATCCACAGCTTGGCACAAAGGTGACAGTGTTAACATGTGAGAGAATACACCATGAGTCTAACTGAGAAGGAAAGACAGTCACACAAAGATGGGAAGGGAAATCACACAAGGTCAAGGAACCCATCTTGGGCACAGCTGATCAAATAGCTAAAAGTGGGGGGGGTCGTGAGGAAGCACACAATGACGGACAGCATAGCATAGAAGCCATGCCAGCTGGGGGTGTGGAGAGGTCTGAAAGTCAAACATTGGAGGCCAGGAGCTAGTGTGATGTACCCATAGGCATAGGGAAGGGGTCCGTCGTAGCCAAGGTTTCTATTGATGTGCATCATGGCCAAAGCAACTGGGGGAAGAAAGGGTTTATTTGGCTTCCACTTCCACTCCCACAGTCCATCATCAAAGGAAGTCAGGGCAGGAACTTAAGCAGAGACCACAGAGAAGCACTGCTGACTGGCTTGCTCTCCGTGGCTTGCTCTCCGTGGCTTGCTTTCCATGGCTTGCTCTCCGTGGTTTACTCAGGCTGCTTTCTTATACAACTCAAGCCCACTGCCCAAGGGTAGAACCACCCACAGTAGACTGGGACTTCCCACAGCAATCACTAATCAAGAAACATTCTACAGACTCACCTACAGTCCATCAGAGGGAGGCATTTCCTCAGCTGAGGCTCCTCTTCCTAGATATGTCTAGGTTTGTGTCAAGTTGACAAGAGCCAAGCAGCACAAGGACAAGGTGTGACTGTGGTCCAGACACCAAGGGCCCTGGTGAGTGAAGACAGACACAAGCAGGTGGGAGACGAACGATGAGGAGCACCAAAGGATGAAGATCCATCTCTTCAATCCTAGGTGCAATCAGTCTGGACAAAAACAAATCTCTGTTTCATGTGAAGAGTAGAGATCTCAGCTTTCCAAGTAGTTAGTGCTAGACTGGGAAACTCTGAGAACACAATTTAAAGAAATAGAGAAAAGAGAACACTGCACCCCAAGCCACCAGCCACCAGCAGCACTGCAGAGCCCCTCCTCAGCCAGTGTCACCATGACGAAGCCAACACCTCCATGGCAAAGCCAGCACCATCATGGCAAAGCCAGCACCACCATGGTGAAGCCAGCACCACTGTGGCACAGCCAGCACCACCATGGCACAGCCATCCTTCTGTTCACTGCTTCTTTGGAAATGCTTCCTTCCCCCTCCCGGTCTGCCTGGCACCCTTCCTCTGATGGGCTTACACTGATGGTGGAGAATCTGCAAACCTGAGGGTGCATTGATAGAGCCTGTATTGATCTGTTCCTTATGCTATAACAAGACACCCCAGAGTAGACAATGGATAAACAGCAGACATCTGTTTCTTTCTGTTCAAGAGGCTACATGTTGAAGATCAAATCTCTGGATGCCTTAGTGTTTGGTAAGAGTGGCTTCAACGATGACAGCTTGGGTGGGATAAGAGAAGGAAGGGCAGGCAGATTTCTCGTGACTATTCTATAAGGGCTTTAATTTCATTCATGAGAAAAGAACTGTCATGATTTAATCACCTCACCAAAGGCTCCACTTGTTAATGCCTCCATGGGAAGGATTAAATCCTGGAATGAATCATGGAAGGACAGAGTCAAACCATGGCAACCTTCAAAACTGAAGTCAAAGAGAACAAAGGACCAACGAAAAATAAACATAAAAACAACCCTGAATTTCCAAACACAGTGGGACAGGGACAGAGTAGTACACCAGTAACGAAAGTACCAAGAGGAGAGGAGAGGAAGGAACAGTGAGGGACAAGATTCCTATCAGACACTACGGCAGAGATCCAAGGAGCCAGAGATACTGTGAGGCATAAGAGTCTCAAACTACACACAGGCAGATCGTAGTTGAACTTCAGAAAAACAAGAAAGTAAAGAAATGATCTGAGGAGTTGGCGAGGTGGCTCAGCAGGTAAGGAAACTTCTGCCAAGGCTCATGGCCTGAATCTGATTCTTGGCACCGAATGATGGAAGGAAAGAAGCAACTCCCACATGTCCTCCGACAGGCTGTGGACGGTGCGTGTGCACATAACACATACTCATGCACACACACACACACACACAAATAAGTAAATATACGTAATAAGAAAAGATTTAAGTACAGATGGTAACAGTGGCCTGGATTGTGTGTGTCTTTGTATACTTCAATGATACAGGAGCAGGGAGGAAATAACAGAACATAGTTGTTATAAAGTACGACACTGTTCAACATTCTTGATGATGTTAATCGAAAATGGACTTGGAATAGTTTCAAGTGTATGTGGTAAACTGCATGGGAAACAATTTAAAATCTCTTTAAAATGTTTAACTGATGTGGCTGGAGAGATGGCTCAGTGGTTAAGACCGCTGGCTGCTCTTGCAGAGAGAGGACTTGGGGTAAGTCCCAGGACCCACATGGAGATTTACAACTTTCTGTAACTCCATTTCTAGAAGATCTGACACCCTCTTCTGGCCTCCTCAGGCACCAGATACACATGCAATATGCATACATACATGAAAGGCAAAACATTTGTACACCACATAAAGTAATAAATATTTTAAAATCTCAGATAAAATGAGAAAACGCAGAAAACTAGTATGGACCCCAAAAAAGGAGCAAGACCAGGCTGATGGATAGACACAGCAAATATGAATCCAATTGCATCAATAAACACTTTGTATGTCAATAGCCTCAATCAGTGGCTCTCAGCCTCCCTAATGCTGCAACACCTTAATACAGTTAGTTCCTCATGTTGTGATGACTCCAACCTTAATACAGTTCCTCATGTTGTGATGACTCCAACCTTAATACAGTTCCTCATGTTGTGATGACTCCAACCTTAATACAGTTCCTCGTGTTGTGATGATCTCCAACCTTAATACAGTTCCTCATGTTGTGATGATCTTCAACCTTAATACAGTTCCTCATGTTGTGATGACTCCAACCTTAATACAGTTCCTCATGTTGTGATGACTCCAACCTTAATACAGTTCCTCGTGTTGTGATGATCTCCAACCTTAATACAGTTCCTCATGTTGTGATGACTCCAACCTTAATACAGTTCCTCATGTTGTGATGACTCCAACCTTAATACAGTTCCTCGTGTTGTGATGACTCCAACCATAACATTATTTTCATTGCTACTTCATACCTATAGTTTTGCTACTGTTATGAATTGTAATATAAGTGTTTTTTGAAGATAGAGGACTTGCCAAAGGAGTAGTGACCCGCAGAATGAGAACTGATGGTCTAAATGCACCAATTAAGTGACAGAGATGGAGACCCTTGAGAGTGTCAGCAGTTAAAGGTTCTCGACACCAAGCCCTGGACCTGAGCTTGATTTCCTGGAACCCACATGGTGAGAGGGAAGAACCAACTTCTGCACGTTATCACATATCACGAAGGTTATAGCATGTACACCCTCCAAAAACATGATAGGTAAATAAATGTTTAAAAATACAAAGTAGATCAAAAATATATTTAACCATATCTACATTGACTGAAGACATATACTTCCGTAAAAGCTGTATAGATTAGAAATAAGTACATGGAAAAGAATACAGCGTGTTAACATTGACTAAGAGGAAACAAGAGGGGGCTGGAGAGATGGCTCACTGATTAAGAGCACTGACTGTTCTTCCAGAGGTCCTGAGTTCAATTCCCAGCAACCATATGGAGGCTCACAACCATCTATAATGGGGTTTGATGCCACCTTCTGGTGTGTCTGAAGACAGCGACAGTGTACTCACATATATAAAATAAATAAATCTTTTTTTAAAAAAAAGAGGAAACAAAAACAACTTTTTAATCTTAGGCAGAGCAGACTCTAAAACAAAGAATTTCACTAGGAATTTGAAAATTCTTGCACGACGGCAATGGGGTTCACCCTTCAAAAAGATAATAGTCCTTATTAGTAAGCGGCTAGCGATAGCATGTCAAGCTACCTGGAGCAAAGAGAGAACTTCAAGAGAAAGTTCTGAGTTGTGAGGTGAGGGCAACAGAACGGGTGGAGGTAATAGTGACCACAGTGCATTATACAGATGTCTGAAAACAACTGCCATTCAACAGGTGCTGGTTTTAAGGGCGGGGGGAGGGGGAGAAATGCATGACTCTACCATCACAGCTGGAGATTTTAATACCTTCCTTCAGAAACAGATCGCCAGGCAGAAAATCAGTAGGGAAATATTTGAGCTGGTTAGCACTATCAGTCCGTTGGTTTGAAATCTATAGATTATTCCACCCAGTAGCCATATAATATACATTTTCCTCAAGACCATCTAGAATGTTTAACAATATAGACCACATCCCAGCCTATAAAACACACCTCAGTAAAGCTAACAGGTTAGAAATCATATGACATTTGTTCTCAAATCACTGTGGGACTGAGCTAGAAATGAATAATAGGAAGGTAACTGGAGAGATTTCCAAGCATGAGAAATCAAACACTACAGAGTAACCCATGGGTTAAGGAAGATATCTTAAGAGAAATATATAGACAAATACATTCCATTTATTTTGTGTGTGTGTGTGTGTGTGTGTGCGCGCGCGTGCATATGCACACGCATGCAGGAGTTGGTTCTCTATCTCCATCATGGATTCTAGGGATTGAGTGCAGGTCATCCGGCTGGGTGACAGTGCCTTTGATCCACTAGGCCATCTTGCCGGAACTAAGTGAAAATGAAACACTGTTTCTCAGAATGGATGAGATGTGATCAGAACCTCGTCAAAGGGGAAGCTGCAGCACTGGGGACATGGATCTGTACAAAAGAGGAACAAGCTGGGTGTGGTGGCACGCAACTTTAATCTCAGCACTAGGGTAGCAGAGGCAGGAGGATCTCAATAAATTCAAGGCCAGTCTGTTCTACATAGCAAGTTCCAGGCCAGCCACGGTTACATAGTGAGACCTTGCCTCAAAAAACAAGGGCGTGGGGAGTTAAATACAAAGTCAGCTGAAGTAGAGAAATGAGCAAATCAGGAAATTAGTAAGAAAAATAAATGAAATCTGTCCTTGAAAGTTGATTCTCTGGAAAGATCACTAAAATATATAGTTTCTATATGGGCTAACTAAGAAAAAAATCAAGACGTCATAAATTATTATATGAGATGGAAAACAGACAACTCTAGTCTAGGCACCATGGACACAGGCTGGGGTGTAGCTTAGCAGCTGAGCACTAACCTGGAATATGCAATGGGTTTGATTCCCAATACAACAAAAACAGAGACTCTGAAACAGGCCTATATCTATTAAAATATTGAATTGACAACTACTTAGCTTTCAAATGGAAATCTCTGAGGCCACATGGATTTGCTAATGAATTTTCCCAGATATTTAAGGAAGAGGTTGGGCTAATTCTCTATGGTCTCTTTCCAAGGCTAGAAATAGACTTCCTAATCCTTTTCATGAGGCCAGCGTTATCTGGTAACCCAAACCAGGTAACCACATTATAAGAAAACCACAGACCAATAACAAATGCTCATAGATGTAAACATCTCTAACAAAGCACTAAAAAATAGAATACAACATTTTTTTAAAAAAATTGTATACCACAACCAATTGGGATGCATCCCCAGTATGCAAAAGTGGTTATTATTCAAATAACAATTAATATAATCTGTTATACAACAGGAGAAAGTGAAGATAGAGAAAATAAGAAAGAAAATAGGGAAGGAAAGAAGGAAGGAAGGGAGGAAGGAAGGAAATTAAATCAGAATCAAGTTGGAGGACCAGTGCTTCCTGTCTTTAAGACATACTCTAAAGCCATAGTCATCAGAATGGTATGGTATTGCTCAAAGAATAGTCAGTTAGATCAGTGGGATAGAATAAGGTACCAGAAATAAGCACACAAATAATTATAATCACATATTTCACAAAAAGTCAAAAGCAACACATTGGACAAAAATAATCTTTTCAGTAAATAGTATTAAGTCAACTAAACATCTGTGTGCAAAGTAGAAGCAGCAGCAGCAGCAATCTAGACTTAGAACTTGCAAATCTCACAAATATTAAGCAAAAAGTTCACCATATGTCTAAATGTAAAATGCAAAACCATCAAACTTCTGGAAGATAACAGATGGAAATTCAATGATCTTTGGAATAGGGGTAATTTGTATATACAAGCCAAAGAAAAAGGCATAGCTCACGAAAGAAATAACAGACAAACTTGGGCTTCATCAAAATTTTAAAAATGCTTCTACACTGGAAAACAGCATTGGGAGAGAGAAACCTGGAGAAAGGCTTGTAAAACATCTATATGATAGATGCTGTTCTCCAAAATGTACAAAGGATCCTTAAAACTCAACTAAGAAAACAATCTAACTTAAACACTGGGCTTAAGACTGAACAGACATCCCCAAACAATATATGCAGACAATATAAGCCTGTGGAAAAAATGTCTCACGTCATTTCATATAGAAAAGATAGATTAAAACAATAATTAGACAGCATTACATTCCCATTAGAATCCCCACGCCCCAGAAACCTCCACATGAGCACGTATTAGAATCCTCCACCAGACTGTCCCTTGGGTTCTTAATGATGCTCCCTTACACAGGCACGCATGATCAAATCACTAAGCACTGGGGACCAGTTTAACCTTCATCCCTGCTCTCAGAGGGGTTGAGGACCAAAGCTTCTAGCTCTCTACAATTTCAGGAGGAGCCTCATCCAGCTGTCCCACTGGCTACCAACAAGAAGACACTCATAGCTTTAAAGAGTTCCAGGACTCCAGTTCTATAATAACAGGAAGGGGAGAGAAGACCGAGTATATGTCTTCCCACACCTGTATAGAGAGCAACAGAACTTCCCAGAAGATCACAGTAGAAGACTGACAAATAGAAGACTGACAAATAGACAGTAGAAGACTGACAAATAGAAAAGGTGTAATATTCTTGAAGATAAACACTTGATACGCAAAGTTGCCAATTTCCCTTGAGTTACTTTGTAACCTTAGGGAAACCCACTGTCTTTTCCCCTGGGACTAGGTACATTTACCATCAAGCTTACGTGATAGGCCATGCATAAACATTCAGGAAATACTGGAAAGAAAGTATAATTCCAGGAGGCTAATCTATGATACAGATGCTAAAACCACCACAAGGCCTCTGGACCTAAGCATCTAACAGTGCTAAGCATGGACAGGAGTCAGACCAAAGGCACAGTGGACTCAGCCTCAACTGCATATGGAAATCAGAAGACAGTCAAAGTGGTGTCACTGCAGACTCTGTGCAGACAGTAGTCTCCTTGCTGTTCCAGAGGCTGAGAGCAGACAATCAAGAAGCAGAAATGTATAAATTATATATAATACAGAATATATATTATATATTATGTAATCTATAATACAGAATATATATATTTAATATATAATGTAGACTATATGATAATATATAATTAATATATAATACATAGTATATAATTCATTATAAATTATATAATTAAAATTATGTTATAATTAGAATTATATTGTACATTCTATTTATTATATATTATATTTGTTATATATTATATATATTATAATTAGTATATTATATGTTGTATTATTACATATTCTATATCATGTATTATATATAATTTATATGGATGTTGCTGTACCTTGTCTGCTCCCAGACTAATGTATGTAATACATATGTTTTATATATTATATATTAATATATTTATTTATATATAAAATATATTTATATATTTATATATTTATATATTTATATATAAATATTATATGTCAATATAGTATATATTGATACATGAATATAATGTATAAGTATATTATATGTTTATATAAATATAAATTATATATAAATATGGTAAATATATAATATACATAATATATTAGATGTAATATATAATTAAATAACATATATTATACTATATGCTTGTTATTTAAATTATATAAAGTATTCATTTATCTTTATATATTATATATAGATATTTATATAATATATAAATTATTTAAATTATATAAGTTATTTAATAATTATTATAATTGTATATTTTATAGAAAATAATATATTAAATACAAAATATTAATGTATTAATAGATATTATATATAGTACATATGTACATATAATATAACATGTGCATATATAATATGAGATGTATTATATATAATATAATATATTATAAATTTTATAAATATAAATATTATATGAATAATATCAACATAAATTATACACATATATTATATACATATATTATATACATATATTATATACATAAATTATATACATATATTATATGAATAATATCAACATAAATTATAAATTATTGTATTATAAATACAATAAAATAAGGTAAGTAGAAATTAAATTATAAATAAAATATTATGTTATAAATATATTTACATTTTATAATATATTATGTAATATATATTATGATAGATAGATAGATAGATAGATAGATAGATAGATAGATAGATAGATAGATAGATAGATAGATGATAGATAGGCAGATCGATCTTGTTGCAGTGCCCCCTGGTGGTAGAAGCAGAAAACTGATGCCCAAGCCTTGCGCCCTTTCATGAGGAATGAAGAAGAGGCCATCTTTGATGCAAACCTTTTGTTCAGCAACTGCAAATTCATCTCCAAGGCTACAACTGCCCACAGGGTTACCTCTTCACTCTACACTGAGGAATAAGTTTCCTATCATGAACTCAAGGGCACATTAAGACCACAACAGTCTCTTAGTCTGTTTGGGCTGCCTATAACAACAAACATTTATTTTCACAGCTTGGAGGGTGCAAGTCAAAATGCAACTGGAATGCCTGGCCAGGGCCATTTTTATAGATGGTGTCTTCCTCTTGTCCCTCTCACTGGGATCTCTTCTTTGTCATTTATCCAATTTAGGGAGGATCTGCCCCAGAGTGTCATCACTCCCGAAGACTCCATCTCTGATGCTAGGGGCTAAGATTTCAACAAATGAAATTGGAGGATGTGAATATTCAGGTCTCAGCAACAGCATCTCAAACATCGTGAAAAGTGGCACTGAGTGGTAGGATGTTGTTTATACACAAAAGATAAGCCTGGGTGTATTCTTGCTGCTGAACCTGAGCTGCCATGGAGAAGACTGGACTAGACCATTTTAATAGCAGAGATTTATTTCTCAGAGTTCTGTGCACTGAGAGTCTAGGGTCAAAGATGCTGGCAGGGTTCAGTCCTTGGTAAGGGTGGCTTCGTGAGTTGCATACAGCACACCTTCTCTCAGCTCACTGGACAAAGAGGACCAATGGGCTCCCTTTTTCTGACCCCTCCATGCTTCATTCAGATTCACACTCCTTCAGGGGACCCTGTTTCTACACTTACCTCCAGAGATTGGAGCATCCATCTGGATTCTGGGGCCTGGAATCTTTAGCACATACATTCTATACTAAGAGAAATTCCAGAAGAATTGTAGATTTAAATGTAAAAATCCACATGAGTGTGGTAACACATGCCTGCATTCTGGAGGCTAAGAGGACTATCAAGATTTTAAGGCCAGCAGCATAGGCTACATAGTAAGATTCTGTCTTCAAAAAAATGTAGCCAGGCATGGTAGTGCATGCCTTTAATACCAGCATTTGGGAGGCGGAGGCAGAGTTCAAGGCCAGCCTGGTCTACATAGTGAGTTTTAGTACAGTCAGAGCTACACAGTAAGATTCTACCTAAAAGAAAAAAAGTACAAACTTACTTAAAATTAGCTCTGCAAGGAGTAGAAAATACAAAAATTACTCTATAGAACCATAGTAGAAAAATATACTAAACATAATTCAAAACCCTTTGAAAAGAAGGAAGACTGATAAACTTTATATAATAATAAAATTATAATACCATGTCATAAATAATAAGGGGAGGAAAAGTAAGTGTACATGGAGAAAAATAATTGGACGTTACATCACAAAAGTTCATACTCCTCTGTAAGCAGGCTTTAAGGCTGGGAGAGCAAAAAAGGGACAAGCAATATGGAAAACCAGTTTTCAGAAGAATTTCAAGTAGCTTTTAACCTATAAAAAGAAGATAGTCGATTTCACTAATAATAAAGAAATGCAAACCAAGCTTTCCCTCTAATACTGTTTCTCAAGTCTGAGCCTGGTGAGGAGCTGGCTGTGCTCTGGGGAAAGGACCACCATCGTGTGTCCTGTGTGTGAAAGGCAGAGCCCCACGGGGAGCTGAGCAACACCTCCTCAAGTTGAGCACATGTTTAGCCTTTACCCTAGCAATCCCAATTCCAGATACACTGGCAAATACACAAAGGCGAATTGCAAAAGATGTTAATTGCAGCTTTTTCTTTGTAATAGCAAAGTTGGAACCAATTCAAATATTCTTCAATGGGCAGCTGGGTAAATAGGGTGCTTTGCACATAATGACTTATCAATTGTATAAGGAGGAAGAGACGTCTCCACATGCTACTGTGCAGTTATTTCTGGAATGTCGTATGTTGTGTCTTGTGCTGAAATTTAAGCCCCATCGTGAGGCACATACATTGTGAGGGTAGAAACTTGATCTACTATGACGTTTGGGCTGAAGCCTGGGGTGGTGGAGAGGGGTAATTCGGATTAGACAATGCCATCATGATGGAACCCAGACTGAATCCTGGTGGCTTAATAAAAATAAAGGGATGGTTGGAGGTTTGTCTTTGCAGTGGAGCTCTTTCCTGGCACAAATGAATATTGTTTCCATCTCTACATGTAGATAGATGATAATAAACAGATGATAGAGAGATAGATAGATAGATAGATAGATAGATAGATAGATAGATAGATAATGTATGGGAGACCATGAAACATGTAAATACACACATACACGTGCACACAGACACACATACATACATGCATACATGTGCATACATACATTTTATCTCTTCCCATATCTCTGCATCTGCAGGGGCTTGGCTGGTAAGAAGGCCAGCATCAGATGGACCAGAACTGCAGAGCAAAACAAACCTCTTTCCTATATCAAGTGCTCATCCTCAGGTATTTAATTCTAGTAACAACAAAAAAAAAAAAAAACTGACTAATACATAGTATTTCATGCAAGACAGTGAGTAAAGATGCATACAATTTCTTGTTAGTGGAAATGAAACCGGTAAAAATGTGTGCAAATGTTTGGATGCACACGTACTATGAAGTTAGTGTAGGCATGTTCTATATGATTTGATGTTTTTAATTATGAAAATAGGTATAACACTGGAAGAATAACTAAGGAATAACTAATGAGAGCAGAATGGAGTTGAAAGAACTCAGTTCTCTTTTTTTTTTTTAAAGATTTATTTATTTATTTTATGCATGAGTACACTGTCACTGCCTTCAGACACACCAGAAGAGGGCATCAGATCCCATTATAGACGGTTGAAGTCCACCAGGTGGTTGCTGGGAATTGAGCTTAGAACCTCTGAAAGAGCAGTCTGTGCTCTTAACTGCTGAGCCGTCTCTCCATTCTCCCACCTCCAGATCTCTTTTAAAAAGCTCTTTGGGGCATGTTTGGCTTTGGAACTGTGTAAACATCTTACATCGTACAAAGCAAATTAACTTCAAAAGGTGTTCCCGACTACTGAGAATGAAGTTAACCGGAGTGCTGACGCCGCTCATTCCTAATCACACTGAGAAGACATAACCCAGAGACCTTTAAAATCAGCTCCTTGGTCCGCACAGTGACAGTGTCCCAAACACAAAGCAATAATACATAGGGGTGTTTAGGGGAAGAGGTGGTCCTGCTGACGTTTAGCTGAACACAGCATCCTATGAGAAGGTGTAGTCGGAGGTTAGGGTGGCTCTCTAGTAGGAATGTGATTCTAACCTAGTGAAACTGCACAGTGTCCACCGTGTCCACCGTAACAGGCAGGCAATGCCATCCCTAACATTAACTATCTACATGGGCTGATGTCTCTGCAGGCCCTTTCCCACTGTAATCAGCTTGATAATCAGACATGATAGCTTTGTGGTGAGCTGCAGGTTCAAGAGATAGCTCTACCCCTCACTGTTCTGGAAGGGAAGGACACAGGCAAGGTCCTTAGAGACAGTGGGCTCCAGGGCCCAGGGGCAAGCCCATGCCCCGCTGAACCTCATGACAGACTGGAATACATTAAGCACTATGATTTTAAAATTCAGTAAGTAAGGGGCTGAGAAGAGGGCTCGGTGAGTAAAGGGCTTGCTACACGAGCATGAGGAGCCTACTTTAGAATCTCGGACATAAAAATCTAGGCCTGATGGTTCCCACCTGTAATCCTAGCACTGGGGAGACCTTAGAGACTGAAGCATCTTGAGGACTCACTGGCCAGCCAGTCTAGCCAATCAGTGAGCTCTAGATTCAGTGAAAAAGCCTTTCTCAAAAAACTACAGAAATGATAGATAGATAGATAGATAGATAGATAGATAGATAGATAGATAGACAGATGACAGACATGTACATATATGAAAACCAATAAAGGAAGACATTTGACAGTGACCTCTGACTTCCACATGTACGTATTTATGTGTGCCCACTCCTGTATGCATACACATATACAAATATGTACACATGCATATAACACACATGCACACATTCATAAGTAAGCTATGCATGGTGGTGTACCCCCACAACCCCAGCATGTAAGAGAGTCGTGAGTTCAAGACCACCCTGGCCTGCCTACGAAGACTCTGTTTCAAAAGGAGGCAAAAAGATAAGTAAATGAAGAGAACCTAGTAATTTATCCTGTGAAGATGAAGTTTGCCTCTGTAGGAGTATCTCAGAAGCAAAAGCAAAGGGAATCGGAAACTTAGAGTATCTCTTTTGAACCCAGCCAAGTGCCACCCCTGGGATTCGTCACTGTTTCTGAAAACAGAAACAGTGCTGGGGAGATGGACGGCTCAATGTATGAAGTGCTATGCAGAGGCATGAGGACCTGAGTTTGCATCTCCAGAACCTATGTAAAAACCTAGGCATGGCAGTGCATGCCAATAACCCACACTGGGAATGGGCACTGGGGGATAGGTCAATCCCCAGAACTCCCTGGACAGACAGTGTCTCTAAACAATTGGTGAGCACCAGTCTCAGGTGAGCACCAGTCTCAGGTGAGCACCAGTCTCAGGTGAGCACCAGTCTCAGAGAGAGACTCTCGCTTAAAGAATCAAAAGCAATAAAGGAAGACACCTGACGCTCACTTCTGGCTTCCATGTGTATTGTATATGAAGACACACGCGTGTGTGCACGCATACACACTTGTGCTCACATACACATGTGCACAAACACACACACACAACAGAGTGTGAGGGAGGGAGAGGGAGAAAGGCAGGCAGACTTCTGCTCCTTCTGATAAAATTGTCATAGTATCATCCATGTTTTATTCTTACCAAAGGGAAAATTAGAATTTAAAGTTATGAATCATAATTCATACGAGATATCAAGCAATACTATTGTAAAAACTCAGACGGAGAAACTGGAGATCAGAATTACTCATTTTCCTGGGGGAAAACAACCTTACAAGAAATGTAAGGAAGACATCTGCTGATCATTGAATGGATTGTTTTGTTTTACTGGTCCTAAGTCAAAAAGGAAGAGAAGAGATGGAGGAAAAGAAGGAAGAGAATGGAAGTATGGATGGTGTTCAAATGTTGTAAGAACTGTTGTTGAAACTCTGTGTGTGTGTGTGTGTGTGTGTGTGTGTGTGTGTGTGTGTGTGTGTGACTCTGTGTATGTGACTCTGTGTGTGTGCCTGTGTGTGTGCATGTGTGTGTGCGTGTGTGTGTGTGTGTGTGTGTGTGTGCATTTGTGCGTGTGCTGAAACACCCAAGCGTGGAATACCGTCCTACTGGCCCCCTGGATGCGCTCAGAAGAGACAAAGTGTGCAATAGTGAGCACAGAGACGCTAGATTGGGATCAGGCTGTGCTGCATTCCAAGGATTAACCTACACAGCCTCATTAATTACAATGCTTTCTCTGGTTGAAATATTTTTCTGTACTGAAGATTGAACCCAGGACTTGTACACACAAGGTAAGTTCTCAGCCACTGAGCTGGAGCTTCAGTGTGTCACCAAGGTGCTCAGGCTGGCCTCAAACTTGCAGCCCTCCTGGGTTAGCATGCACCATCAGACCTGGCCTACATTTGAAGTTTTACACAAACATTTAAAGTAACTCTGAGAGGGAACAAAGCAGAGTGACAGTCACACTCACTGTGCAGCCAGGGGTGACCCCGAATTTGCTGTGTAGGTCATCCTAATGGGGATGTCACAGAGCCTGCTCAAACTGCCCCCTGGACTCTCACTGTCTACTCTGTGCTGCAGGTCCAGAATGCCCAACCACTAGTGGACACCCACCCACCACAGACTTACAGCCATCTCCACCTAAAGTTCAAGAAGTTGAAGGTAGGTGCCTCATTCTCTTCTAGTCATGCCCCCAGCTTACAAGGTGATGTCACCTTGGAGCCTAGAATGTGAGTGGACAAGCTCCTTGGCCTTCTCAAAGACAAGATGTCACCAAGGGGTCAACTGAACTTGTCCTGCCCTAATGGCAGGGAGCTGGCTAGTGCTTGTTCCAGAACTTTCCATGATATTGCCCCCATCACGTCATAAATGCAGACAGATAACTCTTGGACAATTTGTACAGTGCAGCTCCAGATAGTCAGCATCACTGGCCACTTCTGGATTCGTATTTCTCGAAGTGCAGGCCATGGGTAAGTAGTCACGCTTGCAGGGATGTCAGTGGGGCCAGCTGAAACTGCTGACGTCATAAATCAGCTGAACAGAGAGCTGCGGAGCAGCTGAGCAATCCATCAAGTTAACCGGTTTAAAAGCTGAAAGCAGGGCTTAGTGGTCCCACCAGGCTCATGGCAAGATGGGAGGAGAGTCAGGAGAAGCCCCAGAAGCTTGCGGGCCAAGTGGTACGACATATAAAGCGGTGAACAAGAAACTCTACCTTCAACTTCTTGTTCTTGTTCAAACAAAATAGACTGTGAAGATGGACAGCCAAGGTTGACCTCTGACCTCCACAGGCTGAAGCATAGAGGCATTTGAAAACACACACACACACACACACACACAGTGGGGGTGACTATAACTATAATCTTTTCTTCTCTCTGGAATTAAGTACACCCTTTTCTACTGAGCAGCATAAAATGTCTCTTGAGATAGTTTCTTTGCTAGCATGACCACCACGTGTCACTTTAAGAGACAATCTCACCATACAAGATGGCGTATCTCCTTGTTACTATTGCAGCCCATCCCAGTGTATGTCACCCCAAAGATAGAGTGGTCGTCCACGCTCTTGTCTTGGTGCCCAGTATTATGGTGTACCTGATGGCTCCTGCTGGAGACCTACAGGATGTGGCTTTGAAAAGTGTGTCTGGAAGAACCTTGTGCTTTGGAGGGGTCCCTGTATCCACAGATGGAGGAAGAGAGACTCTCCATCATTGACAGAAACAACTACCTGCTTCTTCAGAGGGTGGCCTCCGCCATGAAAACCAAGGGACAGACTGATGGCCAAAATAACTTCACAGAGAGAAGGTAACAAAAAGGCTCTTGACATTTGTCTTGGCTGGGTCTGTGTTCAAGGGCAGAGGACAGGGGCACGGTGACCCAGGGCTGGGGACAGGGGCATGGCAACCCACAGACAAGATATTCTTTCTGATCATAAGAGCCAAATTCAAAGGGCCCACATGCTCCCTGACTCCAAACCTTCCTTGAGGCTCTGAGATATATCAGAGCACAAGACTGGACCCAGAATGACAGCAAGCCCAGCCACAGGCCTGCTGAGGGCCAGGCACTATCCACAGAGCCTTTCCAATCACCATTCTTACAAGGACCAGGCAGGGTAGAGGCTGTGCTTCTTCCCATTTCATAGAGGGTAAATTGAGGTATAGTGAAGCTGCACAACTTGACCAAAGTTGCCATCACTGTGGAGGGTGCAGGGTGTGTCCAAGTTGCAGAACACCCAACAGCCTTGCAGTGTTAGCTCTGGGAGAAGGCAAAGGGCTCAGACCTGATACGTGAGCAAAAGCATGGCTGTCCCCTCTCTGCTGCTGTTGCTCTCTGAAACCTGGGATTCCCTCAGCTTAGAAACTTGCTTCCCAAGGGGATGAAGGGCAGCATGCCTTCGTGGTCCATGAGGATGAAGGGCAGCATGCCTTCGTGGTCCATGAGAATGAAGGGCAGCATGCCTTCGTGGTCCCTGTGAACACCCTGTCCTTTGCCCTTGCCTCTGCAAAAGAACGGTGCTCCATCCTTGGTAGCCATGTGCCCTAGGAGATATCTGTCATCTTTCACTTTGAGTGCAGAGTCACGGGGCCACTGCAATGCAGGCTTTGCTGCAGGAACTCCTGGACTCTTTAACCCTTTAGAGAAGTTTCCAGATTCATAATAAGCTAAACTATAGGCAAGCCATCTAATTCAGGGAAGAGACAGAGGCGTCATGTATGAGGCCACTAATTTGGGGAATCATATCTGTTTCAAGTGCACAGAAAACTAGTTGATTTACATAATCTTGATATAGCCAGATATCCTATTAAGAAAAAGAAAAGCCAGCACTTTTAGAGAAACCATACAACTTTTAACTATATAACTTTTCTATCTTCACTGAAATACACTTGGCACTTGATAAGAAGTGCCTTACAGTTAAGGTATACAGTTTAATGGGTTTGATATGCCCCACACTGAACCCATCTCCTTAGATGGTGCACACAGCCCTTGCTCCCGATTCCTCTGGTGCAGGTCAAGAATTCTTATGACAGCCAGGCCCTGGAGGTCACGCTGGATGAGGTTGGCTCTGGGACTACACGCTTGTTCTGCAGAACAACACTGGTTTGTTTTGTTGCTGTTTGTTTTTTGAAGACAGGATTTCTACATAGCCTGGCTCTCCTGGAACTTACTATGTAGACCAGGCTAACCTTTAACTCACAGAGATCTCCCTGCCTCTGCCTCCTGAGTGCTAGGATTAAAAGTGTGCACCACCACACTTGTCTAGACTGACATTGCTGAGGACAGCGTCGGGTCAGCCTGGGACACCTTTTCCTAGAGGCCATTCTCTGTTCATCTCACCTATCAGTGAGCATTTTGGTTTGTTTCTTGATCACTACTAATCAGGTTACAATGACTGTTTACATTTTAAAACAACAACAATTTATCCCCATGTCTGAAGAGACCAACAACTCAGTAGAAAATAGAGAATGAGCCGGGCGGTGGTGGCACACGCCTTTAATCCCAGCACTTGGGAGGCAGAGGCAGGAGGATTTCTGAGTTCGAGGCCAGCCTGGTCTACAAAGTGAGTTCCAGGACAGCCAGGGCTATACAAAGAAACCCTGTCTCGAAAAACCAAAAAAAAAAAAAAAAAAAGAAAAAAAAGAAAATAGAGAATGCAAACAAGCCATCCAGAGAGGGACCCCCTGAAGGAAAAGGTGGGACTCCTTGAACGTGCCACCAGCAAAATCGGTGACAAGAATTAAACAGACACAAAACAAAAGCCATTTAAAGGTTCTGTACATTGTTATGAGGACACATTCACAGGGCAGAATATTTAGGATATCTATTGTATCAATAGAGGAAGCTACAGTATTTGAACTGCACTGACCCCAAGCTAATCCACACAAGACCCACCTGGGAAGTCCTGTTGGAGCTGAGGCTGGTTCTTCCCACGATGATCTTTCTAAACTACACATGCACATGTACTTGGTTTGAAGCATTTAGCACTTTCAAAACAGATTAGGCTCCTCAAGCCTCCGGCCGCCAGGCTTTTCCTCATGTGCTCTGGGCCTCCCTCCTTTTCTTGCTCAACCCTTCTCTCCCTTTGAGGCTCTGTTCAGCATTGCCTTCTGGATGCCACTTCACTGTCCCTTAGGGACCTGGCATCTTCACCTCATGAGCTCAGTGTCCATTCCCCCAGTGGACAGAGGCATCCTAGTACAGGGACAGGGAGGAACATTTGTTGAATGTTTCTCAATGGGAAGCAAACAAGAGCCCTGATATTAACTAGAGCCTGCCAGGCCTGAGGACACATGGGCTCCCTCCCTTTGTGAATGCAGAGTTAAGCTCTCTGTCCCATAATCTTGGTCTACGAAAGAATGTGTGTATTCCTTTCTGGAGTCTAAACAGGAAGCAGAGAGAACAGGCATTTATGAAAGTGCAGAAACAAAATCAAGTCGTCCCAGAGAGACTCAGAAGCTCAGAGCCCTGGTACGGAGCACAGAGACGGCGGGAAGACTGGGCTGCCATGGCCAGACATCCCTGTAAACGCAGACACACCTGGAGAAAAGGTACCTGCAGTTCTTACTTGTTGTCTGTGTCCTGAACCACTCACCACCTGACCCTACCTGCCCTTGGGGTTGGAGGTGCTCGGAGTCAACACCACAGACTCCAGGAGCGCAGTAGCGAGCTCATCTGAGCACGGCTGCAAGCTCCTTTAATACCCTCCACCCGCACCACATTGGTCCCAAGAAAGCATCTCTTCCAAACAGTAGTTCCTAATTGGCTGGCATTATCTGCACCTGCAATCCTTAGTCTCTTAGGCAGTTCTCAATTAGGTCCTCCTGCAGGAGATGCTTTTGTGGCGGTGTGGCCTCTGGCAGTTACATAGAGGTGACCCTGCCGTTCCTGCTACACTTCCTTGGGAATGTGCAGCTATCTAAAGTTCCTGACTCCATCAGTGTCACTGCGCATGTGCTTTGGATCCTTGGCTGTCCAGGGCCTTTGGTGCATTACTCAATGAATAAATGCCTCAAGTCATAGAAGCCATAATGAAGCCTGGGAAATTCTCCCTTCTTTCTTCCCAAATTTACAAGGAGATTAAAAATGAGTCCGGCTGATTGATTGTAGGTTCGGGGGAGAGTCTGGTGGAATTAGTGACTTGATCAGATTGAACCCATCAAATCTCATTATGAAACTGTGTGATGACGTGAAGTAGCTGTTCCACTCAGAGTCCAGGACCAAAAATAAAAATCTATAACTGGGAAGAATTTGCCAGAAAACTTAATACTCTAAACTCTTCCTCTCCACGTAACCCAAATCACTAGCAAACTCCTAATTGAGAATGAAGAGCAATTCGGTTCTGTCGTCATCATCCTTACAGATGTCTCAATGAACCAGTTATTAGGGGTTTTAAACTGTCGCTCACTGTCCTTATGCAGGATGCTGCTCTCAGGACCAAGTCTATTCTACGGGGAAATGCAGATACCAGATTGAGTATTGTAGGACATAGAACCTCCCCGATCGAGACCCAGTCCCTGAAAGATGCCATCCCTCAGACCCTTCCAGTGGGCATTAGGACAAGTACATTTGCAGAGATGTATAATAAGAAGCAATTATTAAGTAGCAAAGCACTAGGGAAATTTAGTCCACTTTTTAATTTCTTTGAAAACCTGAACATTTTGTTTCAAGCCTCAGTTTTAATTACAGAGCAGTAGCATTTGCTACTGTAGAAAATAAGGCATTGACATGGTGTAAATTAGTTATCAAAGGAATTTTTTTCTAAGACAGAATTTAACTATGTATGTCAGGCTGGTCTTGAACCCAAATTTTTCTACCTCTGCCTCCCAATTGCTAAGATTACCAGCATGCATACCCTGCCTGGATTCAGAGTTATTTCTCATTTTTTCCCCAAATATATTGGAAGTTTTAAAAACTTTTTAAAAAGCATTGCTACCTCTGCTAGCCATTTGTTTATGCCTGAGTTGCTTATGTGTTGGCTTTATTCGAGGCCGTCTTAAAGGGCAAAGACGACTTTTACTGAGTACTCTGTTTTCTGTTGTTTCTGAGTCTTCTGGTTGTTTTGTTATTCATCCATCCTTTTCATAAGGTTGATTTTGTGGGGCTATTTTTTTTTTTTTAATTTTCCAGTGAAAATGTCTAGAAAGTGCTTAGACAAAATGCTCCGCTCTGTTCAGTAAGGGAGAGGCTAAGACGGAGACATAGGGAAGGCTATTCTGCTTGGAACCCATCCCTGCAGCTACCACCCAGTCCACACTCCCTGTAGGACGTTGCCAGCTTGGCTCAAGGACAAGTACACCCTGCAGTGGCTCCTCAGGGGCTGGGTGGGGGTTGGGGAGCTTCTTCAGGGTAACCCCACCTCCTCCACTGTTCACCTCTAGGCCTACCGGGGATTTGTCAGTGACTCTGGAGTTTTAAGACAGGAAACAGCTGTGCTGTGGTCTGGAGGCAGCTTCCTGCCCAGAGTCTTTCAGTCCATCTTAGGCATTCATTTCCAGAACCTTTGCTCTGGGTGTCCACGGGAGAGAGTGAGGGACGCGGGGCTCAGGCTGCATCAGATATGGAATTTCTTGTTCTTAGGTGACTTGGCCTTTTGTTGTTTTGTTTTGAGACAGGGTCTTACTCTGTAGACCAGGCTAGCTTTGAACTCCTAGAGCTCTGCCTGCCTCAGTTTCTCAAGTCCTGAGAATAAAGGTGTGTACCACCATGTCTGATAGGTGTCCCAGCCTTTTATAGAAATAAAATTTTACACACACACACACACACGGGGGGGGGGGGAGTGGAGAGACAGGCAGACATACACACACACACACATAAACTTATGTTATCTGAAAATGGCAAGGACAGGACTCCATTTTAGAATGCCTGGAGTGCACTCTGCTGGCTGGCCAGCTCAATCTAGAACTTTTGCTGGCCCCGAGCCTCTCACAGGCATTACAGAGAAGACCACCCTCTCCTAGCCACTTCAGCAGACTCTCCCACATTGCTGCTTGCTCCCTACCTCCAATAACAGAAAAGACTATGTTGTCAGGAGGCTATCTATAAAAGCACCGCTAAACCACTGGCCATTTTGCTGCTTCCTGGGGCTTAGGTTGGTGGAAGCACACGGTCTCTACCATCCCCACACCAACACCAGAAAACAAAACCCAGAAATGACCACAATGAGAAAGCCAAATAAACAAACTCCTGCTGGACAGTGGAGCAGCAGACAAGCTCTAAGCTCTTCAAGACAGCTCTATGGTCCCCAGCATCAGTAAAGACAGATGGACCTTATCTCCTGAACCCATATGCACCCTTGTGAGGGTTAGGTGAGCAGCAGTTGCCAATAGGCTACAAAGCTCCTGACCCTGAGGAAAAAACAAACAGGTTTTAGTTTCTGTCCTTCATCACCGCATAATTATATCATATGGAGCCCAAAATCTAGGGTTCGGGTGACACCTTGAAACCAACTGATGCAGTGTAAGAAGATACTCGACAATGAAACTGAAATTATTTGATCATTTGACGACATGTACACCCAAGAGACATACACAGATGACCAATGAGCACATAAAAAAAAAAAAAATCCAGTGTTGTTGGGGAAGTGGAAGTTGATACCAGTGAGAGACTTCACACTTCACACTTGACACTCACTAAGCCGACTGGAATAGCACATGATGTTCGCAGATGCTTGTAAGGTGTGTGGAGAAACCAGGAAGCCTTGTGGTGATGCGCTGACTTAGAAAACACTGCTGATTCCTTTAAAAGTTAGACCGCAAGTGCACACCCAAGTAGAGGAGAGAACCAGGACCACAAACACATGCGAAACTGAACACACACCAGTATCTGTACACATTATTCACATTAGTGTCCACATGTGGATCACTGATGGATGAGCAGACAAAAAAAAAAGAGGCATATGTCTGTCGATGGAATATTATTCTGCCATAAAAACATGGGGTCTTGCATTACTACCTTACGGATGAAGCTTAAGGACATCGGTGAAAGAGTCAGATGCAGAAAGTCACATAGAGGAGATGCCCAAGACAGGCAAACCCTGGTGGAAAAAAGACAAGTGGCTTCTGGAAACTGGGATGGGAGACTTGGAGGGAAATAGTTATGGGTTATGGTTTGTGAAGCGTTGGTGATTATAATGTTCTCAAATTATACTGTAATTATAGCTATATACATATTAATGTCTCTATAGCACTAAAGTATTCACTTTAAAGGGCGGCTTTTGTAATCTAGTGTTACAACACTTCAGTCTGAGCACTATAAAACAAAGATATGAGCCAGCATGGAGCCAAACACTGGGAGATAGATGGCAGTAGGATCTGGGATTCAAAGTTAAACTAAACTGCATAGGAAGTTCAGAGCCAGCCTGGGCTATGTAAGACCTTGTCTCGAACGAGCAAAACTTCACATGACAACAACAAAGGATTATGTAGTGTATTCTAAATTAAAACAAAATTGTCCAGGGAGGTGCTCCATTCTCCGTGCATTCTGGAGAACTGGCCTGTTTTCCTGCTCTTGCCTAAGGAATGTGATTGTTCCTGTCCCACAGGAGCTGAGAATGATGCCCGACAGGGCCACAGCCTCATGTGGATGCGCAGCCTGAAGCAGAAGGGGTGAACCCAGCCACCGAGAAAACACCAGGGCCAGATGCTTCTGTGCCTTCCCGTGTCTCCCTGGGGGGTGGGGGGGCAGGGAGAGGGGGTGTGTGCAGGTCTTGGGGCTGGTGGCCAGCATCTGAGGACCAGCTGGCTTCATGGCCTCCAGGCACCACTGTAGGAGCTGTGAGGCAGCGCTCCGGAGCTGCTCAGTCACTTCACCAGATGACACAGCACAGCTATTTATTGTTTTACTTGAACCGATAACCAAAAACAAAATATGCAGAGTAATAATACTGGAAGTTACAGGATTTGAATTAAACTTTCTTTTCTAGCCGTTAATACTTTTCTGAGTTACCATGAGTTTGGGTGGTTGTATGTAATTCTCTTTACAAAAAAAAAAAAAAAAAAAAAAAAAAAAAAAAAAAACCCTGTGACTGTCATTTTACCAATTATGTAAATAAATCAAATTGAGATCTTTAACCCAGATCTAGAATGCATGACCCAAAAGGTAAGGACCCAGCAAGTCTTGCAGAGCAATTAAGGAGTGTCTGAGAGTCCCAAATCTGCCTGTCTTCCCTGTTTTCAGGTAAGATCACATTTAAATTATTATGTAATGAGGAGCTGCTAGCCTGTCTGCCCCAAATGTAACTTTTTAAAAAACCTCATTCACACTTTCATCTGTTCATCCAGCAAAGTCCTGTGGGGTTCTGGAAGTGTAGAGAATGCATGCTGTATGTAAGCTGGGAGCAGCCATTTCAGAGAAGTCCAGTTATCCTGGTGTGTGTGTGTGTATGTGTGTGTGTGTGTGTGTGTGTGTGTACAAGCTGATTTCATTTCTTTAGGCTCAAACCCTTGGATGTCTACTTGAAGGTCAGTAGTAAGCTTCACGCTAGCTCCCCAGACTGCAAAGATCCCTTCAGTACATCACAGAAGGGGTAAAAATAACGCAAGAGCCAGCAAGGAGACCTTTTCTGGCTGTGACGTAACCGCACACAAGGACTCACTGTAGCTGGGGTTATCTACACAAGACCTGCATGGTATTGCGCTGGTCAGCATCTAATTATGGTTAGGGAAGGGGCCTATGAGGGCTCGTCCTTCCCTGAAGGACTAGTAGCAGTTCATGGCTACTGGGGAAGGGGAGTATCATATTATTCAGAGGTGTAGCTTCAGTGAATAACTTCCATGTCTGTTCATGCAAGTAGCTCTAATTCAATGAAGTGGCCAGCACACTTGCATACATGTGTACACACAAGCACACATGTGTACACATACACATACACAGATAGGAAATGGGGCTGGAGAGATGACTTAGAGGTTAGGAGCACAGTGTATTTTTCCAGAGGACCCATATAGGATGTCACAGCCCTCTGTATCTCTAGTTCCAGGGAACCAAATGCCCCCTTCTGGCTTCCATGGGCACTGTATGCTTGTGGTTCATACATTCATATACATAAAATTAAAATGAAATGAATCTTTATGGAACAATAAAGGTAGGAAAAAGACTTGCTAGGAAGAAGGGCTTCATGTTTAAAGATGTTTAAAGAATGGAAAGACTGTATCCACTCACCAGGCGCATCACTAGCTGAGTCAGGAGTCCTTGGCAGCGCTAGATCTGAGCTATCATTTTGTGAGTTCCCATGGATCTTTGTGGAATCGTGTTCAGGAAGCAGTGTGGTAAGATCATCACCTGATCTTCACACAAAACTCCATTTTCATATCAGGGCTTAAACCTGATACAATCCAGTGGGGTGCAAGCCAAAGCCATATCTCTCCTGGCACTGGCTCTGTCTGGTGTTTTCGTCTGCATGGTAACTTGCACCCCTGGCTCAATGTACATTCTCTGTAGAGTCAAAAGCAGAACTCTCTTGTCACACAGGTTGCCTACAGACCTGGTCTCTGTCATTGACGATTATCTCTAGGACCCTGTGGTCTTTGACAATCCTGGCTCCTTCCCTGCTCAGAGGTCTAGTTGCCAGTTTCTCAGCAGAGGGGACTCTCCCGCCCACTCTGACCTCTGTACTGTCACACTATGGTCCACAGGTAAGAGGCCTCACTCTAGTGCAGACACCATCCACAACGCGTCAGGAGAGCATCTGTCAGACTGCGTTCAGGGCAGCCCTTCAAACATCCCCTGTGTCTGTTCTCACCCACCTCCTTTCGTGTCTACTGCTCCTCTCTCTTTTCCATGATGAAAACCCCTCCTACAACCCTGTGTGCTTCTGTTCCTGCCCCCAGTTTGTACCTCATACTTAATAAAGTCAAAGTCTAGTGGGAAACGGGTCCCTCACCCTGGTCAGCAGTCCAGCAACTGTGTTTCCTAACCCCTTGTAGGGCCTCCACCACGCTGGAGTTGCTATGAAAGTATGAAAGTGAGAACAGAATACAATTATCTGAGATGTCAGAAGATGGGTTCCGGGAGAGTCCAGAAGATGGGGTTCCGGGAGAGTCCACTGCTAATAAATTAGCTTTTCTCCATACAGCTCAATTACTCAGTGTATATGAAATTTGCCAGGCTTTAACCCCTGAACACACACACATGCACACACATACACAGAGGTATAAATGTAATGTATGTGTTACATATAGATATATAATGCATATATACTATATATATGATTTATGGTATGTATTAGGTATGTTTGTATGTGTGGTTTATGTGGCATGTGTTTTGTGGGTTTTTTGTGGTATATATCATGCATGTGTTCTATGAAGTATTTATGTGTTGTATGTATTATACAAGTGTGGTATATGTGTTGTGTGGTTTGAGTACTGTGTCATGTGTTTAGTATGCGATATAGAAGTGTGTGGCATATGTGTCCCTGTGACTAGTGTGTGTCTGGTATGATATGTATGTCTAACGAGTATGAAGCATGTAATGTAGGTGGTGTGTGGATATGATGTGTTTCAGTACATGTTGTCTGTAGTATGGTGTGGCATACATGTGATACAGGGTATGATATACATGGTATATGTATCATTATATATGGAATGTATTTGGGGTAAAGTTGATGTATGGAGTATGGTGTATGTGGAAGTATATATTGTATAGACAAGGAATATATATGGTGTAGGAAAGAAATAGTGTGTGTGATATATGTAGTATGAAGTCTGTGATGGGTGCTATATGTGATGTGAGAATACTTAAGGTGATTCACATGCTATATGTGAACTATGTAAAGTGTCAGGAGCCCTCTAGTAAAGGCTAAGGCTGGCAGGTGACTTTCCTGGAGGTGGCCCACCACCATTTTGCATAGTCTAAGATTGATGAGCTCTGAGAGGCAAATTTCCTAGAGACTTAATGCCAAGATAGCTTCTTGCAGATGATAAGCCTTTCCCATCACTATCACATATGCTAATAATTCCTGGGCCCACCCTATTGAACAGACTTTCTGCAGATCAACATAAAGATGAACTTTTGTGAATTAATCCTGTTTAGATGAATTAATAATTTTATAAAATTCCTGATTTGACTCAAATAATTTTAGGAGGAAAGTTTTAAGAGATGGACTTAGTTGTTTTGCTAGAAAGATGTAATAAAGTTAGAATCAAGAACAGAATATTAAGTAAAGGCTTCATAATAATGAACACAACGAGCTTTCACAATTACACTAAAAAGAGAAACAGGCTTGGGATGAATTTGTGATCAAGGAAAAACACTCCTTCTAGGTCAAATCCAAGGGCGAAGCCACAGGTGTGCGCTATGATAGAGTGAGGCCATGTGAAACTGTGGCTTTGAACTTATAATGAGCTTATAGGATGAAACACTGCTTTAAACTTGCTATCAACATTCTTTTGTGTAACATCTTATCTATGAAATAACTGTATAAAGAACTTTTGTCTAAGAAGATATAAAAAGACCAGAAAGAAGAAATGAAGTGGCGGCTTGGGGGTTGTGCCCTACCCATCCATCCATCCATCCATCCATCCATCCATCCAAATGTGTGGGTGCAGCCATTTTCCACTTCACCCAGTGTGTGTGTGTGTGTGTGTGTGTGTGTGTGTGTGTGTGTGTGTGTTGTCTGAGTGACTTCTTTCCCTTCCATTCTTTTCTCTCTGGTTCTAAAAGAGTTAATGAGCTCCCCAGCCACCAGAAGGCTTCTGGATGACTCACCTGAGAAAGGAAAACTAGCAGTAAATCCTTTCACTCAATTCCACCTCTCCCCACACACAGCATGTGTTAATTCACCAGAATTTAGTACTCATTTAAGCACAGAACAGTAAGAAAGAGTTAAGTTTCCCTATGGGTTATTTAAGCATAGAGTTAAATTTTTAGTGCTTACTAAAACACAGCCGGAGTCAATTACTAGAAACCAGCAATGTTTAGCCATAGAATAGCAAGGAGTTAAGGTAAATGTTACCAAAAGTAGGCTACTTTTGCCCTGGCCATCACAACTTCTGCCACCACAACCACCAACGCATCCATCCCTGCCTTCCAGACCTGGAAACCTTGTAGATGTCTGAGGGTCACCAGCAGTGAAGTGTGTTTTGTGGCACCTGTAGTAAGTGTGAAGAGTGTGGTGTCTCTGTGTGTGGATTTGGAGGTACGGTTTGTGTCTTCGTAAAGGCTGCTACTGTAGTGAAGAAACACTATAAGCAAAAGCAACTTACAATTCGCCGTTCATCATCGAAGGCAGTCAGGACAGGATCTCACACAGGGCGGGAACCTGGAGGCAGGAGCTGATGCAGAGGCCATGGAGGGGTGCTGCTTACTGGCTTTGCTCATCATGGCTTGCTCAGCCTGATTTCTTATAGAACCCAAGACAACACGCTCAGGAATGGCACCATGCACAATGGTCTGGGTCCTCTCCCACCAATCACTAAGAAAATGTCCTACAGACTTGCCTACAGCCAGATATTACGGAGGCATTTTCTCAGTTTAGGTCCCCTCCTCTCAGAAAACTCTAGCTTGTATCACATCAGCTGTAGACTCATGTAAGAAAATAAAATAAAAATTAACTTAAATACTTTCTTACGTCACAAAATAAGAACCAGGGCACAGTCACAATCAGATCAAATTAAAATAAAATTCCAGTGCTGTAATAATGCAATGCCCAATGTCTTGGATTTGCTCACAGTCTTCTGAGCTCCTCCTAAAGGGCATGGGTCACTGCTTCAGCCCTGCCCTCTGCAGCACATACAGCTTGTTTTCTAGGCTCAGGCTGGCTCCATTCCATTGCTGCTGCTGTTTTTGGTGGTCATCCCAAAGTACTGGAATCTCCAAAATACTGGGTCTTCCCTGCAACTGTGATGCGCTTTCACCGATAGCCTCTCCTAGTCTCTCTTTTGGGACCCCAAACCTGTCACACAGTGCCAACCCTCAGCTCTTCTCCATGCCCCTTCAAACCTTCAAAACCAGTACCACATGGGTGACTCTGAACACTACCAAGTTCAGCTGACAGCACAAAGTCCAAACTTGGCCATGTCTGGAACATGGCTTCTGTGCTAACTCTCAGGAAACACTCTCCAGATTTCACCTCACCAGTGTTGGTTCTTAATCACTACTAAATTCTCAGCTCCAGCTAACCAGCATCATGTATCCCAGCAGAGCAAAGGTTTCACATCAGTAGTTCTGGTATCTTGTTAATCATGGAGGATTCTTCAGCCCCAGCTAACCAGAACCGCAGAATCTTAATTCAAAATGGCTCCAATGGAACCTTTAAACTTCCCTCTGAAATTTCACAAGCCAGGCCTTTATCACCTACACTGCTCTCAACAGTCTCATCTTCCAAGATCCTACAGAACAGCTCACTGAGCTCTCAATACTCAGTGGTTTTTCTACCCAAACTCCTTCCATAATTCCACCCCCTCCCAAAACAGCAGTCAGGTCTGTCACAACAAAACCCCACTCCTGATACCAACTTGTCTTAGGGTTACTGTTGCTGTGATGAAACACCATGACCAAAGCAAGTTGGGGAGAGGAGAGTTTATTTGGCTTACACTTGCATATCACTGTTCATCACTGAGGGAAGTCAGAACAGAAACTCAGACAGGGCAGGAACCTGGAGACAGGAGGTGATCTAGAGGCCATGGAGTAGTGCGGCTTACTGGCTTGTTTCTTATGGCTTGCTTGGTCTGATTTCTTATAGAACCCAGGACCATCAGCTCAGGGATGATATCACCTACAACGGGCTGAGCCCTCCCCCATCAATCACTAATTAAGAAAATGCCCTGCAGACTTGCCTACAGCCCCATCACGGAGGTGTTTTCTTAATTGAGGGTCACTCCTTTCCAGTGACTCTAGCTTGTGTCAAGTTGACATAGAACTATCCAGCACAGTTTGTGATGTGTATAATATAGTATTTGTGACAATGACTCTTTAGGATGTGGGGTGCATGACCAGTGTGTAAAGTATAGTATGTGGAGGTAAATCTGTGGTGTGTATGATCATGTGTATGGTATGGTATCTAGGGGAAAAGTTAATGCTGTGTGTGTTATTAGTGTGTGTAGTGTGGTATCTGGGAGGGGTGTCTATATAGCATATGGATTTGTATGATCAGTGTGTGCAGTGTGGTATCTAAGGAATGTCTATGCAGCCAATATAAGTGACCAATAGCAATACTATATTTGTGTGTAACTGCTTTGTCTCTGTGGTATATGCTGTGTGTGACCAGTGTGTGGTATGGTATTTTGGTAGTGTCTATGTGCTGAGTGATGTGTGTGCTCATGGTATGGTTGTTTGTGTATACAAGTTGTATGTGTGATGAGTTGTGTGGTGTTACATGTGTGTGTGTGTATGATGAGCTGTGTGTGTGATCAGTGGTAGTACAGTCCCTGTTGTATGTGATCTCTCTGGTATGTAATGTTTGAGATTATTATGTACAGTGTGGTCTCTGTGTGTGTCTCTTTGTGCTGTGTATGATCAGTGGATAGTACTGTATCTGTGTAGGATGTGTTTGTAGTGTGTGTTATGGGCTGTACCATATCTGTGGAGGGGTATCTATGATCATAGGGTAATACTCTATCTGGGAGGCAACTCTGTGGTATGTGAAGTGGTATATATGTATGGGAGTCTTGGTGGTGTGCATGACCTATATGTGTGCTATGGTATGGGTGGGGAGATATCTATGTGGTGTGTGTGGTAAGTGTGTGTGGTAGCATCTGTGAGGGTGTATATATGTGGTGTGTGTGATCTATGAGTGTGGCACAGTATTCCTGAGGTGTAGTCTGTTTGATCGGTGGTTAGTACCATATCTGGGGAGGATCAGTGTATGTATAGTGTCTGTGGAGGGTCTCTGTGGTGTGTGTGATCAGTGTGTGTATAGTGTCTGTGGGATGGTTTCTGCTGTGTGTGTGTGATCAGTGTGTATATCAGTTGTTGCCAGCCACCTGTGAGTGCCGAGGTTGCAGTCCTGTCCTCTAAAAGAACAGTTTGGTGTTCTCAGCCGTGGCGCCATCTCTCCAGCCCCCAATACATTTTTTAAAAGCCATTTTAAAAAAGATTTAAATAGTGAATTTAGCTTAAAGTATAATCTCTTAGTAAGCAAATCATATCATACACCCTACACAGATACACCCTACACAGATACAGTACTACCCACTGATCATACACAGCACAAAGAGACACACACAGAGATACCACACTGTACATAATAATCTCAAATATCACATACCAGAGAGATCACATACAACAGGGACTGTACTACCACTGATCACACACACAGCTCATCTCACACACACACACACACACACACACACATGTAACACCACACAACTCACCACACATACAACTTGTATACACAAACAACCATACTATGAACACACACATCACTCAGCGCATAGTGTCTGTGGAGAGTCTCTGCTGTGTGTGTGATCAGTGTGTATAGTGTCTGTGGAGGGTCTCTGCTGTGTGTGTGATCAGTGTGTATAGTGTTTGTGGAGGGTCTCTGCTATGTGTGTGTCTGTGTGTGTATAGTGTCTGTGGGAGGGTCTCTGTTGTGTATGTCTGTGTATGTAGTGTCTGTGGGAGGGTCTCTGTTGTGTGTGTAATCTGTGTGTATATAGTGTCTGTGGGGCCTAACAGAATGGAACTTAGAAAGGAAGTGGGATGGCATTCTTGTGTGGGTGCTGGTTACTATTTGAAGAACCTTAAGGTTTTTGAAATAGGGCCAAGTGTGGAGACAGACACTTTTAATGCCAGTAGAAGCAGGTGAGTTTTGAGGCCAGCCTGGTCTATATAGTGAGTTCCAGGCTAGCCAAGGTAATGTAGAGACTTTGTAATGAAATATTCAGAAGTTTAGTTGTATCCAATCTATTCCAATGTCACAACAGTCTCAATGGAACTGGTGGCCACTGTGGAGATCAGGAAAGGGAAAGATAAACTAAGTGATTAAGTGCTTCCAAGATACGATTTTCACTTGACTGATGTTTGCAACAAAGCATTTAATAAATGAGGGCAACTGGAAGAATAAAACACTGACGTATGAACTTCATGCATACCTAGGATATGACGTGATTTGCTTACTAAGAGATTATACTTCAAGCTAAATTCACGATTTAAATCTTTTTTTAAATGGCTTTTTAAAAAATGTATTGGGGGCTGAAGAGATGGTGCTACAGCTGAGAACACCAAGCTGTTCTTTTAGAGGACAGGACTGCAACCCCGGCACTCACAGGTGGCTGGCAACAATCTTTGACTCTAGTTCTAAGGGATTCAATGCCCTCTACTGGACTCTGTAGGCACTGCATGCACATGTTGGTATAGACAACGTGTGAAAGAGAAATACGCATACACATAAAAATAAAATAAGAAAACAACCCTGGCGGACAGAATATATTAGATATCTTTGTTATCTTATTGGTCACTTTTGTCAAATAAACGGCAGCTCAGACATGGCTGGGGTCATCACAACATGAGGAACTGGATTAAAGGTTCGCAGATTAGGGAGAGGACTACTGCACTTGGTGGTTAAAAACCATTTGTAATTAGTTTCAAAGGATCCAATATCCTTCTGTGGTTACTGCACACACATGGTGCACAAACATATATGAAGGCAAAAGCACCCATTCATGTAAAATAAAAATACACAAATCTAGCCGGGCGGTGGTGGCGCACGCCTTTGATCCCAGCACTTGGGAGGCAGAGGCAGGCGGATTTCTGAGTTGGAGGCTAGCCTGGTCTACAGAGTGAGTTCCAGGACAGCCAGAGCTACACAGAGAAACCCTGTCTCAAAAAACCAAAAAACTAACAACACTGTAGAGCCCCCGACATAGTAAGCTTCAGCTCACAACTTGACACAATCCATAGTCACTCGGGAAGAAGGAATTGCCTAGATCAGATTGACCTGATCACAAGCCTGGCGGGAGGGGCATATTCTTGATTAATGACTGATGTCAGAGGACTCATCTCACTGTGAGCTGTGCTACCACTGGGCAGGTGGTCCCAGATGCTGTGAGAAAGCAGGATAATCGAGCCAGCAAGCAGCACTCTTCCATGGCCATAGTATCGGTTCTTGCCCTGACTTCTGTTCATGATGGACTATGATCAGGACGTATAAAATGAATGAAGCCCTTTCTCACCAAGTTGGTTTTGGTCGTGATGTTTTATCACAGCAATGGAAGCCTTTAAGACATCTCATCAGATTGTTTTTTGTAGTGTTTATCACAGCATCAGAAAAGCAAACTAGGGTAGTTAATGCCCAAACATTTTTGGCATTCCTGGCCTCTGGCAAGGACACTTTTGCCTTCTGGTCAAGGACCAGAATGGAACTGATGGTTTTTTGAAGTCCCTGCCCTAAAACGGCCTGACCAGTTTCTATCCCCTGTTCTCACCATTGCCACTGAAAGGAACGAAGAAGTTATATTGCCAGCTTGGAGTTCCTTTTCTTCTTCCCAGAGAAAATGATTACTGTATGGATTTAGATTTTTTGATGAAAAAAGAGGGAGGGGTTTGGGAGAAGAGAGGTAAGAAGAGAGATGTATTAGAAGAAATTGGTTCACACAACCAATGCTGCAAGGTCCTGGGGTCTATATTCAGCCAGCTGGAGATCCAGGAGGACCATGGTAGTTAATCTTAACTGCCAACTGGTCTGAATCACCATAGAAAAAGATCTCTTCACCTGTCTGTTAAAATATTCCCAGAAAGATTTAGCTGAAGAGAGAAGATTCATCTTGAATGTGGGAGGAACCATCCTGTAGACTGGAATCTCAGACTGGGTCAAAAAGGAAAGTACTAGAACTGAGCTCTGGCATTCATTTATCCTTCTGCTTCCTGGCGGCAGACATAAAGTGACTAGCTCCCTCACACCCTTGCCACCATGCCTTCCCTGCCATGACAGACAGTGTCCCCTCGAAGTATAAGCTAACATATACCATTTCCCCCTTATGCTGCTTCTTATCGGGTATCTAGTCAAGGTAAGAAGAAAAGTTATTAGTACAAGAGCTAGTGATATGAGTTCCAGCCCGAGCAAAGGCTGGGTCTACAGCATGGAGACACTGACATCCCATGTCTAATGGGCAGGCAGAGACTGAATTTGTCCCGTTTAGTCTTTTAACAGGTTAGATGTTAATCACATCTAGAAACACCTCTGTAAATACACTTAAGAGTATTGCTTTGCCAAATATCTGAGCACCCAGTGGTCCGGTCCTTGCGCATCACAGCCCCTCAGGCAAGAGATAAAGGGTTCCTTTGAATACATCATAGTTCAACCTACTGAGATGCATGCAACAAGAAACATTCAGGTGTTGTTGACACTGGGACACAAAGGTCACCCTTGAGAACTGCACAATTGAGTTACAAACAAAACAAACCACATACAAACCTCATAATGTTTTAAGAAAGTTTATAATATTCCGTTGGGCCACATTTGTAGCTCTCCTCTGTCACATGGGACCTACCGCCACAATATTGGAGAACAACCCTATAAAACATTACAAAGAACAAGGTGGCTTCTGATGAGGAAAAGCATTTATTCTGGTGAGCAAAGCAAGTCTCAGAATGAAATATTGTACCTTTCACTTTTTTTGTAGGAAAGGAGATGTATTTGTAATTATGCACATATACAAAGTACATCATGGAAGCAGAGGATGTGCTAGGTAGGGTATGTTGTAGACGTTGTATCTTGGAAACCAAAGGAAAAGAGAACTCCGTAGCACTGTTTGTTAGAGGCTCTTCAGAGGGATCATGGGAAACTCAGACAATTCAGGAAAATACACCACAGACAGGAAAGGCAGATGGAGCACCTTAATATTCTGTAAGCAAACACTTCGTACTGTAGGGGGAAAAAAAAACCTGCAATGCATACTGCAAATAGCTCAGCATGTACACGCTGCTAATGGTTTGTTTGTTCCAAGGGTCTCTACTGGAAGAATGAAGGTCTCAGCAGCCCTCGGACGATGCAAACCCAGCTGCACAGAGAGGTAACAAGAAGTGCAGGAGACACACAGCAACACACACCAGCATAATCTCAGGAGTAAGGCTGACCAGAGAGGCAATATTAAACTTTGGAATAATTAACTTTTTTTTTTTTTACTCTTTATAAGGCTTTCTTGGTTGGAGATGAGATAAAAAAAGAACAAGGTATTAGAATGTTAATCTACTACTTTCTCAGATAACTAGCTCTCTGACTTGAAGATTAAATTCCTGTATCTGTGGTGACAGCACAAATAGTCTTTATAAAATGATTCTATCCAAAAAATGGAAACAACCGTAAATATGGTAAACTATACCTTGCCACATACCCACCTCAAGTCAATGGTTACGGTTGGATCAATAGCTAAAAATGGAGAAGACGGGAAAGTGTGTGTGTGTATCCTTAAAGTATTACTCTGTCATACATATGTGTATATATACATTCACAGAAAAGGATGCAGCCAACTGCTCACAGGAATGAGAGCAGAACATTTGAGTGGTGCCATTCTCTATACTTTCAATAGGCAACACACGTGCACAAAATGGAATTTTTAAAACACAAAATGCCCCATGTGGTGATGCACATCTGTATTTCCAGCACTCAAGGAGGTGTGTGTGTGTGTGTGTGTGTGTGTGTGTGTGTGTGTGTGTGTGTGTGTAAAGGAGTCTGAAAGTAAGAGGCCAGTCTGGTACCCAGGGACAGCTCTGGGCCACCCAGGACTGAAGAGAGAAAAATTCGGTCTCAGAAATATCCGATGGGGAGAAAAGTAGCCATAGAAGCATCTCTTCCACTCCATGAAGCACGGAATCCCGGTAGACACCCTTAACCGCCTCCCAGACAAAGGCGAATAGCGTCAGGAACAGGAGTCTGGCTCCGGAGCCTGCCACGGAACCAGTTGAGTGGGCACACACCCGAGGGGGACACTTTTGCAGGGGACTTCCGGGGTAGGGCCTGTCGGAGCGGAAGTGCCGTGTGGCGCGCGGGGTCTGATCCGGGCGGTGGTCGGCGCGCTTAGGTTCATCGACAGCCGGGGGCGCGCGGAGGCTCGAGAGGGTGTCGGGTGCCTGACCTGGCCTCGCGGCCATGAACCTGGAGCCGCTGCGCAAACGCGTCCGGCAGTACTTGGACCAGGTGCGCGGCGGGTGGCCGGACGCTGGGCTTCGGGGCGGTGGGGCCTGGCGGGGAGCGCGCCCCTGATCGCTCAGATCCTGCGTGGACTGTGGCAGCGGGGCTGGGGTTGGAGGGTTGCATTGTGGCCTTGGAATCTGGCTGGGCCGTAGGCTGTTTGAGAGGATTTAGTTGTGGTTCTTATTTGATAGAATGCTTGTGAATGCAAACAAGCTGTCTCCAGTTAGGACGGGAAACAATACCTAGTGCTACATCTTCAGCCTCCACACTTCCCTCGAGTGGACAGCAGAGAGTGTTTAAGGGAAGGTGTGTCTCTGGGGTCCACGTCATTGTGATGTCATTTGGTTTTTGCTAAAATGCTTGCTCTCCCGGTAAATGGAGAGCGGAATAGATGCTAAGTGATTGAGCCAAATGTTTGCAGCCTGCTAGCAGGCAGTCGGTTTTGTGATTATTTTCTTTGGCACTAAGATGTAGAGAGGACCGTGTGGGCCTCTTTTCCACTCTGGGGGCATCTGTTCTGAGCAGATTCTCGGGTCCATAAGGCTTTCTCCTGGCCATCCATTTGGCAACCCTGTTCTGAATGTATTCTGGGGAACTGAGGCCGAGGCAGTAAGAGCCAGGGATCAGCACTAACCAAGACAAATTTATAAATGTCTTTCCGCTGTCAGATTAAGTTTTGTTAGAGTTGGCTATAGGGGGCGACTTTGCCCATGATCAGTGACTGTTAATGCGTTATGGGTTTAATTTGAAATATTTGGATCTAGGGATGTACTAAATTCCTACTTTGGGATTCATTGGAGATTGTGGAAAGTGTTATTACATAAATGCCAGTACCAGACGTTCTTGATGACTGCACTTCAATCCCTTGTCTACCGTTTTAGATACTAGCTGATACATTTTTGGTAGTGTAGGAGTTAATCTGCTACCTTGAAATGTGTATATGAAGTTCTTACAGTAAGAAACTAAAACTCACGCTAGCTGAGCTGTAAAATGCAGATGATTGGTGGGCCCCGTGCTACATCTAAGGACGTGTTGTATAGTGAGTTGTTGATTTGGTGTGTGGGTTTGTGCTAGTAGACATCTGTCAGAACTGTGGGGGCAACGGCAGTCACCCTGTGTTTGCTTTTTGTATGCAGCAACAGTATCAAAGTGCTCTGTTTTGGGCAGACAAGGTAGCTTCACTCTCTCATGGTGAGTGACATGCAATTTATTCCCCCTAATTCATCTTTAGAGGTTTCCCCATGAGCCTCTGACCACTTGTGTAATTTTGCCCCTCAGAGGAACCCCAGGATGTTTATTGGTTGGCTCAGTGTCTTTACCTCACAGCACAATACCACAGAGCAGCCCATGCACTCCGGTCACGCAAGCTGGACAAAGTAAGTACCCAGACTGTGTGAACTTCAGTTTCCCAGCTGTCTAAAACGTCATTAGGTTCTTATGTTGGGTATGGGCTGTTATTAAGTTAACATTTAAAAGAACTTAAATTTTTTATTTTTATGTGAAAAAAATGTTTTATCGGTTTGGGGGGGTTTTGGCTTTTGGGGGGAGGTGGGAGGAGTAGTGTTGAGACAAGGTTTCTCTATGTAGTAGTCCTGGCTGTCCTGGAACTCAATTTACAGATCAGGCTGGCTCAAACTCACATATATCCACCTACCTCTACCTCGTGCTGGGATCAAAGGTGTGTCCCACCACACCTAGCTAAGAGAGTTTTTTTTTTTAATTATTATTATTTCTAGTTTTATTTATGTGTTTGTGTGTGTGCCACATGAGTGTGGGTGCCTCCAAAAACCAGAAGTCAGCATTGGGTTCCTCGTTCCAGGTACTGTGAGCTGCCCTATGTGGGTGATGGAAACAGACTTGGGTTCTTTGGAAGAGCAGCAGGCACTCTTCCAGGAGGAAAGCTCTCACTCCAAGTCTCAGTCTTTCCCTCTCTTGCCCACCTGTCTAACCTCGCATTCTCATTGTAGTGTTCTTGCTTTTGTTTGCTTTAAAATTTTGTTTTTTAATATTATGCAAGCGTGTGCGTGTGTGTGTGTGTGACCTGAACCACCTGTGGGATTTGTCCTCTCCTATCATGTGAGTCTCTGGGGACCAGACTCTGGCCTCAGTCTGTGGCAAGTACCTTTAGCTCCTGAGCTGGCTTGAAAACCCAGTTTGCTTGTTTTGAGATAAGGTGTCACTGTTTTTCTTAGTCTGATTCCTAATTCTTGGGCTCAGGGCAGTTCTCCTGTGTCAGCCTGTGTGGTTGGGATTGCAGTCAGAACTTGTCTTGGATCCTTGGTGCCTTTAACATGTTTTTGATGATGAATATAGGCTAAACAGACTGGGGCTCTTTTTTTTTTTTTTTTTTTTTTTTTTTTTTGCTGTAAAGGAGAAATTCTAAAACTCCATGCTTAAGTTTTCTTTTAAAGTAGATGTGTATTATTTTATACAATACACATACATTTTATACATGTAAAGCATTTGACTGTTTCACTTATTTCTTTTCTAGCTGTATGAAGCTTGCCGATACCTTGCAGCTAGATGCCATGTAAGTGTGCTTAGTTTCTGTTTTATCTGGTGAAAATGTGACTGAACAGTGTGCATCCTTCATGTGTGGCAGCTCTTGTTCCAGAAGCTGAAGCATGGCAACTTAGCAGAGCATTTCATAAAGAATGTCCTTTTTAGTATTACTTTCTATAAAATACTGATTCCTATTTGTACTTTAGGCATTTAAATAATAGATATAGTATTTATTGACATTTAGAAATCTAGAAGACTGGGCTAGAGAGATGGCTCAGAGGTTAAGAGCACTGACTGCTCTTCTGGAGATCATAAGTTCAAATCCTAGCAACCACATGGTGGCTCACAACCATCCGTAATGAGATCTGATGCCCTCATATGAGCAAGCGGGCCCAGAGCAAGCAGGGCTGGAGCAAGAGGGAGAAAGGAAGGGGGAAAAAAATCTAGAAGACTGGGTTGGAGAGATGGCTCAGTGGTTAAGAGCACTGGCTGCTCTTTAAACAAAGGTCCTGAGTTCGATCCCTAGCAACCCATGGTGGCTCACAACCATCTGTAATGGGACCAGATGCCCCCTTCTGGTGTGTCTCAAGACAGCTACAGTGTACTCATATACATAAAATAAATAAATAAGGTTTAAAAAAGAAAACTCTAGAAGACATCGGTGATGGCTGGAACTTGTGTTTTCTTCGTAGTACGCTGCAAAAGAGCACCAGCAGGCCCTGGACATCCTCGATATGGAGGAGCCGATCAACAGAAGGCTCTTTGAGAAGTACCTGAAGGATGACAGTGGCTCAAAAGATCCTTCTAGTGACTGGGAGATGTCACAGTCCTCCGTGAGTGATACAGTTAGCATGTTTCAGTAACAGCAGTGGGAAATGCCCACGTGACAAAAAATACATGTGTATAAAAAGTTATGGTTACCTGCTTGTTCTAAGTAACCAAAGACTCAGACATTTCTGACTGAGCGTCAGTGTGAAGCTGTAATGATATGGATGTCCTCTGAACAGGCTGAGCTGGGACCTCTACAATGCCTGGAGCTGCACACAGTGGGTGGAAACATCTTTCTCTCCTCTCTGGTGTGGACACATGAAGAGGAATCTTAATTAGCTTCAATTGTTTACAGGAAAGAATGTTTGAGTTTGTATTATTTATAATTCTACAAAATTGAAACAGATGTAATTAACATAATTAATCACATGCTCAGGTTATTAACCTGGCCTCTTATTTTTAGTGGTTTCTTGAGATTCAGCTCACACTATACAGATACAGTTCACCCATTCAGAGTTTATGGTCCAGTGGTTTTTAGTGTGGTAAAGCTATGCTGGCTTTACCTCCAGCAACTTTAGGGCATTTTTATCATCCAGAAAGATTCCAAATTACTTAACTTGTTACCTACAGATTTACCTGTCTCCTTTATAACATAGTTATGAAAGGGCTGGAACCTGGTCATCCTCCTGTACATTCTAATAATACAGGAATATTACGCATCAGGTATCTCCCTTCCCTCACTCTTTATTTATTATGTACTTAGAAGTGTACTGATTCTCTATTAGGACATGCATATATTACTATCTTGGGATTCTCTTACATACTAACTTACCTGCTAGGAATGCATGGCACACTATTTGTTTTTTGAGATTGTGTTTTAGAATACTCCAGAGAAAATTTCGATTTAGTTGCCCATCTGCAAATCACCATTAACTTCAGTTGATGTGTTTCTTAAGGTTTAGAGTCTTGACAGGAATCAGAGTCCACATTCTGTTGGTGGTAGGTAGCAGGATGGCCAGCACCCCAGAGGTACCCACATCTCCAGGCCTTACAGAGTTCTGTAATTAAGGTATATTTCCCCTTTATCACAAGTGAGGAGAGGAAACAGGCCAAGAGAAATTAAATTATTACACAGAAGCACATACAACTGTCAGAGCCAGAGTTTGAACTCGGTCTCTGGGCTCTCCCTGGCCGCTCCTCACCTTGACCTTGAGCTGTCTTGCTGGCAGGGTTGAATGTTCTCTAGGCCTTCTCATTTGGTTTACATGTCAGACTTTGTCTTTCGTTTTGATTTTATACAGTCTCTTGTCACTCTTACGTCATTATCAAGAGACATGCCTTGAAGCCACACTCCTGAGGTACAAAGCTTCATTGGCATAGAGTCACCAGTGACCAGTGTCCAGGGAAGACAGGCCAAAGAAGCTTTAGTCTAGTCTCAGACTCAATGATGTTGCCCAGGTTGGCCTTGGACTTGCAAATCCTCCTTCCTCAGTTTTCCAGGTGTTGCGTTCTAGCCTGGTGAGACTAAAGCTTCGTTTTGATGTTGCACACTGTTGATTTATACTGTGCTTTGGCAGTTGAGATGACATCATAGACATAGTAAAGACTTCTCAGTGTTCTAATAGTATATATCTCTAAATCAAAAATTAATTTTACTTAGCACATAACAAAATGTATTTTTCCAACAGATAAAGAGCTCTATCTGTCTTCTACGAGGGAAAATCTATGATGCTTTAGATAATCGCACCCTGGCTACCTACAGTTACAAAGAGGCTCTGAAGCTCGACGTCTACTGCTTTGAAGCCTTTGATCTTCTGACATCACACCACATGCTGACAGCACAGGAAGGTTTGGAAACTGCTGTGTTTGTGTTTGTGTGTGTGTGTGTGTCCATCCATGTGTGTATCTGTGTTTATGGCTGTTGTGTAGAATGAATACTATTGCTTGTCTTATTTTCTGAAATTAAGAGCAGAGTACACAATAGTCTTAAATACACCTAGCTCTCTTCATGTATGAAGCACATCACAAAACAGCGTGATGCGGTACCTTTTGCTGGTAGAGTCTTTAAGGGCTGTGATGTCATGAAATCTTTTATGAGAAGTGATTTAAGGGGGAGTTAATAACAAGATCAGTGATCAGAGAACACAGGGTTGGTGTGGTAATGGAGTTCATACACAGACCTAGCCAAAATACTGCCTCTTAAAACCCTGGGCTCTAAAGACAGGGACAAGGACAAGTAGGATGCTGGCTGTTGGCATCTAGTAGAGGCTGAAGATCCTGGAGAGAGCCCTTCTGTTCTCAGGATGCCTTTCAGAGAGTGGCCATACTGACAGTGTAGTCATCACCAAGGCTTGGGTTTGTCAGGCTGATGTGGAGAACCAACTGAGGGCTCCTGGCCCAGCTCTCCAGTAGCAGCCTCACTGTAAGGATTCTCTACTGTACTTTGATTTCCTTTTCCTCTGAGTTGATTTACATAGAGCACATAGAAGAGTTGTCGATCGCTGGTTTCCCATGAATATTTGAAGATATTATTTTTTCTTACTGTTTTTAAGAAAAAGAACTTCTGGACTCACTGCCTCTTAGCAAGCTCTGTGCTGAAGAACAAGAATTGCTACGATTTGTATTTGAGAACAAATTAAAGAAGGTGAGGGAAAGCTCAGCTAATGTTTCTCTTATGTAAATACCTTACATCTTTCCTTAACATTGGCCTTTTTCCTTTTATTAGTTACTTTTGTATATGTGTATGCTGTGTGTGTGTGTGTGTGTGTGTGTGTGTGTGTGTGTGTGTGTCCATACACACACTTGCCTGTGCATGCAGTGGGTGTGTCAGGATATCTTCCAGTTAGTTTTCCACAGATCCTCTCACTGAACTTTGCTGTTTGGGCTAGAATAGCTGCAGTGAGCCTCCAGCGTCCTCCTGTCAGCTCCTTAGTGCTGGGGTCCCAGGCCTGTGGCCATGGGTGCTGGGGCCTGGAAGGTAGGCCTCACGTTTGCACAGCAATTGCATTCTAGCCAGCTCTATTAAAAAACCAAAAACTGTTTATTAACAGTAGCATGTGCCACAATAGATTGTGTAAATATATGAAAATGCTTCCTAAGTTCTGTCTTTCCGAGATGAAATTTTAGAGGAAAGCATACTGATGAGAGTTAATAGACCCCAGCGTTAATAATGTGTCGAGGGGCTCACGAGCACCTCGTGTGACGTCCTCACCTCTTAGGTACAGCATGGACTAAGTTAATAGTGAGCACCTCGTGTGACGTCCTCACCTCTTAGGTACAACATGGACTAAGTTAGTAGTGAGCACCTCGTGTGACGTCCTCACCTCTTAGGTACAGCATGGACTAAGTTAATAGTGAGCACCTCGTGTGATGTCCTCACCTCTTAGGTACAGCATGGACTAAGTTAATAGTGAGCACCTCGTGTGACGTCCTCACCTCTTAGGTACAGCATGGACTAAGTTAATAGTGAGCACCTCGTGTGACGTCCTCACCTCTTAGGTACAGCATGGACTGCTTCTTCCTTTTGCTTCGCTGTTGCTCATTTTATGTATACATTTTTCTGTTTCAGTATAATAAGCCCAGTGAAACTGTCATTCCCGAGTCAGTGGATGGCTTGCAAGAGAATCTGGATGTGGTAGTGTCTTTAGCTGAGAGACATTATTATAACTGTGACTTTAAGATGTGCTACAAGCTTACTTCTGCGTAAGTATACTCGCTGTTTTTGTGTCAGAATGTGAGCTTCAGTCTGTAGTGTAATTCACACTTTCTCTGACAGTCTTACATTAATTGGTGATTGAAGTTACCTTTACCATTTGTAGAGTATTGAACAGGTTGCTGTATTAAAAGAGCAGGTTCCAGGCCCCAAGTCATTGATCCGTGTAGGCTCGCTACAGTTACTTGAGAAGAAGACGTGTCTGCCTCCCCATCCACTGATGTGGGACTGGCAGTTTCCCTGCGCTAATTGTACTGAAACAGAGAAACTTACACATAAATGAACAATGACAAGGCAAAAGATAGAAGCAAAACCTGTCTCCAGCCACCAAGAGCTGTTGGCCTCTAAGCCACACCACAGTCCAGGCTTCAACCCTCAAAGGTCCCTCTTCTTTCCAAAGTATTTTGCGACATGGAAACCCAAGAGGTGATAGTTTGAAAATACCAGTTTGGCCCATGGTTTTGTAAACCTCCTCATTTAGTACTGCTAGCTCTAAGACAGTCCTGTGACTCCAGCTGCCCTGTCTTGCGTATTCACTGCTAAACCGTCTCCTCTAATACCAGCTTCCCATTGCATGTCTTTACACATTGCAGCCTAGTTACACTTTGTAAATTTTTGTGGAGCATGAGGTCGGGGTTGTTTGGTTTTTGGTACAGAGTTTCTCTGTGGAGCCTGGCTGTTCTTTCCTCTGTACACCAGGCTGGCCTCAAACTCAGAGATCTACTGTCTCTGCCTCCTGAGTGCTGGAATTAAGGTGTAAACGTTAACTAACACATTTCACACCTGGCTTTTTTGTTTGTTTGTTTTTCTTCTAACTAAACCAGTTTTCTATTTATGCTTATTTTATGTTTGTGATCCTGGAGATTGGACCTAGGACCTGTCTATTGTAGGCAAGTGTCCTGCGCCTGAGCTTCATCCCACACCCTCTTTATTTTGAGACAGAGTCTTACTAAATTGCCCAGGCTGGCTTTGAACTTATGATCCTTCCGCCTCAGCCTCTTGAGTAGCTAGTGATGTAAGTATGCACTTGGCCTGGCTTCTCTTTCCTTTATAATTAGTTGAAGTGACGTGTTACAGTCACAGTATCATGCACCTGGTGCACAGTGACGGAGCGTGAGGGGCGGGGCGGGCGTGTGATGAGGACTGCTATCCCACTGCCTTCCAGGTGGTAACATGTTGCTTTTACTTTCAGAGTGATGGAAAAAGATCCCTTCCATGCAAACTGCTTACCTGTGCACATAGGAACTCTTGTGGAGCTGAATAAAGCAAATGGTGAGCGCTTACATCCCCCATCCTGTAATCTTACCAGCTGAGGGTGGCCTCAGACTCCTGATCCTTCTACTTCTGCCTCCTCAATGCTGGGGTATAGGCGTGGGCCGCCAGGCCAGGCTTTAGTTAGTTAGTTAGTTAGTTAGTTATGTTTAAGAGCATTCTGAACGATTGAACGTTTGTATTCCGAATCCTGGCTACTTAGGAGACCACAGCAGGAATGCTGTCATCATCAGATGACTGAGGGTGCAGAGCAGAGGATCTCCCGTCTTTCTGCTCTCTCTTCCTCTTCACAGATGTGACTTGTGGTCCAGAGTATGTTAGTATCACGCCTCATTAGTATCAATTTTGACTGCTTTTTTTAAGTATGAAATTAGTATAGACAAACAGTTAAGTCAATATTTAGAAATTGGAGTAGATATTTCTCGTGTCTTAACATTTGAGAAACATTTGATTTGTTAGGCAGTATGTTTATCCTTAAGTCTTTTGAAACCACATAATGAGTTTAGTCAAGAGGGGAGAACGTTTACAGAAGCTCCTGCCCTGCATCCACTGAGCTCTGCCCTGGGTCTATACCTCAGGTGTCCTGGGATCAAGCACCCAGAACACTGAATGCAGAGTGTGTTGTAGGATATGCGGCTGTAGGACATGTCACCATGGATGCTAAGACAGGCACATGTCTTTATCACTTACTAACATGATGAACATGAGAATTCGGCTAACAGTTTGATTATACCATACCCGCTCTAGCCTGTGGCGTGAGGCACATGACTTTCTGCCTCACCTACCGTGCTCAGTTGGGACGTGTGCTTATGAGGCCCATCCTGTGCCCTTATCCACTTAGACAGTTGCAGCCAGTGCTCAGTGGCAGCTACTGGGCTGAGGAGGGCTGTACACAGGTGATGTGTACCTAGAGGAAGGAGGGCTGTACACAGGTGATGTGTACCTAGAGGAAGGAGGGCTGTACACAGGTGATGTGTACCTAGAGGAAGGAGGGCTGTGTGCAGGCGATTTGTACCTAGAGGAAGAAGTGATGAGATTGTCGTGTGTGAGTGGATGGAAGGTCAGACCTGAAATTTAGATTATTCATGTCAAATACATTTTTCCCTTTTTCCTAAAACAGAACTGTTCTATCTTTCTCACAAATTGGTGGATTTATATCCGAGTAATCCTGTAAGTAAAACAATTTCTTTTTTCTTTTTTGTTATCTGAACTTTAAGAAAATAGTTTGCTAGTATGTAGACAGTAGCTTATATATTTAAATTCAAACAAATGATGTGTGTTTTTGTGTGTGTTATTTAATGTATCAATACTCTGTCTGCATGTACACCTGCATGCCAGAAAGGGCATTAGATCCCTTTATAGATGGTTGTAAGCCATTGTGTGGATACTGGGAATTGAACTCAGGACATCTGGAAGAGCAGTCAGTGTTCTTAACCCTTGAGCTATCTCTCCAGTTCCACAAATACTGTTTTCTGTTAAAGCAGTGAGACAAAATGTTCTAGTTCTAGAGATAATAGCAAGCAGCTTTATTATCTAGTCCATGAAATCATTTTTATTTCCACTAAGGCAATAACTTTGATTAAAACCTTTTCCCTCTGGTTATAAAAATATACATACTCCTTTAGTGCTGTACAGAAGCACAACATTCAGAGTTAGTCATGTCTCCCTTTCCCAAGGATATAATTGTCGCATGGCTTTTTGTATGCACGTGTAAGGCACTGGATTGAGCTTGTACTTAGAGAGCTTAGAGTAGAAGGTAGAATCAGATCAGAAGCTGTGTCCTTAAGACAAAAGCCCGTGAATAGGGGCTGACTCTCAAATAAGAAAGAATGTGTCTAGCTCAGCTGAAACCAGTGTAGGGGAATCCAGCCACCTAAAACTCAGAGCCCAGCTAGAAAGCAAAGGTGAGTCAGGGTCAAGCCAGAGCCCAGGCAGGTGTGCTGCTCAGAAGCCTTGACCTCAGTGGGAGCCACCTTGGGAAAACCACAATATCTGTTCCTATCCAGGACCTTAGTAATGTGTATGATCTCAGAGAGTCCCTAATTTAGACTAAAATTTAGGAGTTGAGAACATCCAACCCAGCCTCTGTCTGGCCTACCTTGTTAGATTCCAGTTCAAGGTTCAGTCTCTGGTTATAGTAAATATTGGACTTTTTAGGTATCTTGGTTTGCGGTGGGATGTTACTATCTCATGGTTGGTCATAAAAATGAGCATGCCAGAAGATATCTCAGGTATGAATTTGTTTTCTTCTTTGCTATGTAGTGAACCTTGTTGCTCATAGCTTTAATGCAGTAAGTACTTTAAAAGTAGCCTGAATGAATACTCCCTTAAGCAGGCTCTGCCCACATGCATTGTTTATGTGTATACTGTTCATTAGGATGCTGTAAGCAGAGATGTAGCAGTGGTGCAGGCCATGTACTCAAGACTTGATTGTGTCGTTTTATTTGTACATGAGCATAGGAAACAATAATGTAGTTTCAAAGGGCTGTTCTCCTTTACACTGTCAGCCGTCAGCTTTTGTTAACAGAAAGGCCATTAACCTCTGAATGAGATTAGGGTAAGCTGGTGTGACCATTGAGTGAGTAGGTTCCCGTAAGATCTGCTGTGGTTTCAGGTCTCCCTGTATGCACCCGGGGAGTCTAACCTGGTGCCTGTCAGAACAGGCCCACGTCGTGTGGCTGTCTAAGCCGTGATGTTAGCCTTGGGTAACAGTGGGCTGCTGTGTACATAGTGTGTGTAAGTTGCATACCGAATGCTGGTGAGCTCCGCTATATTACTTTATCTAAAAAGCATAGGACTCGCCTAAAGTTTCTTCAAGTTTGTGGATTGCCTTTCATTTGGCAGCATTGGCAACAGTTGTACAGTTGTTAGCAGTTTATTCAGTTGATGCTATTAATGTTTTTGATGCCATGTACATATACAAACCTAGAAGTTGGAGAATAGATACATTATTTGAACATTGCTTTTGTTTCAGCAAAGCTACCACGTTGGAGAAGACCTACGGACCTGCCTGGATAGCCTACGGGCATTCCTTTGCAGTGGAGAGTGAGCACGACCAAGCAATGGCCGCCTATTTCACAGCTGCACAGCTGATGAAAGGGTAGGCACACAGCCTGACTAAATGCCAGGAAGGGCTTCCCTTGCCACATGCAGGGCGTTTCTCTTAGGAATATTGTTACCGTTTGGATCCTGAATTAGACAACACTGTCCCAAGTGTGTGTTAGCTAACAGTCTGTATTTATAATGTGAATGTGGCAATGGAAGGAAGGGATTGATGGGATTCTCTTCCAATCAGTGTGAGAGAGAAGGAAGAGACCTAGGGAGACTTGCACACAGAGCCTTTTACTTTCCACGCTCGTCAAGAATGGACATGTTCATAGTACAGTCACGACACCTCCACTGTTGCCGCTGTGGTCGCTGCTGTATGAGCAGTTCTGATGCTGCTTCTCCCTCTGACTTTCTAACAATTCTGCTTTATGTGTTCTGAATCTCTGCTCATTCTTAGATGTGTAATTATTGCATCTCCTTGATGCCCTGAGTTATTTATCACCAAAATGTCCAACCTTGTCTCTGGTAACAGCCCTGTCTCAGAGTCTGTCTTACCTGGTCTCTGGTCACACCAGCTCTCATTTGTTACTTTGCCATCCTTTCAGGATCACCCTACTAGCGTGAACTGTCAGTTAGCAGTTAGGGAGCGCTGTCCCTTGCAGTCTCTGAATAGAAGCATAAGCAACATACAGTTAAGTCATTTTAAAACTGTATTTTTTACTGTAGTGTGTATTCACTTCCATGTAACATGGTGAGGTAGACTTACTTCAGCCACTAGCCCATTCTCTACCCCTCCTGTCTGTGTTCGCTCTCTCTCATTACTGCTTTCCTTTATGTTAAATAGTTTGTGGTTTGGATTTTAGTTCTTTTGAGTTTAGTTGTTTATAGTGACTTTCTTAGTGATCACCATATGGAAAAGCAACGTCTTAAAGTAGTGTAGTTTCAAACACTTCACTTTAGCCCTGCCCCTGTGTCCCTCCTTCATGTCACTGTGAATCAGCTTATACCTCATAGGTGAATCCGTTACCATGGTTTATACTGGGTTTTTCTCCATTGCAAACACAGTGACAGTTCACTGCCTTCTGGTCACCACTGCAGTCATGTCAGTTACACAGACTGACTCACTCATTTTTCATGTAGATACAGTTCACATGTAGCTAAGTTACCATCATGTCCTCACAGTTCACATGTAGCTAAGTTACCATCATGTCCTCACAGTTCACATGTAGATAAGTTACCATCATGTCCTCACAGTTCACACGTAGATAAGTTACCATCATGTCCTCACAGTTCACACGTAGATAAGTTACCATCATGTCCTCACAGTTCACATGTAGATAAGTTACCATCATGTCCTCACAGTTCACACGTAGATAAGTTACCATCATGTCCTCACAGTTCACACGTAGATAAGTTACCATCATGTCCTCACAGTTCACATGTAGATAAGTTACCATCATGTCCTCACAGTTCACACGTAGCTAAGTTACCATCATGTCCTCACAGTTCACACGTAGATAAGTTACCATCATGTCCTCACAGTTCACACGTAGATAAGTTACCATCATGTCCTCACAGTTCACACGTAGATAAGTTACCATCATGTCCTCACAGTTCACACGTAGATAAGTTACCATCATGTCCTCACAGTTCACACGTAGATAAGTTACCATCATGTCCTCACAGTTCACACGTAGATAAGTTACCATCATGTCCTCACAGTTCACATGTAGATAAGTTACCATCATGTCCTCACAGTTCACATAAGGGACTTGCTTTAGTTTCCACGGTAGATCTACTAGTGTCGGTATGTATCGCTCTCATGGCTACTTGTGCCTGTTTGTTTGTAAGCCCTTTTATCATAGGTTTTTTATTCTGCTTGTCAATCCCAAAATCACTATTTGGTTCTCTATTATAATTTCTGTTTTGGGAGCCCTGAATAGCTGGCTCAGCAGTTTAGAGCACTAAATTTCCCTTGCAGAGAACTAGGTTCAGTTTCCAGTGGCAGCTCACAGCTGCCTGTAACTCCAGCTTGGGGAATCTGATGTCTGCTTTTGGCCTTCACAGGCTCCTGCACACATAATACACTAGTCACATATGTGTATTTAATTTAATTTTCTTCTTCTTTTTTTTTTTTTTTTTTTTTACTTGCTGTCCTCTGATGGGGAATTATTCTTATACTTTTTACTAACTTTGTAAACTTAATTTTCTTTAGTCCTTTGACTATTAACCTAGCTTATTTAAGGTATTGTCCAGCATCTCCTCTTCTGCTAGGACGGTTTCCGTTGACTGGTCCCCCGCCCCCGGGCTTGCACTGTATTTAGAGTTAGAAAAGGTAAACAGCAGGATCCAAAGCTGACAAGTTTTTGTTCATTACAAAGGTTCAGGCGTTGAATGTGTGAAACTTTCCGATCATTTCAGGTGTCACTTGCCAATGCTATATATTGGATTAGAATATGGTTTGACCAATAACTCGAAACTGGCTGAGCGGTTCTTTGGCCAAGCTCTGAGCATCGCCCCAGAAGACCCATTTGTTATTCATGAGGTTGGAGTGGTTGCCTTTCAGAATGGAGAGTAAGTACCACAGGGCTCCCGCCTGCTGTGGGCTCCTTGAAATGGACCTTGGCCCTTAAAACTCCACTGACCAGAGCTGCTCGTTATTGGACTTTTGTTTTATAAAAATGAGTCTATTCATTTTTATTTTTAGATGTATTATTTTATGAGGCAGGTATGAATTCAAAAGTAGAAATTCTCATCATGGAATTCTATAAAACACTAAACCCTGCTGTGCCCTCCTTTAATATAGGCTGCCACAGACTCCAGTGCCCACCATGTGTCTTCTTTATCAATTAGATGTTAGATTCACATGGTGTCACATTTTGAAATAAAAATGTCCTGTGATTAATTATTGTCAGAACAAAAAGTAAACTATTTAGCGTGATCATCTTCATAATAAGGCTTTTCTATAGCCTTGCATATCTAGTGAATAAGCAGTTTGGAAGAGAAGGCTGTAGGCTGCATTAGACTACCTAAATGTAAGCACAGCGTTGTTTGTTCTAAGACTTGGGTTATCGACGGCTCACACGGGAGAGCACTTGCTGCCTTGGCAGAGGACCAGGATCCTGTTCCTAGCATCCTCATGGTGGTCACAGCAATTATAACTCAAGTTCAAAGGGAGCCATGCCCTCTTCTGACCTCTGTTGGCACACACATATTTTTAGGCAAAACACTTAGACACATAAATCTTTAAAATATTTTCATTTAGGTTATGTATTATATATAAGAAGGGTTTGTAACCTCAAAAAAATTAAGAATTATTATTTTATGTGTGTGAGTGTTTTGCCTGCATGTATATATGGGCACAGAGGTCAGGGGATAGAGTCTGGTTAAGCCACCTTGTGGGTCCTGGGAATCACTGAGCCAGTTCTCTAAACCCATAGAACTTTGAATGTAGATAGTACTTTAATATAGTTCCTCCTCAAAATTTGCTGCCACTTTCTCTGTGAATTGACCAACAAAAATCACTTGTTCCCTAAAACCAATACTCTGGCGATTTAAATCTTCACACATGTAGATGTGAAAAAGCCCGAGTCCACTGGGCTGGCCTGAGTCAGCTGAGCCCTTCCTGGCTGCTCTGGTACCAAACTGTACCCCGTCTGCTGTCTAATAGTCTTTTTAGTGCTGTGATTTTCAACAGTGTATGTACTCTTTGTTGGTAACTTTACTGTCTAAAATAATTTCCAAACTTACTGCTGCCTCTTGGTGTACCGTAAGTAGCCATCATGTGCCTCCGAGGGAATGTGCAGTAGCTGAACAGTGGCCAAGTGAGTGTGCTGCTGGCGGGAAGTTGGCTCTCAGTGAGCTGACAGTATGTGGTGAAGAGGGTTGGTTAATCATTGGTTAGTTGATGAAATATTGTGGCCAGACATTTACAGGAGTCATTAGAAACAGCTATCTCCTAAATCCTGAACCTGTGCTATATCCATAAGACTAGCTATTTGTCTCCTAAATCCTGAACCTGTGCTATATTCATAAGATTAGCTATTTGTCTCCTAAATCCTGAACCTGTGCTATATTCATAAGATTAGCTATTTGTCTCCTAAATCCTGAACCTGTACTATATTCATAAGATTAGCTATTTGTCTCCTAAATCCTGAACCTGTGCTATAGTCATAAGATTAGCTATTTGTCTGGCTCAAATTATTTTTTCTTTTTTAGTCTTTTGTTTTTGTTCTTTGAGTTGTCATACAAAGTGATGAGTTTCTATGGCATTTTCATGTATATGTATCATCATACTCTGTTTTTATTCATAGTATAATCTCAATTATTTTTAGCAGTTTCCATGTTATTTTAGTACTACTAGAGATACTCAAATTTTTCTCAGTGTCTTACCTTTGCAAATTGTGAATAACTGCAAACCCCTCCTCTATTTTAGATGGAAAACAGCAGAAAAATGGTTTCTCGATGCTTTGGAAAAAATTAAAGCAATTGGGAATGAGGTATTGTGTGCACATACACACACAGACACCACTGAACATATTGAATGTTAGATGTGGACAATGCAGGCAGTCTTTCTCCTAGAGGAGAATCAGCTAACGTTTGACATCACAGATAACTGACAGGGTTCTGATTATCTGTTGACTCGTATACCAGGAAAACATGAGCTCAGTTCTGACTCCAGAGCAGCTACTGGGTGTGACGTGGGGCAGCAATCAAAACACAAACAGTGGTTTTTTGATATGGTTTCCAATGACTAGTTGAAGTATTAGTCTCTTCTCGACATTGCTTCTCTAGAGCTTCAGAGAGCCTCGTCTTTGGCTCAGTTAAGAAAAAGCAGTTTGGCAGCAAACCAACCTCTTTAGAACTAGGTGTCATTTTAAGTCAGACCTTTTGTTGTTTTTATTAGTTAGTGCTGATGAATTAACCCTAATGGCAAGGCTTTATATATGCACTGGCATTATTCAGAGTCTTTTTAACTATAAGCATGTACCTAAGAGACTGCATGTGGCTGCTCCTTGGATTTTTGTTTCTGGAACTGGTACCTGTCTAGTCTTACTCTGTTCTGCATTTCACACCCTGGTTTTTCTTTGTACCTCACACTCATGGCCTCCGTTCCTTTATGTTTGTTTCTGTCTCTCTGACAGACACAGTTCAAAGTCTCCGCCTGGGACAGTCTGCCTGTCCACATAGATTGAGCCCTGCTTGCTTTGGTCTTTGATTGTTCATCATTTGAACTTACAAACATTGCTGTGTGTTCCACGTGTATGTCTGCAAAGCATGGTTTATTGTCAGCTGAGTTTTGGGTAGTTAATACTAGTGTTTTTATCAAAGTAGGATTGCCAGTCAGCACATTCCATCATTGAAACAATTCCGTATTTTACTGTTTACTGGCCCAACAGCAGCACCTGGAGCCGGTTAGAAACGCAACCCTAAGATCGTTGAGTCAAAGCTGCAGTCTTAGCAGCATTGAGTTGAGTCTCATACATAGGAAAGGTTGAGAAACCTGAGCCACTCCTAAAAATACTTTTTCATTCATAGTCAGTTTGCAATCTTACAAAAACTTAAATATGAGAGCATACGACTATTGAAGGATCATAATACCAATTAAAAATTACAGGAAAGGAAAATACTGTTTTACTTTAGTAAGAAACTGCAGCAGAAATCAAGCTAGCTAACGAGAAATACTCAGGCCCAACAATGTCTGAGGGGGTTGTTTGCATGGGCTGGGCTCCTAAATCCAGTCCTCAATGCCAGGGAAAAGATGACCCAAGTTCCTTTGTGGATTTGCTTAACACGTTTACTGAGTGCCAGCCATGAGAACGGAGCTAGGCATCAGCTACAGTAAAAACTGTTTGTTATAGTTTGTGTCTTCAGAGCCATTGGAAAATACAAGTATGTAATCTGAGCAATGGTCCAGTCTGACCAAGGATATGAAAACACTCCATGCAAGGGTCGCTCACCCACATGTGGCAGTGAAGAAGGGTTTGGGGCACACCACACACCCCATCCTTAGTATGCAGACATCAGCTAGACAGAAATAAGGGACAAGGTGTTTCAGAGGCAGAAGTGGTGTGTGCAAAAGCAGGAGTGGATTCATTGTGGTTTGGATTTGACATTTCAGAGGATATCAAGAAATGGAGCAGGAACGTTAAGTGGGTTATTAAAAATCTTCAAGTGGTGCTAGAGAGCTGGCAGGTTATCCAAGGAGAGAGAACGTGAGAAGTTTCAGGAAGAAGACAGCATAGCTGTGCTCATAGGGTAGAGGCTCAGGCCAGACTCCTAATATTGGGAAGCCAAGGTGTGTGGCATTGGAGGTGTGCCTGCCAGGTAAACTGAACAAACTCTAGAGTCTTAGAAAGGCCAGGGCATCCTGTTCCCATCGAGTGGCTGGCTTGGATATTTGGGATGAGGTTAGAGAGCTAGAATGACTAGGGAAAGATGCATTTAGTATGCTGAGTTGAAAGTGCTTATAACATTTCTAGATAGAAATATTTAAAAGGCAGATGGCCATAAAGATCCAGGCTTTCAAATCGACTCTAGTCGGCAAGTACACAATTTAAATTTCTTTGGCCTGGCTGGACTCTGGGATGAAATTGTGCTAATTACAGTCTAGTTTTTAGGAAGTCTTGTCTAGTAGAGGAGAAAACTGGATGAACCAATAAATCGTGTGTGTTGGGGTTGGGGGATACCAGGAGACAACCCAGTTTGCAACTTGCAGGATGTGAAATGAGTTAGTAGAAACAGCTCAGGCTGAACAGTGACATGGATTTGATGTTGCTATGTTCTAGGTGACAGTTGACAAATGGGAGCCTCTGTTGAACAACCTGGGACATGTCTGCAGAAAACTTAAGTAAGTGAAATGAGCATTCTCAGTTGTGTTCCTTGTCACTGAAAGTGTGTTTGTTTCATGATATCCTCCAGTCCCCATACTTGGCTGCAATAAGCATCAACATCCCCGGTTTTCCTATTTCAGTTGGTATACTTTTATTTTAGAAACACTGAAGAGTATAACAGCTATGGCTTTTTTTTTCCCTCTCTTATATTAAAAACCTTTAATATTCAAAATTAATTTGGAAGCACTTAAACAATAAGGTCTAATTAAAACTATATCCATATTCTGGCATTGTTTCCCCAGAAGTTTCATGATACTGTAGGCAGGTGACAGTTACAAATGTGTTCTTGGCTGGAGATGTACTGCAATGGGAAGAATGCCTGCCTAACATTCAGAAAGCCCTGGGTTTACTTCCCAGCTCTGCGTAAAAGCAGGCATGGTGGCTCATGTCTCTGTGATCCCAGCATTCAGTAGGTGGAGGCAAGCAGATCAGGTTCAAGGTCACCATGGCTACATTGTGAGTTGGGGGCCACGTGAGACCCTGTTTCAAAAATGTGTGTGTGTGGGGGGGTGCTGTTTTGTCAAAAGTAAGGCGTGGAAACAAGATGATTCAGAAGTTAGCAAGTGTGTCAGGTGTGGCAGCACACATTTAGATGGCAATCCCCAGGACTGAGGTGCTGAGGCAGGGTGAGCGCTGCAAGTTTAAGGCCAGCCTGCACTGGAGAGTAAAACTCGGGCTCCACAAACAAACAAACAAATAAACAGAAGAACCTTTTTAGAGGCATTACATAAATATCCTTATGTAATACAAGATGGTTTTACAGCTTAAAAATAACTGAAATGCATCAACTGGGGAGGGTGGTAGGCAGGAGAGGGTTCTGCTGAAGAATTTCTTTGGTCTTGACTATCTGTTAAAGTTTTAACATTTCCCAGACTTTTAACTGAGTATGAAACCTTTTCACAGATTTCTACAGAACAAATAGTTCAGAAACTTTAGGAAATGATATTCCAGGTAATTTATAGATAAACGTTAAGGCAAAACTCTTTGGTGCTTTCGACTGCCTTTGGTATAGAAAGGTTATGTCACTGGAAAAAATGGTGTGTTATGAAGCTCAGTGTGGAAGCCCGGGACTTCCTGGTGGTGTCGCAGCTTAATGCTGGAGTTCCTCATCCAGCTAAGGGACATGGCAGGAAGTAAATACTTTTACCTTTTGAGACAACCTCACTAAATAGCCCTGGCTGCCGTGTAACTTGCTATGTAGCCCAGGCTGATTTCAAACTCAAGAGATCTGCCTGCTTCTTGCCTCTCAAGGCCTGGGATTAAAGGCCTGTACCATAACACCAGACTCCACAGGAAAATATATTTTCAGACGGTGAAATCCATAAAAGTAAGTATGGGGAGTTAAAAGTCTTGACCACATCTCTCAGGAAAGACTGTGGATTCACAAAGACAAGTAGAATGTTTTTAGTCAGCACTTTTATTCCATCCAATAATTGTCTTTCCCCCTTTCTCTTCTTCCCTGAACAGGAAGTATGCTGAGGCCTTGGATTACCACAGGCAGGCCCTGGTGCTCATCCCTCAGAACGCATCCACCTACTCTGCCATCGGCTACATCCACAGCCTGATGGGCAACTTCGAAAACGCTGTGGACTACTTCCACACGGTGTGTCTTCCGTTAGACTTTCTTCAGTCTGGTTAATAATGTGCTCTTCCATTTAAAAAGATCTTTTCTCAGGCCACATTTCACTGATTTACACATTTAAACCTCTTTAGTAACCCTGTGTTTATTCTTTTCTCTGCAAAGAAATTATGCATATTGTGTAGTATTCATCAAATTAGAGGTAAACATGAGGCTGTCCTGCATATGCATTGAGGTCTTTGTCCCTCGGTCCCATCTGGATTTGTGCAGCCAAGAAGAGAGAGGGGATTCCCTGTCTTCCTCCTGAGAACTTGGACTATTAACCCCTGTTCCTCCTGTATGTGAACAAAAGCAGTCCATGTGTTTATCACAGCCAAGAGGCTTTTCTTAGTTCATGTACCTTATTTCATGAGAGAAAGCCTGAGGCAAGTCTTTGAAGGTCCATAAAAGAAAAAACATAAAGACAGAAAGTTCTAAGTTGTGCTTTAACATATAAGTACAGTGACCACTAAAGGAAAAAAATGGCAGCTCAACTTGATCATCGTCATCTCCTGTCATGTTTTTGTACTCATCTATACCTGGATTTCAATTTTTTATCACAAAAAATATTGAATTTTTTTATTGGGTAGTTTATTTATTTACATTTCAAATGTTATCCCCTTCCCCAGTTTCTCCTCCAGAAGCCCCACATCCTGTCTCGTCCTTCCCTGATTTCAAGGTTTTTATTGGCACTCTAGTCTATGCATTAAAAATAAAATAGAAACGAATAAATGCTTTCAGTTTCCAGCACAGGCAGGTGGTGTTCCTTTCTTCCTTATCTCAGTGGCAGCACGCATGGCTGTTCTGAGTCAGGGTTTTACAAGCTGCAGATATCTGTTTTACACATCTTATAAAAACCTCCAGATTGCTGATTTGTCAATAAAAGGCTTAGACAGTGGCCACAATTGATAGATTATCTTTCCATGGCCTTCACGTGGTCTCATCCCCCTTCCCGATCACTAGGTACGCCTTTACAGGCAGGGCATTCAGATTTCAGCTATGCGTGCTCACAGCAGCATCAGGACAGGACCAGCTCGAAGATACCAGAAACATTAGCACTTGAGAACATCTGAGCCTTAGGGGCAACTAACTAATGCTCTTTGGAGAGACGGGTAATACATGAGGTAGTGCGATATTTGAAAGGTAAATTCATTGATGTAATGTGTTCATAACTGGTCTTTAAGGATCAATTAGCCATTCTCAGGCTACATGAAGTCCTACAGTTCTGTGGTCATAGGAACGTTGAGCTGTAAGCTTAACCTTAGAATGTTTTCTGGTCTTAAAGTCTTTGAGATGTTTAAATGTGACTATTAGTGTAAGTAACTGATCTTTAATCGTGTTGATGCACAAGGGTCACAGAACTCTAAAGACAGTTGTCTAATGTGCTGGGGACAGCCTTTAGGACAAGAGTGGCATAGTGTGATAGCCATCCTTGACCCTTGCCTGCTGAGCAGGCACCAGCTCATGCCTAGACTTGGAGCTGGCTACTCACTGCGGTCTCAGCTAACCTATCCAGGATTCCATAGGACGCTTTGTGAAAATACTTCTAACAAACGGGAAGAAATCACATTTTAATAACCATGCTTGATCTTTTTTGGCAGGCTCTTGGTCTTAGGCGAGATGACACATTTTCTGTTACAATGCTTGGTCACTGCATTGAAATGTACATTGGTGATTCTGAAGCTTACATCGGTAAGATTAAATTGTTCTCCTGACAGCATGTTATACTCTGTGCTGGTCTCTTGAAATCTCATGCAGCGTTCGGAATTCTAGAAACGCACTTAACTTGTTGGAATAGTGCAGTATGAGTTGTGGCTCGTGTCAGGTTGCATGCTGGCTGTACGTACAGCATCTGTGCTATATGGTAGTCCACAAGAGTCGGTCGTAGAAGAGGAGCTCATGGAGATGTTTCTCTAAGACAATGGATGGCTTTGTCCCCTTTATTTAACACAGAGCACAACATAATAATGTATATTTTAATAGATTTAATACATTTCATTTATTTAATAGTGATTTATAATACTTTGAAGAACTTTTACAGTGATAGAATCATTTTAAATACAATGCTGTAGTTGAGCAGTTCTTTAAGAACAGGCACTGTGAGGTCAGGAGAGCGCATTGAGGTCAAATGTTGAGAGCTGTACTTAGGGGGAAAATAAATAAAGAGACTTTAAAGACTGGGGCATAAACAAACATGGGGGGGGGATGATAAATTGAGCTTTAATAAAATGAAGACCCTGGGCTAAAGAGATGGGCCAGTGGTTAAGAACACTGACTTCTAGAGGTGGCTCACGGCCATCTGTAATGGGATCCAGCGCCCTCTTCTGTGTGTCTGAAGACAGCGACAGTGTACTCACATACATAAAATAAATAATAAATCTAAAAAAAAAAAAAATGCCACTGTAAGAAGAAAGGCCTGCCACTGAATGGAGGTATGAATCACAGCCTAGACAGCCTATCAGGAACTTCTTGTCTAGAATTTAAGAAAAAACCCTCTAAGAAAAGAATACACTAAAAGTGTGCAGATGCTGGGTGGGGTAGTGCATCCCTGTAATCTGTCTCTGGATTGCTGAAGCAGGAGGATCATAGGATCCAGGCCAGCTTGGGCTATACACACAATCTCGTGGATGGTGTGTGTTTGTGTGGGTCCTATCCATGAAAAGAGCAAACACTGCAAGAGTGGCACAGAGTTAGGGGACGCCTTGAAGGCATTCAGCAACATCTCACCTGGGAATGGAGCTGACACTGGCATAACAGGCCACCGTGCTTCTTCTAACAGCTAGTGCTTCCAACCACTGAGCCATCTCACCAGCCCCAACTAGTGATGATGTGGAACAGCTGATATTTCTGTGTTTTGATTATGTTAGAGTTAGAAATGAGTAAAACCTGGAAAACCATTCATGTGTTGTCAGAGTTACCAGGTAAATATTGCTGAGTCGCAGGCTTTCATCAACAGGAAGAAAGGTTGAGCTCTGTGGGTCACTTGCGTGCTCTTCCCCTGGGCTTTCTGGTCACTTCATGTGGCTGTGGTCAGATGACTGACTGACTCTATGATGGGCTCACAGTGGGTAGAGGACCTCAGCTGGGATGGAGTCAGATTTCCGTCCAGGCTGCTTGGTAGTGTAAGTGGGCTCAGAGAGCTAAAGGGCGAGAAAGAACTGCTGCTGCCAAAGTGCCTCGCCCTGAGAGCCATCAGCTTGAAATGTGTCATAGTTTCAGTTATGTCAGAAATTATTGACCCTAATCTATCTAATTAGATTAGCCCGAATATATAATGTTTTATATATTTTGATATAACTTGAAAATAGACTTCATTTCTATGAGCAGTGGTTTAGGACAGTACCCAACATGGTTTAAGATGTACTCACACCCAGACATTAGGAACAGTCAGTTCTGGAGCCATGTTGGAACCATGACTGCATGCACTTTGAAAACTTTTCTAAGAGTCTCCTTTGAAAATGGTGAAAAATAAAGAAAAAGGAAAGAAGAAAAGTGGCTTCCCCTGTACCCGGTATTTATGTTGTTTAAAGCACAGTTGGACTTAAGTGGCAGGGCAGAACAAGTAATGATGGAATTTCATGTTTTTTTAATGATGGTGTTTCTTTTTAGGAGCAGACATTAAAGACAAATTAAAGTGCTATGACTTCGATGTGCATACAATGAAAACACTAAAAAACATCATTTCACCACCATGGGATTTCAGGGACTTTGAAGTAGAAAAGCAGAACACAGAGGAAGCGGGGCTTGCACCTCTGGAAAACGCCACTAAAACTCCAGAGTCCAGACCTTCCTTGGAAGAGACTTTTGAAATTGAAATGAATGAAAGTGACATGATGCTAGAGACGTCTATGTCAGACCACAGCACATAACCACAGCACTTAACCTCACAGAGGTCCAGGGTCCACCCTCATGTGCCAGCGTAGGTCAGTGCTCCCTTGAAGCCTTGCTACGTCATACGGATTTCCCAGTTCCTGATGTGACTCCAGACTACATCTCTACAGTTAGGACCAGCAGCCTGCATTAAGAGGTGGGACAGCAGACCTTGGCAACAGATGTTTTCTGATTTTCTGAACCTACAAAGTAATTAGTTACATGTAGCAGAATAAAGAAGGTCAACTGTTTGTTGTCTTTTTCATTGTCTTTTCCAATAAATTTATATTTGGGAATAACTTTAGAAGCTTCCAAGCTGGTAGAATGTATCTGTTACCTTCTGTTGCTATAATAACATTCTATGACCAGGGCGGCTACTGAAGGAAGAGTGCAATTGACTGCGCTGGAGAAGCAGTGCAGCAGGCAGGCATAGCAGCTGCAGGGGGAGCAAGGACAGCCCCTCTCAAAGCCCATCCAGTGACACATTCCTCCAACAGTGACAGCATCTGGGGACCAAGTATTAACATGCCCAAGCCTATGGGGAATACTCTCTGCTAGACAATAATGTCCTCACCTACTGTGTCTGAAGTAAGATCTGTTTCACTACTGCTGCTACCCCAGGCTAGCTAGCCCACAAGCTTCGCGATGGCCTGTTTCTAGTTCCTGTCTTCCATATGAACACTGGAGGAGCAGATGGTTTTGTTCCAGAGTTCCCCAAAGTGAGTTTTCACATTTGAGCTGTGCCATTTTTTTAGTTCCACAACTTCTGTTTCATTCCTTTTACAAGAATTAAACAAGAAACACCCATAGGCACTCAAAAGCAATTCCTGTTGATTCCTGTTGATATATATCATTCCTCGTGACTCCAGTAGGAGTTCTTTGTGATTTCCATTAGCTCTTTGAACATACTAGTGTGTCTTTCATTCGTGAATCCAGAGAGTTCTTGGGTGGGTGCAGCGCGTGACCTGCCGGGAGCTCAGAGCAGGTTAACTACCACCACTACATACTTGATGTGGCTGATTGGCATCTTGGACTAATAATGTCATGTCTGGCCTTCCTCAGTTTTGTCCAGTTTTTTCCTTACTATGTTAGCCATATTTTTTCCAGCTTTTTTTCTATGCTTTGTAATATTGTGTTGAGAAAAGCATACATTGACTACCTATTTATTTTAATAAATTTAATTTTTATTGAAAATATTTTTTTTCATGTATTTTGAGCATGGTTTCCCTAAAGCATCCTCAGCTTGCTTGTTTATACAACCCAGGAACACCTGTCCAGGGATGGCACTGCCCACAGATACAGCCCAGGACCACCTGTCCAGGGATGGCACTGCCCACAGATACAGCCCAGGACCACCTGTCCAGGGATGGCACTGCCCACAGATGGCTGAACCCTTCCACATCGTCATGAATCGTAAACCTGCCCTGTGGGTCAATCTGATGGAAACTATTCCAGGTGACTAGTTTGTTGCAAGTTCACAAAAACCAACTCAGATGACCTCTTGACACATAAATCACCATTAAATGGTAACCTTTTCTTGTTTACCATCAAGATGCAATACTACAATATAAAGTATAACCTTCAAAGTCCCTGGTCTTTAAAAACTTGTTAAAGTTCAGTGACACTAAAAATATGCGGTCTTGTAACTATAGGCTCAGAAACAAGTAGTTACTCCAAGAGGGAAGAAAGAACCAAGCACAATTACAATTGAATGGAAACAAGCAAAACCCAGCAATGTAAATAGTTTGTAATCTAATGTCTGGAACTTACTTGTGATCTCCTGGGCTCCAGGGGACTTGGGCAGCTCCACGTCTCGGCCTGGCTCTGCCATCCACAACACACAGCTCCTCTGGTAGGCTTAGTTGGCTCTGCTCCTCACTGACACTGTCCTGTAGTCCTAGCATCTCCAGTATGCTGGAGTCTCCACTGCACCTTCACAGTGGCCTCTCCTGGCTCCTTACAGTTTCAGTCCCAGCTAATTTCTGTGACCTCTGAAATCTTGCAGCTTTCATACCTACCCCACCAGTACCACTCTGTGGGGTACACATTACCAAGTCAGCTTTCCTGCTTGAGATGCAGTGTGACTGCATCTGGACCACAGTTTCTGTGTGCTGACCCTTAGGAAGTATATCCAGAGAATTGCACCTTGATGATGCTGGTCTTATCAATCACAACTGATTCTTCATCCCCAGATAGCCATCATTATTTGTCTCAATAAAGATAGATTCTTAATCCAAATATCACAAGAACATGCCTGATAGTCTCGGTGTCCCTATGATACTTCAGAAGGCCTCTCTATTCTTTCAATGGTGTCTTTCATGTTTTCACAACTCATGCTCTGAGCACTCAATGGCTTTTCCAGCCCCAGCCCCAAAGCTCTAAAGACTTCCACAGTCCTCAGAGACACACACAAGAAAACATGGTCAGGCTGTTGGCAATAGCCCACTACCTACTATCTGTTTCTATCCTAGTTTTTGTTGCTGTGATAAAATACTGAACCAAAGCAACTTGTGGAAGAAATCTAGTTCCTCTTAGAGCTCTCAGGTCACAGATCACCATTGAGGGAAGTCAAGGTAGAAATTCAAGTAGGAGTCTGGAGGCAAGAACTAGCAGGGCCATAAAAGATGCTGCTTATTGGCTTATTATAACCAACGCCCACCTGTTCTGGGACCCTCTCATGTCCATTAGTCAAGAAACTGTCCCACAGGCCAATCTGATGAAAACGATGTCTCAACTGATCTTTCTTCTTCACAACTAACTATTTTGTGGCAAGCTGAGGTAAACTAACCAGCACAGTTTACCTGACAGTTGAGAAGCTGTTAGGGGACTAAAGCCAGCCCAAGATAATTTTGGCTCTGAGCTTGTAATGTTCCAACTTTCTTCCATTGTACCGTTACTATCCATTGGCCTTGTACAATCTTAACCACTGGGTCTGGCTTGTTTTTTCCTGACAACTCATTTTCCACATTCTATCAGCCTCTCAAACATTCGGTGTGTTCCTAATAAGGTTAACAGGCCATCATAGCGTTTGGTGAGCGTAACTGGTTATTGCAAACTGACCTGGTTCAAATGGTGGGCTCAGAGACATAGGTTTCCTTGCAACATGAAATACTGGCAACTCCTCCTGCCCAGGTTTTTATAGAACTTTGATGTCCGAGTCCTTGTTAACGGTTTTGAGTCTTTGGCCTATTAAAAATGTCACATTTCAGGAGTGCTGCAATCGATACGGGACGTCATTGTGAAGCCTGGATACGCTTAATGTAAATCTTAATTTCTGAAATTTTCTAATTCTCCTTTACGCTTAACGTAAGGAGAAAGGGACTATAAATTAAAAACTACAGCCAACTCGAATAAGAAAAACTCGAGTACTGAGAGCTGGAGAGTTGGCTCTGTGGTTAAGAGCACTGACTGCTCTTCCGGAAGTCCTGAGTTCAATTCCCAGCAACCACATAGAGGCTCACAACCATCTGTAATGGGATCTGACTCCCTCTTCTGGTGTGTCTGAAGACAGTGACAGTGTACTCACATACATAAAAATAAATAAATTTTTTTAAAGGAAAACTGTACTGTTTGTATGTCTGTTATTTTTTATTTATTTATTTATTTATTTATTTATTTATTTATTTATTTGCGAGACGGTGATGGCGAACGCCTTGAATCTCAGCACTCAGGACGGCAGAGGATCTCTGAGTTCCAGGACGACCGGGGCTACACAGAGAAGCCCTGTGTCAACAGGAGGAAACATGTAGGAGGGAGGGGGCGAGGGGCCGCGGTGGAGGGAAGGAGTGGGGCGAAGACAGAGATGTGTTTACTTTCGGTGCTGTCCCAGTGACTCTGGCTGGACCAGACACTGCTCTCTGCTCCTGGGGCCTCCCAGTCCCAGGCTGTCGCGGACGCCGTCCACGTCGCAGGTCAGCAGCTCACGGGATGTCCGGGCGAGCATTTGTTCTCCGTGTGACAGCACCGATCTGCTCCGCTGTCATCGCTGTCCTAGGATGTTCGCGAACTTTTGAAACTGGCGGGCAGCGCCCCTACGGGCGCGGGGCAGCACTGGCACCGCCCCTTCCCCCCGTCAGGGCCGGGGAGGGGACACTGGACACCGAATGCCAAGGGAGGGGCTGTCTAGTCCTCGCGAGGCTTCGTTCTCGCGGAGGTGGCGGCGGGCAGCCGGTGGGGATGCGCTCGGAAGAGGGGGCCGGAGGCCCCGGCGCAGCCCTTTCTGCGCGGGGCCCGAGCTGGAGGGAGAAAGTGTCGGGCTCGGAGACTCATTTCCGCCGCGAGTCGCCGCGGAATGAATCGGCGGCGCCGCCGGCCCCGTCCTTAAGTGAGAGCGGGGCCGGCAAGCCTCGCGAGGAGAAGAGGACGGCCCTGAGCAAGGTGAGGGCGGGGCCATCAAAATCTCGCGAGAGGACAGGTTCACGGCCCCCCGAGTGGGCGGGGCTTGAAGGGGCGGGGCGGGCTGCTTATCTCAGGGGCGGGGCGGCGTCTCCGAAGTGGTGCGAGCCGCTACCTGCGGGGTGGGCAAGGATTAGGGAGCTGCGGTCCACGGTGGTTTCCCGGGCTTCGGAGCCGCGGTCCCCCGGGATCTGGGGAGCCCCGGGATGGGGAACCGCGGTCCTCGGGATCCGGGTCTCGGAGCTGAGGAGCCGCGGTCCCCCGGGCTCTGGGGAGCCCCGGGCCCGGGGGACGGGACGGGCGGCAGCACTTGAGTGACGAGCGATGGTCACCGCAGGTCGTCCTTCGGCGTCTGCCCCCGGGCCTCACCAAAGAGCAGCTGGAAGAGCAACTGCGCCCCCTGCCCGCGCACGATTACTTCGAGGTGGTGGCTGCGGACCTCAGGTGAGGGCTGCGGCGGGACACCCACGGTTAAGGACCGAGGGACCCCGCGGCGCTCACTCTTACAGTCCCCTCCCAGCTGTCAGTGCACGCCACGCCCACGTTAGGATCGGGCAAGTCACCGAGTCAGTCTACAGGGACTCTGTTCTTTGCGCTGCCCTGCCTCCCTCGGCCTAGCTTTTGAAAAACCGCATGATGAGGAAAACCAGACTGCATCCCTTACACACGTAGAGTCTGGAGTGGATTTCATTAGTGAGAGACCGGTTACTGAGCCCTGAGAAGCGGGATCGCATTGCATGCAGCCCGGCTCACCACCCAGTCAGCACCACCACCCAGTCAGACAGGTTCACCCTGTGGTGATGGGAGCCACACAGGGCTGACCTAACTAACCAGCAGATGTCCGTGTCACAGGAATTTGTGGTTTTTCACGATAATGATTTTTATATCTTTTTATGGTTTTCCTTTTCGTTTAGATCATATATGCTTTCCTTTGGGATACCAGTTTTGTTTTTTTTAAAAAGTCTATTCAAATAAAAATATAATCAAACGGGTATACTTTGAAAACCGCAGGTAGTTTTCAGATGGCTGAAGTTTAGAAAAAACAGTTTAAAAGAACAGGGAGTTACTCCGTGTGCATTTCCGGTCCCAGTCTGTAACTTGGCACTCTCCTTAGGAACAGATTTCTCTAAACTGAATTGTGGCTGAAACTGGGGGTTTGGTTTCCTTGGTACCAAAGCACTGGTCTACTCATCCCAAAAAAATTAATGGTTCAGTATCCTTGTCTGTGAAGGAGCCAAGACTCGTCTTGTTGTTGTTCAGATGTACCAGAAATGACTCTAAAAATGCCCATGGTGTTTGGTGACTTCTGGAGTCTAGTTTTTTAACCTTAGCTGTGTACAGTAGAGGTTCTCCTGAGTAATTAAGGCTTCAGTTATGCTTGGTTAATCTTCAGGGTTTTGTTTTTTGTTTTTGTTCTTGGTTTTGGGTTTTTTTTTTTTTTTTCTTTTTGGTTTTTCGAGACAGGGTTTCTCTGTGTAGCCTTGGCTGTCCTGGAACTCACTCTGTAGACCAGGCTGGCCTCGAACTCAGAAATCCACCTGCCTCTGCCTCCCAAGTGCTGGGATTACAGGCGTGCGCCACCACTGCCCGGCCGGTTTTGGGGTTTTTGTGCTAAGGAATACCCACATTGTTAAAATTAACTGAGAGGTGGTTCTTTGGTATAAAAAAGTATTTGCTTATTCATAAAAGATAAGGCAAAATTAAGGGTCGTACAGTTGTCCTAACCATTGCTCTCTCGGGTTTCAGCCTCTACCCTCACCTCTACTCCAGAGCGTACATTAATTTTAGGAACCCTGATGATATCCTGCTGTTCCGAGACCGTTTCGATGGATATATCTTCATTGGCAATAAAGGTTAGTGAGTTTCAGTTAACTTCTCAAACACAGCTAAAATAAGGTTGTAACCTTTTACTGCTACTTTATCATGTGCTGGTGAAGCTTACAAAGCAAAGAACACCAGACGTTCAGTGTGATAAGAACAGGAGCCCGCCATCGATGGAGAGTGAGTGTGCAGGCATTCCTTTTCTGAATTAATGAACTCTGCGTTCCAAAACTAGGTTACCTCATGACATTTGATGAAAGTTTCCTGGGCTGTGATGTGGAGGGCACATGGGTGTGGCCATCAGCTGTGAAGCAGGTGGCACAGGCTCCCTCCCATTCAGGGACTCTGCCCCTGAACTTCCTGGATCTGTTTCTCATAGTCCTCCTTCCCCTGTTCTGTCCGTCAGTCCTGTGTTGTATTTTCTGCCTTTAAAGTCTGTAAACACCTGAGCCACCTGTCCGGCCTCTTTGTTATTTCTGACCCAGGTTATTTAATTGACATATTGATGGTTTTCTTTTGCTTTGTTTTCTCTCACCATGTACCCCAGGCTGACCCCAAACCTGCAGCAATCCTTCTGTCTCTTTCTCGTAAATCCTGGGATCACAGGTACATGGTACCACTCCCAGATTCTTTTCTTTGTTCATTTGGTTGGGTTACTGCTCACTTGCAGAAGTTCTCTGTGTCCTCTGGGTGGCGCTCTCTTACCAGCTGGACGGCCCTCCCAGTCCATAGATAGCCTTTTCACTCTCTAGATTGACTTTTGATGCTACTTGATTTTGACATAGTTCTGTTCATCTGTTCTTGCTTTTAGTTGCCTCTGCATGTGTTGTCATATCTAAGAATTTATTAACATAGAACTTTCAGTTACTGGCTGTGGGTTTTGAGTTAGGTTTTTTTTTTTTTAAAATGTTTTTTAAGATTTATTTAGTTTATGTATATGAGTACACTGTTGCTGTCTTCAGACACACCAGAAGAGGGCATCTGATCCCATTACAAAGATGGTTGTGAGCCACCACATGGTTGCTGGGAATTGAACTCAGGACCTCTGGAAGAGCAGCCAGTGCTCTTAACCGCTGAGCCATCTCTCCAGCCCTTGAGTTGTTTTTTTAAGTATGTGGCTATTGGGTAAATGTCTAATTTCATTCTCTTGTATGTGACTGGCCAGGTTTCTCAGCACCATTGGTTGAAGTATCCGATGGTCCCTGTTAAATGATCTTAACATCCTTGTCAAAATGATGTGATCATATATCCAAGTGTTTTCTGTTGGTTCTCAATTGCATTCCTTGGTGTGTGTGTCTGTTTTGTGCCAGCACCATGCTATCTTGATTACTGTAGCTCTGTGGTAAGTTGAGTCAGGACTTTGTCAGCGGCTGTGTGCTGTGTGAACACCATCCCTGCCAGTCCAGTGTCTTCCACCTCCCCATTCTTTCTTTCTTCTTAAGTTTTTTAATTATACTTATTTATTTTATGTACTGACAATTTTGGAATTTTGGTATCTTTTTTAAAAACCGAGAAATATTACAAGATGATATTGCTTACTGGGCTCAGTCTTGAGGTAAAGTGCTCCATGTGCTGGCTAAAGCCAATTAACAGATCCTTCAGAGAACGCCTCCGTATATGTTCACCTTCCTCCCATATGACATCAAAGTCAATTCCTGCTGCTTCCAGTTTTCATGTTTTTGTTTGAAACAAACCTAGCATAGAACATAATATATGTCCTTAAAGCTCCCAAACCCTTTAGCCCCGTGTCTCTTTTAAGCAGAGTACGTTTTTTGAAAAAAAAAATATATATATATATTTGAATTAACATCTTTAAATTAATTTTTAATTTTAATTTTATTTTATGTGTATGTATGTGTACTATGTGTCCAGGTGTCCTCAGAAGTCATAAGAGGGCATTGGATACCCTGAAACTGGAGTTATAGGTGTTTGTGAGCCACCTAATGTGTGCAAGAACAGCAAATGCCCTCAACCACTGAGCTGTCTAATATAAAAACATTTTCACATCAAAATAGTTGATTATAACTAAAAATCATGACTGAAGATACTCCATTCAACAATTATTTGCAAGTAATATTGGATAGTTGGGTTTACTGACCTGTACATTTCTCTCTTGTCAAGTGAGCTGTTTTATGTTGTGAGTCCCCTGATGATGGACCATTCCATGTAGTGAGTGATGCTGTGAGTCCCCTGATGATGGACCATTCCATGTAGTGAGTGTTACTGTGAGTCCCCTGATGATGGGCCATTCCATGTAGTGAGTGATGCTGTGAGTCCCCTGATGATGGATGGGCCATTCCATGTATTGAGTGTTACTGTGAGTCCCTTGATGATGGACCATTCCATGTAGTGAGTGATGCTGTGAGTCCCCTGATGATGGACCATTCCATGTAGTGAGTGATGCTGTGAGTCCCCTGATGATGGGCCATTCCATGTATTGAGTGTTACTGTGAGTCCCCTGATGATGGACCATTCCATGTAGTGAGTGATGCTGTGAGTCCCCTGATGATGGGCCATTCCATGTAGTGAGTGTTACTGTGTGTCCCCTGATGATGGACCATTCCATGTAGTGAGTGATGCTGTGAGTCCCCTGATGATGGGCCATTCCATGTAGTGAGTGTTACTGTGTGTCCCCTGATGATGGGCCATTCCATGTAGTGAGTGATGCTGTGAGTCCCCTGATGATGGGCCGTTCCATGTAGTGAGTGTTACTGTGTGTCCCCTGATGATGGACCATTCCATGTAGTGAGTGATGCTGTGAGTCCCCTGATGATGGGCCGTTCCATGTAGTGAGTGTTACTGTGTGTCCCCTGATGATGGACCATTCCATGTAGTGAGTGATACTGTGAGTCCCCTGATGATGGGCCATTCCATGTAGTGAGTGTTACTGTGTGTCCCCTGATGATGGACCATTCCATGTAGTGAGTGATGCTGTGAGTCCCCTGATGATGGGCCGTTCCATGTAGTGAGTGTTACTGTGTGTCCCCTGATGATGGACCATTCCATGTAGTGAGTGATGCTGTGAGTCCCCTGATGATGGGCCGTTCCATGTAGTGAGTGTTACTGTGTGTCCCCTGATGATGGACCATTCCATGTAGTGAGTGATGTTGTGAGTGACCTGATGATGGACCATTCCATGTAGTGAGTGTTACTGTGTGTCCCCTGATGATGGGCCATTCCATGTAGTGAGTGATGTTGTGTGTCCCCTGATGATGGACCATTCCATGTAGTGAGTGATGCTGTGAGTGACTTGATGATGGACCATTCCATGCAGTGAGTGATGTTGTGAGTGACCTGATGATGGACCATTCCATGTAGTGAGTGTTACTGTGAGTCCCCTGATGATGGGCCATTCCATGTAGTGAGTGATGTTGTGAGTGACCTGATGATGGGCCATTCCATGTAGTGAGTGATGCCTCTTTCCACCACTCTCCTGGAAGCACTTTTTGATCTGAAGCTTACCTTGTCATTACTGTGCTTTAAGTCTATGTACACAGATAACGGCATTAGATACTTGTTTCCTAAAGTGAATAGAGTAGAGTTTCCTAGTGACACTTGGAATATCTCTTCATCCAGGCCTGGAGTATCCTGCAGTGGTGGAGTTTGCTCCATTCCAGAAGATTGCCAAAAAGAAGCTGAAGAAAAAAGATACCAAGACCGGAAGCATTGAAGATGGTGAGCCCTTTTCAAAAGCCGAATTGTAAACCAACAGATTAAATGTGCTGACCAAACATTACCTATAGTTGGAGAGAGGGATATACTGATTCATTCATTCATTCATTGTTTTAAACTTACAGATCCTGAATATAAACAGTTCCTGGAATCATACAGCTTGGAGGAAGAGAAGACCAGCACTAGTCCAGAGACACTGCTGGGAGAGATAGAAGCAAAGACAAGAGAGCTCCTCGGTCTGTTTTGTTCCTTTGTTTATTGAGATACTTACTGATGGAGTGTATACTTAATTCTCCATTATCAAGATGAGGGTAAAATTTCTTTCTGTTACAGGTTTGAGGGAAACAGAATTTTCTACTTTTGACAAAAGAGTGGATCATGGGGAAATATTTCTGAGCCTTTCTTGATGAAGACTGCTTCTGGGTTAAGATGGGCAGGCAGGTTAATTGTGGCTCTCTCATATACATAGAAAAGACAGAGGGGGAGACTTTGGGGGCAAAAATTGAAATTTGATTTCAAAACATGTTAAATTATAAAGTTAGAAAAGGCAAAGTAGGTGTTTTAGAACTCAAATGTCCCTTGTTATCAGGTTGTCACTACAGGCCGCTCTGAGACATCCTGTTTGTGGGTTAGAATCTAGTTTTGTTCCCATAGGGGCCCTCTGTCCTTGGGGCCTCAGTCTGCAGGATCTTGCTCAGTGCTTCCTTCATTCCACATGCGGACTGTGGAGGCTGCATCTGTAGTTACTGCTTCTGCTTTTAAATCAGAATCTTCACCAGGAAATTCATAGCAGTTGCCAGTTTTTCCTTAGCTTTTAATCTTCCATGGAGTCTTATGAGCAAGTCTAACAAATAAGGTTTGAATAAAATCATTATAAGCTCACATTGGCAGGCGTTCCGACTAGACCAGCCTAGGATTAGCTCTGAGACTTGGCACTTACAGCCTCAGCAAACATCATCACCTTGTTGAGCCTTGTAATCTTCTGTGATAGGTAATTAGGAAGGGAGGAGGGATGAGTTAGTGTTACTAAGCTTTATCTTGGGATCCTTTGTTTTGCTAGTCTGATAGCAAAGTGTCTCTTTAAAATAAAGTCATTTCTGCCAGACTCATTACATCAATAACAGCGCCTGCCATAACGCGTGGGCATCTCTGAGCAGGTCTGCTCTCTAAGGCTGAGACCATTTGATCTCTAGCCAGGGTGTCAGAAGTCCTTAGTATCATGCCAACTCTCAGCTATACCCAGGGATTCTTCCCAGCCCGTTCACTATGACATCTTTAAAGGTCTGAGGGCAGGTCCATCCCTGCCTTCTCACCATGTGCTCACAGTTGAAGGCGGTGGAGCTCCTCGAATTGGAGCTCTAGTGACACCTGTGGGGGCCCCTGATCCCAATCAGACATGAGAAGTGAGGCACAGGAAAGGTGCTGTTCAAGGTAAGGTGTGGAATACTTTAGGTCAGAGAGATGGGTGCTGGACTTTTGTTTGGTTGGTTTAGTTTTGGGTCAGCAGTGCCATCTACAGTCATTTTCCAAACTTTAGATTAAATAGCTCTTGCCTGAAATGATTAAAACCAGAAATGTTCTGTTTGGGGCTTTGGAATATTGTGTGTGTGTGTGTGTGTGTGTGTGTGTGTGTGTGTGTGTGTGTGCGCGTGTGCGTGCGCGCGCGCGCGCGCACATGTATGCACACACGTGAATATACATACATATATATACATGTGTATATAATAAAATAAAATATTGAGGAGATGGCACACAAGTCTAAAGATAACAATTGTGTTTTCTGTGTATTTTAAACACAGTTAGAAGGCAGGTGTATACCACATTTGCACTGTGTCTTTGTTTTGACTGACCTATCATAAAATTACATACAGAATTTTCCACTTGTGTTATTACATCAGTGCTCAAAACTTTACTCAGGGGCATTTCAGATTTTGGGCTTTTGAATTAGTTGGCATGCATTAAAGACTCTGTTGTATTGGGGCTGAAGAGAGGGCACAGCACGTAGAGCGCTTGCTGCTTCTGCAGGGGACCTGAGCAGTTCCCAGCTCCCGCATGGCAGCTCAGTGCCGTTACTAGCTTCAGTTCCAGGGAATCTGACAGCCTGTTCTGACTGCCACAAGCACCAGGCATAAACATGGTACATATCATACATGCAGACAAAACATTCACATAGATAAAATAAATATAAAAAAAAAAAGTAGAAAAGCAAAAAAAATCTGAAAATATGCATAGCATCAAAGTAAATATGTAAATGTTACTTCTGATTCTTCAGAAGTATAAAAATAAATTAGTAACATTTGAGAAGCTTTAGATATCACACATATACATTTTTGCCAACTATGTAAGCAGTATTTTATGACCTTTTTTAAGAAAAAGTATCATGTGTCTTTTTCTTCACTGTTAAGTTGCCTGTGGTTCTGTAAATAACCACATACCCATGTTCCTTCCTATAAACAGCCAATTAAACTTTTGGGGATCACAAAAAAAACCCACAAAGGTAAACATGGGAGGAGGAGGAGGATTAGTTGGGAAGAGAGGGGTCAGCAGGAGAGGGAGGGCTCCTGGGTAGGTCACGGAGTGTAAATGTGATCAAAATGCATTATATATGTGTATGAAAATCCCATTATTATGCATGACTGATACACAACCTGGTCTACTGAGGAGGTGGGCAGCGGGAGGCTCTAACTTCCTGATGGACAATGGGTCACCAATAAACACTTAAAAGAGTAGCAAGTCAGTGTATCCAGAATTGTCAGTACCTACAAATTACTTGAATTTATAACAACAGAATAAGAACAGTGCATACTTGAGTACATATATTTTAGAGATAATATTCTTCCCCTAATTATTTTAATGTTAAACTAGAAACAAGTACTTAAGATAAATCTCAATTTACAAGTTATGTGTAATGCATAATTTTTGTTCTTTAGCCAGAAGAACCACACCTCTTTTGGAATATATTAAAAATAGAAAATTAGAAAAGCAGGTAGGTGACATTTTACTTGGTGGGCATCTGTTCTGTGTCTGCTGTTTCTACATAGGAAACTTTACACATGTGTTTGGCTGTACCTTCAGAGACTCCGGGAGGAGAAGCGTGAGGAGCGGAGGAGGAGGGACCTGGAAAAGAAGCGTGTGCGGGAAGAAGAGAAGAGGAAGAGGAGAGAAGAGGACAGGTGTAAGCGGAAGGAGGCGGATAAGCAGAAGAGAGCAGAGAAGGACGTGAGGATCAAGGTAGCTGCAGAAACAGTAGACCTGTCACAGTCAGTACGCCACTGAAGTACCGTAACTCTTTAAAATCATCAGCCGTTCTCAGTTAATCTTTATCACAGTTCCTTACACCCATTCTATAATAGCTTCAAACACCCCTGTGAGCTCAGGTGTCCTTACACAGCCTGGTATACTGAGGGAGAAGCATGAGGCTCTGACCTCCTGATGTAGAATGGTAAATATCACCGGGAGAGCCCATCCAGGTCTTAAATTCTCATGATGGAAGCAAGCCACACCTGAGAACTTCCTGCCGGCCTCTCTGTGTCCTCCTCAATACCTAAGGACTAGAAGGAGGCAGCCATTCAGGCTCGGCACCAGGCAGCACCCCTGGGTCTCACCTCATGTCCAGTTTTCCCCATGGCTGATGCGTTTATTTATATGGATTGAAGAGATATTTTTTTCAAAATTGGAATTGGAATCAGCCCTGCTTAGGACTTTAAAACTGAGATTTCACCTTACTCCAGAGGATTTAAGATGCCTTATTGGGGTTCTGAAGAAATACACAATATAAAGAAAGTATTAACCATCATTAAGCGTTACTTTTAATATGTAAGGACCATATCTGTGGTTAGCAGAGTCTGTGTGTATATGCACCATGTGTGTTTGGTACCAGGAGAGTCCAGAAGAGGACGTTGAGTCCCCTGCACCTGGAGTCAGTTATGGTTATGAGCTGTCACGTGGGTGATAGGAACCTAATTCAGGTGCTCCTGGAGAGCAGCAGGTGCTCTTACCACTGAGCCGCAAGAATAAATCATACAGTAGTAGTAAATCATATTAATGTTACCATTTCTCAGCTTCTTAAGAAACTGGAAACGGGAGAAGAAGCAACCACAGAGAAACCCAAAGAAAGAGGTGAAGCTGTTGGTGCTGGAGATGAGAAGCAGGAAGCCCGGCTGGTAGAGAGCCAGCCAGAGACACCTGCGGAGAGGTGAGCACACTACTGTTGCAGTGACTGTCTCCTGGCCCTGGTCTGTAGGCACAGCGGCAGTGCAAGTGCTGCACACTTACCTTGCCCTCAGAGGCATGTGTTTTCTGCTGAGCACACCAGAAGCGTAGTGAGCACTAACCCAGCAGCCTCAGGATCAGCTCAACAGGGAATTCTGCTCCTCCTTAACCATCATCACCTCCTGAGCCTCTTCCTTTCCTTGTAAGACCTCCTTTCTGGGCTTAGATCTCCAGGCTCTGCCATCCAGGCCTCCTTCCTGTGTGAATTATGCCTGCTCAGTGCTTTCCTTGGTGTTAGAGATTTCACACAGTTCTATCCCAGCTCCCCTGCAGTCTGTGTGTGGTCACATTTCAGTTACCTACAATGACAATTTCAGAGCCCCATCTTTTAGGGCTGGTCCCTTCGGGAGGTTTTTTGTTTGTTTATTTGGTTTTGTTTTGTTTTTGTTTTTTTTTTTTTTTTGTGGTGGAGCAATAGGCCTTCTCCTTCATTCTGTCTTTTGTTGGCCCTGCCTCTGTAGCTGTACATGCTCATAACTTGGTTTCATGGAAGGAACTCAGCCATGAAGCCAGCAGGCAGAGCCCCTGGTCCTTCGTATCACAGGTAGACCTGTGTGTCTACCACACACACACCCAGGCTTGCCCAACCCAAGGCTTCTTCTACTTGTTGGATTATCAACTCCGCAGTCTTTAGCACCTGGAGCTGTGTTTTAGCATTGCAGTGTTGTGGTTTATGAACAGCAGTGCCGTAAGGTCCTCTCAAGTTCCTGTGCCTCCCACGTGGCTAGCACTCGGAGGGAATGTGGTAGCCTGTGCCAATGGTTCAAGGAGGCAGAGACCTCAAGAACCAGATAAACAAGCACCTTGTCCACTACTCACTTAACCTTTCCATTGCATCTATCAGTCCATCTGGCACTATTGGACTTCGGTTCATCTGGGCACCTGGGAATGTCACTCATTTAGCTAAGCTGTTACACGGTGTCATAGGATTTACTGCTGTGAGCAGACACCATGACCAAGGCAACTCTTATAAAGGACAACATTTAATTGAGGCTGGCTGACAGGTTCAGAGAGTCAGTCCAGTATCACCATGGTAGGAAGTGTGGCAGTGTCCAGGCAGTATGGTGCTGGAGATAGAGCAAGAGTTCTACATCTTGATCCAAAGGCAGTTAGCAGAAAACTCAGCATCCTCAGGCACCTAGGAGGAGGGTCGCAAAGCCCACTTCCCAAAGTGACACATCTCCTCCATCAAGGCCACACCTGGGGACTGCACGTCCTTTGGAGAACTGAGTGGTAGGACAGTGTGTCCACACACCTTAGTGTCATCTCATCGTGTACTTGCCATTCAGGTACAGCGGGGACTGAATTGTTTATTCATCTTCTCGGTGTCTTCTGATGGATGCTGGAGCCCATGGCTGCTCAGTTCTGTAGCAATGGGCTCAGTTCTCACACACCCCATTCAGGGTAGAAGGGAGACAGATAATCAAAAAGCCTCCTACCTGCAGTTAGTCACCATTTGTATTGACTCACAGGTTACAGGATGGCAGTGATAAAGAGCAAAGGGACAAAAGATTTCGAGAGAAGGAACCTGAAACTTCAAGATGTCATCCAGACAGTTGCAGAAAGCACAGCATTCACTCAGAGTTTGCCAGGTTTTCCAGAAGAAACGAAGACGAGTCAAAGTGGGGGAAAGGCTTCTCCCAGGACAGAGGGAAGAAAGGCCAGGATGGCAGTGTCCCCGTGGACATGACGGAGAGAGGCAGCAAGGAGCACAAGGAATACGACAGCCTGGGGCCAAGAAAGGATCGCCCGGGAAACAAGGCCCTGTGACCACAGCCGGCTTCCCTGACATACTCGAGACCCAGCGTGCTCGGCAGCTTCACAGCCTTGCTCCCCGAGTAGAAACCCTTATTAGACTGACAAGCACAACTGCCTGGTGTCCATAGGTCCAGGGCTGTGCTCTGTGTCAGCTTGCATGCCCACGTGGGCTGAATTGCAAAGTTCATATCTTCTAGAGCACTCTTGCTCATCTGGGGTGCACTGAACTGAAACTAAATTCAGAATAAAACATTCCATCTTCTTTTAAAGAATCAGGTTTTTATTTACCAGGAAAAATAGCTTAGCATAAGTCATTTACTGGAGATGAATTTTGTAACATTGCAGCCTTAAGATTATAAGGGAAGGTGCTGGAGAGAAGGCTCAGCGGTTAAGAGCGCAGACTGCTTATAATCTTAAGGCTTCTGGACTCGATTGCTGGGCTGGAGTAAAGCTTAAGTCTCCACATGGAGAGGAGTTGCGATGGTTAATATTAATTAGTATCCACTTGGCAGGATCTAGAATCACCTGAGGGACAAGCCTGTGAGGGATTATCTTCCTTAGGTAACGGAAGTGGGAGGAGCCAATCATTCCCAGGGACTGAGCCTCAGACCACATAACAAGGAGGGTATTAGCTGAACACTAGCTCCTCTCTCTGTGCTTCTGAGTGCCCCCAAGACTTCCGGTCTACAGCAGGCTGGACCCTGGAACTTCGAGCCAAAAGAAACATTTAAGTCGTCTTGGTCACAGCGACACTAATGTAGGAGGCCAGAGATGGGGGGAGAGGCACAGGGACTCCCCTACTGGACATGCCCCCTGGCCTGCTGCAGCTGCAGGGACAGAAGGGCACTGGGAAGCTTAGGGAGGCAAGCTCACCCGATGTCAGCCAGAGAGAAGCAAAGTCACATTTGTAAGGGGACACACAGACCTCAGAAATGAGAATGGGGTTTTCCAGGGAGGAATCTGTGAGGGGTCAAGTAAACATCTAAATAATGGTTATTTAGATGAGGAGGTCAAAGGGTATATGGGTGCTGAGACTGTAACTGGGGACCCTGGCACAGGCCACAGGAGCGAGTACCACTACTCAGGAAGAGGGTGCTAGGTCAGGGAGGTTGCTGTTGGGATGAACAGGAAGCAGCTTGAGGGATGTAAGAGCACTGTCATCTGACCCATGTGAGGTGGAGACCTGGGGTAGTGGAAGGGCAGGAGAAATGGGCCCATGCTGCAGGAGAACAAGGAGAGTAAATAAACTCACGGTGCATCAGCAACACGATCCTCGGCCCAGGTGTGTGATTAGCTGCTGTGAACAACCATTATACACGAGAATTCATCACTGTAGCTAGACACACCTTTCCAAGCACTGGCTCCAAGCTCACTCTGCACTTTAAACTTTATCAGACCCGAGACACTGTCTTGTGAGCATTCCTTACGGTGGAGCACAGTTAACCGTCCCAGTGGCCTTCCTCCCTGTGTACACAGGGCTATACTCAGTGCGTAGCACGAGAGGCTCTGATGCCAGCTCAAAGAATTTCTATTCTGTGCTCTGGCAGATATGGCTATTTTTCTTTTTTATTTACTTATTTATTTTATGTATATAAAGACTATCTTTATGTATATAAGTATACTGTTCCTGTCTTCAAACACACCAGAAGAGGGCATTAGATCCCATTACAGACGGTTATGAGCCACCATGTGGTTGCTGGGAATTGAACTCAGGACCTCTGGAAGAGCAGTCAGTGAGTGAGTGCTGTATGCTCTGTCATCACGTGATATCTAGTAGTGGTGAAGCTAACGGGTGATGCAGGAACAAGCAAAAAGACAACGTCTTCCTGGGCACAAAGGAGGAAATCAGCATGCTAACATTTGTCTTGCAAATACTGTGGGTTTTCTCTAGAATTTCCAGCCAGCTGGATGTTTTTAGTTATGAAATCTTTTTCTATTTATTCATACATACACTGTAGCTGTCTTCAGACACAGCAGAAGAGGGCATCGGATCCCATTACACATGGTTGTGAGCTATCATGGGGTTGCTGGGAATTGAGCTCAGGACCTCCCGAAGAGCAGCCAGTGATCTTAACCGCTGGGCTGTCTCTCCAGCCCTAGTTATATAATTTGAAACCACTTAAACCTCAATGATTTTTTTTTTTTTCTGAGCAGGGATAGTGGGTAGAGACACGGTCTCATATACCGCTAGGTTCAAACTTGCCATATGGACAAAGAGGGCATTGGAGTGGTCGCCTGCCTTATCTCCCAAGGGCTAGATTTACACATGTGCACATCTGTATGCCACCACAAGTGGCAAAGTGAGTTTTTAAATTAATTTTTATTTTATGCATGTGTTTTGCCTATGTGTCTATCTGGGTAGCTTGTCCATGTCTGGTTCCTGCAGAAGACAGAGGAAAGTGTTAGATGCCCTGGAACTAAACTTCACACAGATATGAGGCTCCATGCAGATGCTGGGAATAAAATCCAGGTCCTCTGGAAGCCCCAGAGCCATCTCTCCAGCCCCATTATTTCTCAAATATTCAAGCTTTTAGGAAAAATCTTGGCAAGAAATAGACCAGCATTTAGGAGCAGCTAAAGGAATGCACATGGTGAGTTTTGTTCTTTGTTTCTCAGTGCATTCTGTCCCAAACTTGAAACAAGTACAAAGCAAAGAAATGGGTATTGTTTCTAAACGGACCCACAACTTAATTATTCCAACCCAATGCAAAGCTCAGAAGTGAAAATTAAATGAGGAATTGGAGACCTTATCCGTCTCCCACAGTTTCCTCTGCAACAATAGGACTGCATTCTCTGCTTTTCTGCTGTGTCCTCATAGAAGGACACAGCGAAATCTACGTTTAGAATTCTTGCCTAATTTTTTCCTTCTTTCTCTTTCTATCTAGCTTACAGTGAGTTTTTTAACTTTAGTAAAAACTACAACACTTATGTTTCTGTCTGCTTATGCTATTATTTCGTCTCAAGATAACCAATTCCTTAGTTATAAGTTAACAACAAAGATATATACACATGAAATTAAAATCTATTTCTTTATTTATATATTATTTGTTTATCTTTTGTTTTCGGAGATGGGGTCTCTCCATGCAGTCCTGGTTGCCCTGGAACTCACTGTGTAGACCAGCCTGGCCTTGAATTCCCAGAGATCTGCCTGCCTCTGCCTGTTTAGGGCTTGGGTTAAAGGTATGGGCCACCATACGTGGCTTTTTGTTTTTAAATGTATCTTTGATGCTGGATAATGAACCCACAGCGGTTGTATATGTTAAAGACCACACTTCACCACCGGCTACATCCCTTACCTGAAGCTAAGGTTCTCTACACCATTCCCTTCTGTCTTGACACTCTGTATAATTCAGAAAGGAAAAAAGAAAAATTAAGGGCTTACCTTTTGGAATTTCTTGCAGATTTTTGACAGCTGTCTAACATCATCAAAATCAAGAAGGAGAGACTCTCTCTGTGTGTGATTAAGTGCCCAGGCATCCGAAACAAGTCTGATTTTTCTCTTATAGGTTCAAAGAATCATCCAGTAATTTTTTTTATCAAAAACTTTATATTTTCCCTAAATATCAGAGACGGACGGGCACCAAAATATGACAAGCAAACACTCCCATCCACTCTTTAAAAACAAAACAACAACAACACTCCTTTGGTTTTAAAAGCTATATATACCAATCCTTGTTCCCAAATCCGTCCTCATCTTTAACATAAGGCTGTGCTCTCACTGAAGCATCCTTGGTCCTGTAAGTGAAAGGTGATGCTACTAACTTGTTTTCCGGTAGCCTCCTTTCCAACCGGCCTCAGAGACTACTTGTCCTCCTCAGCATTCATTTCTCAGTTGGTTGGATGGTGCTGTCATGTGATTTACTGGGTGTTGCAGCCAGAGGACAGGCTGCTCTCGATCTGGTAGCCTAAGTTCTGGACTTGGGAAAGCATGTCCCTTCCTGCTTTTTCCACCAGCTGTACCAGATAGTTCTAAGCCAGGAATTTGGGCTCTCTAGAGTGTTTTACTTATTAAAAGATAAAGTGGCTTCTTCATGGGCCTGTCAGGCCTGTGTTCTAGGAGGTATCATACAACGCTTTCTAGCACAAATCACGTTTTGTGAAAGTGACTACTCAGGTTTGTTATGTATGTTAGTCTCAATAAAGAAATCGCACAGGTTTGAATAAGGAAAGTATATCCTATAGATTTAAATTTGAAATTAGGACTATTTCAGTACGTGTAGTTTTTATCCAGTTTAAGTGAATCATAGTAGACTCAGTCATGTTGATTTAAAGTAGCTGTCAAGGGCTAGTTCTTGGGAATTATTTGCTGTGTCTGTGATAGGAAACAATTTTACAGTATTAAATTACGTTACTATGGATTTAGAAGTGAATTACACTGGATTCTCCCTGTTTAGCCTTCTGTATTTTATTTTAGCTGAGATATTACCAAAGTTAGGATCTATGTTTAAATTTTTGAATATCCCACACAGAATAAACCAAGGGAAATGCCCTGGAGTTGGAAGTCTTTGTAAAAGAATGTGAGTTTAAGTATGCTTTGGGGTAATAGAGATCTCCATAAAATACGAATCTGCCCTAGTATCTTAGAATATAGGTGTGGGGAGGGGGTCAGAGGAGATTTCCCTCCGGGTCCAGCATTTCCTCAGGAAATGCAGACTAGTCTGCCAGATGTGTGAGGATTGCAGGGAAAACAGTTGGATACATCCAGGCTGTAGAGAGAATTGGACCCTAGGACACCTGCTCTCTTGATGGAAGTGACCGCTTACTAACCTGCTGGTGTTGCTCAGGACCCAGAGAGTGTCTTGCAGGTGTGGCACACGCAAACAGGGAGTTTTCTTTCCTGTTTAATTTGTGTTTGCAAGTCAGCTGAATCAGAAGCCAGACATCTCTGCAATCCAGTTTAGAAGAGCAACGAAGTGAGACTTGTGCTGTTGAGCTGTATAAGCCAACTTAATTGTCTACTGCAGTTTTTGTGTCTACTACTAATAGTGGAGGCCTGTAAATCTGTCTCACTGCAACCATCAGGCCTCTTTCAAGGTGCTAAAACTAGAGGTTCCTAAGCTGTTCCACCTCCCATTATACCCCCTTACCGTTTTCTAAAGAAATGCCTTGAACAATACTGGGGAGAGAAAAATTGGTGACTTCCTTTATCCCTTCTTGGTTTATGGAAATTAAATAGGAAATTGAACTACTGAATTAAGTTCTAACACTGTAAAAATAGCCTGTTGTGTCCTTTATCTAAATGTGGTGGTGCCTAGTACTTACAGGACCTAGTACTTCCTCTCCTAGTCTGGCCCCACCTTTTATTGGACTTTGAATTGCTAGGTTTCCTGGAGCGGCCAGAACACAGTGTGGAGCCTCTGTGAGCCCCTCATCTATTCAAATGCAGACAAGGTCATTGGTTTTTTTCACCTTTCTTCCTCCAGCACTCCAGGTATCTTACACAGATGCAAATAATTGTGTTTGCAGTCCTCTTCAGTAGGGAAATGGTAGTTAAGGAAGAGTAGTATGTAAGACTGTCTTAAAAGATTCACTTTTAGGCTAGGACCTGTAACACTGGTCATTGTGACCTTGCTAGTATGCTGACTCTCAGTGGTCCCCAGAAGGACATAATTGTGCATAATTGGAAGCACTCTTTTATTTAGTGTTAGACTTAGCTTTATCAGACTTAGTCATACCTTAGAACCCTTGGAGCTTAAAAGAAATAAAAGATTCAGAAAGTGGAGCCTTTTAGAAGGCTTGAGTGTGTGTCTTTGTCCCCCAACCCCACTGTGAAATATTTTTCTTTAAAGGGGGAGAAAAACAATAGCAAGAGCTGTTAGCTAAAGTTTCTCACCTTAGAAGAATGTGAATAGGACAGACTAGGTAGGGCTCTTGTTCATGTAACTTTCCATCCTAGCTCTTAAGAACAAATGTGCAGTCACTCTGCTTTCTGAGCCTGTGAACTGCTCTTCAGTTCACACTGAGCCTAGGCCCTAGGCCAGCTGCTCTCAAAGGGTAAACCTCATAGTAGTCCATATAATAAACTATATGGAAAACTTTTAAGACCTGTGGTCTCCACCCCTCCGCTCAATCAAATTTCAACTTTAAGTGTCAGTTACTCTAGCCTGTCTCTTGACTGGCCATTTGGTGTTATTGTCCAATGGCATTTGTTGGCTGTATGGTTGTTTTCTATGTTGACTTCTGCTGGCATTAAAAGGTATGCATGTTGAATGTAGTCTTAAACACACAAATGTCCCAATGTAGTTCTCTCCAGGTTGGCTACCAACATAACTTCATGGTCAGACGTTTTCTTTTAATGAATGTTCAAATCTATAAATGAAACTGTTCTTAAGGCCTGATCAGAGGTGGGGATGGTGCTGAAAATGTAGTTCTGTGGTAGAGCACTTGGCTAGCGTGTGCAGGTTCAAATAAGGCAGGTCTGGTGGAACAGACCTGTAATCCCAACTCTTTCAAGGCTGGGGCTGGACAATCACAAGTTTAGCCTTGCCTGAGCAACTTAGTAAGATGCCGACTCCAAAGTGAAAAGGGGGTGGGATATAGCTCAGGAGTAGAGCACTTGTGCAGCATACTCGAGGCCCTAGCTTCAACCCTTCGTTACCACCTTCACCCCAACTCTCAAAAAAAAAAAAAAAAAAAAAAAAAAAAATTAACTTGAAATTCCCCAGAAAGGTTTAATCTGGAGTCAAGGTCAAGTGTCAAAATCCTCAGGTGTTTGAGATGACCTCATTTGATCTTCTAGCACTCTTTACAGTTCTTTTCTTGGCCTCCTTCCTTATATACTTACCCCTGTTGTGTTCCCTTCACAACAGCGTATCAATGAGCGTTCAGTCCTGAGGGTTTCTGAAATGTGGGCAGCTCTTGTCAACAGCTATAGCAAAAGACACTGGCATTTGGGTGGAACATGCAGAGGCATCCCCCGTTCCCCCATGAATTTACAGCACTGCTTTAGTTCAAATGTGAGCCCAACGTAGTGGCACAGGCCTTTAATTTCAGCAAGCAGAGGCAAACAGATGTCTGAGTTCAAGGCCTGTTTGATCTAGCTTCAGGCCAAAGCTTAAGTAGTGAGACTCCCATTAAAATAGCAAACAACCCCCAAGAATGAATGTGACAAATGTGACTGATACTTGCTGGTGAAAGGCACTGTCCCCCTTTTTCAGTTTGAGCGCAGTGAACTCCATAGAGCCTTAGGACCTGACAAAGACCTTCCCTTTGAGTAGACGGGTTACATGCCCAAACACAGTAGGCTGACACAAGCTTAGCCTTGGTGCTAAGCTCTGGATCCCTCTCTGTCATTCTTGGGTTAAACATACTCTCTAGGTGAGGTAGGACAAGCCTTCTAGTTGGCTTAAGTTAGCTGCCCTTGCTCCATTCCCTTGGGGTTCAGTGGGGACAGCTGTATGGATATTGAGTAATTTATTGAAATGCTGCCTTCCTCCACCTCATTCTGTAGCCTCTGTGGCCCCTTCATTTCTCTAGGCAGGGGATTCTTCTCTCATTTGACTTGTGGGCAGCTCCTCGGGGCCCCAGCCCTGAATTGCCAGTCTGCACACAGTATATGACATTGGACTCTTGCTGCGGAAGTGAATACCTTGTGAACTGTCCTGGCCAGTATCAGAAAGGGGGAATGGTATTTATTTTTATATTGTATATATTTTGTCATGGTCTGCTGATTCCCTGCTGTTTCACTGAAAACGACAATTACCTCAATAGTTAGTTTGATACTGTGTGTTAGATACTTTTTGAAAGAACTTTTTAAAAAGCTTTTTTGATCTTTGGAGATCTGTAGATTTATTTCCATATGAACTGGTTATTTTGTTTAAAGTACATTGTTAAATTAAAAAAAAAAAAGAAAAAGAAAGAAAGAAAGGTGATGCTGTCTGCTGTGAAGGAGAGGCTCACTGTCTCTGAGAGTGGGTCTTTGATAGCACGGCTGTTCCCCTCCAGTGTATTCTCACTGGATGCCTCCCTCTCACACTGAGCTCTCCTCCTCTCCTGTCACACACAGGGCCTCACTTTCACATTGAAAAAGCGGGAGGGCAGAGGAGGTGACTGGGTGATCAGTGTGTTCTGATTCCTAGCATCCATGTAAAGGTGAGATGGGCCAGGTGGGCCTGAGAGCTATGTGACCAGTGGCAGGGTAGGCATGCGTGTGGGCGTGTGGGATGGGGACAGGTAGGCGCTCTACAGAACAAGCTGGCTGGCCAGATTAGCCAAATCAGCGCGCTCAGGATTCAACTGAGAGACCTCACCTCAGTGTATCAGCGATCCAGGAAGATACCCAACATTAACCTTGAGCCTCTGGACACACCACATACATACACACACACACACACACACACTAACATACATACCATCCCACACACATAGTAACACCAAACAAAAAAACCTGGAATCCCTAAAAGTTCAGGGTGTCTGTGCTCTTTCCTCTAAATTAGGGCTTCTGAACCCGAAAGCCACATTAGGGGTGGTGATAGTCTTATGACTACCCTGTCTTCCTCAAGTTAGTAAACATACTGAGGGCTCAGTAAAATAAAGTGTGTGCCATGCAAGCATGAGGACCCAAGTTCGATCCCCAGAACCCATGGTTAAAAAAACCACAGGCAGGTGGTGCACACTTGTAATCCCAGTTCTGGGAGGTGAAGACGGGAAGAACCCTGGGGCTTGAGCTAGCCTCACCCACTTGGCATGTACCAGGTCCCAGTGGGAGACCCTGTCTCAAAAACCAAGGTGGATGGTGCCTGAAAAATGGTACCCCAGGTTAACCTTGTCTATTGCTTTCGTAGCCACAAAGACATGCTCATGTGTTTATAAAAAGATAAAGAGATACAGGATATGTTCTATGGGTGTGTGGTGAGGTATGGGGGAAGGGGATGTCTCAGCAGGCCCATGCCGAGGCATCTCCTCCCCCAGAGGGACCAGCCACACACCAGTATAGTATAGAATAGAGTTTATTCAGGGCGTGGGGAGGGGAGTTAAGAGGGTAGTAGAAGCAGAGAGAGGGAGAGGGAGAGAGGGAGAGAGGGAGAGAGGGAGGGAGAGAGAGAGAGAGAGAGAGAGAGAGAGAGAGAGAGAGAGAGAGAGAGAGAAAGTAGAGGAGTAGAGGCCAGCCATGAGCATGTGAAGAGAGGTGGGGAGGGGAAGAGAGAAGCAAGAGGCAAGAGAGCAGGAGAGAGAGAGAAAGAGAGAGAGAGAGAGAGAAAGAGAGGGGGGAAGGGGCAAGCAGCCCCCTTTTATAGTGGGTCAGGCCTACCTGGATGTTGCCACATAACTGTGGGGTGGAGTTTAGGCAGAATGCTAACACATGCCATACACTTTTCTATAGAGTAGTCTCTCTTACCTTTCGTCAAAGGAATAATCCTAAAAAGTTACAAATTTTCCACATTAGATTATCCATCAATATTCCTCTGACATAAAAATCAATGGGACTACATTATAGGAAAAAAAACCAAAACCAAGACAAAAAAAAAACTTTATTAGCTAAAACAGGCACCATGGACCTGTGAGATGTTTTGTCAGGAAAAAGTCTTTGCCACAGAAACCTGAAAGCATGAGTTTCATCTTTAGAACACCCATGCTAGCCGGCAGTGGTGGCGCACGCCTTCGATCCCAGCACTTGGGCGGCAGAGGCAGGCGGATTTCTGAGTTCTAGGCCAGCCTGGTCTACAGAGTGAGTTCCAGGACAGCCAGGGCTACACAGAGAAACCCTGTCTTGAAAAACAAAAACAAAAAAAAAAAAAAAAAAAAAGAAAGAAAAAAGAAAAACAAACGCCCATGTTGGGAGGAGAAAATCGATGCTTCAAAATTGCCTACACACACAGACACACAGACACACACACACCACACACACACACACCACACACACACCACACACACAACCACACACACACACACACCCCACACACACACACACACTCACGGACATGTATTCTGTCTCCAGTGAAAGTGGATGCCTTCAGGACACCTGGCTCTGCTTTCTAATACTCCCCTCTGCAGTCATGTGACTAGGCTAGGGCGTCCAGATCTGTGCTAACTTGATCTGGTGGAGGACCTCTATCATTCTAGGGAGCACTCCTAAGTGTGATCAAGGAGGTGTGAAATCTCCAATCTCCA